>NC_140988.1:93813412-94060968 GCF_052327205.1 Somniosus microcephalus
CCCTCTCCTCCGAGCCCAAAGCCAAGGATCCTTTCGCTCACCTGCCCAAGAGGTTCGAAGGCAGCTGGTTTGCATGAATCTCGAGTTAGTCCGGCGCTGTTCAAATGCTTAACAATTACAAATTACATTTATATAGCGTTTTCAACGTTGTAAAATGTCCCAAAGTGCTTCACGGGAGTGTTGTCAAACACTGAGCCACATAAGCAGTTATTAGGACAAGTGACAAAAAGCTTGGTTGAAGAGGTCGGTTTTAAGGAACGTCTTAAAGGAGAGAGAGGCGGATAGGTTTAGGGAGGGAATTCCAGAGCTTGGGGCCCAGGCAGCTGAATGGTAGAGGCCAGAATTGGAGGAGCGCAGAGATCTCGGAGGGTTGTAGGGCTGGAGGAGGTTACAGAGCTAGGGAGGGATTTAAATATGAAGATGAGAATTTTAAACTCTGGCTCCTGGTCCGGCAACCCATGTATGTCAGCGAGCACAGGGGGTGATGGGTGGACGGGACTTGGTGCGAGTTAGGACACGGGCAGCCGAGTTTTGGATGACCAAGTTTACGGAGGTAAGCTAAGTAGCTGCTACCTTGTGCACTTTCTGCACCTCTCCCCAATCCAGTCCTGCCCTGAAGGCACTGACTCTCGCAGGGTGGCAGTTCTGCAGGTGCCATTCAGACCTGGCACCTTTCACCCAGGTGGCACCCCCCAACGCTGTGACCAACCCTGATCAGATGCCCCCTGACCCCCTCTGTCTGGGCTCATGTATCAAGAATGGCCATCGGTTGGAGGCACCAAAGGACTGTGGGTGCCTGTAGAGCTGTACCCCAACCTGAGTCACCTTGTCAATGAAGGCGGGGGGTGTTAGGTTTTTATTTGAAGTTGGGGGGGGGGGGGTGCGCGGAGGAATTACACGGATACTGAGATTATTCTGGGCTCTGGAGGGTCCCACTCATTACAAAGCTCATGAATCGGCAGTGAGATTAACACTCTCCATACACCATGGCAGTCCAAGCTTTGGCCTTCATGGGACAAGTACATCCCACGGAGCCTCAGGGGCAGGGTGGGGGGTCGCATATTAATTATCAGTTTGTCTCGGTGCATCTGAGTCAGAAGGTTGTGTGTTCATGCCCCCACGGCACGTCTTGAGCACATAATCTAAGCTAACACTCCGGTGCAGGACTGAGAGATCTCCCACAGTCCTGACCAACATTCATCCCTCAGCCACTGTCACCAAAATAATATTGATCTTATTTGCTGTTTATGGGATCCTGCTGTGTACTGGTTGGCTACTGTGCTTTCCCACATAACATTAATAACTGCACTTCAAACATAATTCATCCTTTGAGGGTGCAGGGAGTGAGCAGGAGAGTGGGATTAGACTGGGTGGGATATTAAAGGGTGCGGGGAGTGAGGGGGAGAGTGGGATTAGACTGGGTGGGATAGTAAAGGGTACGGGGAGTGAGGGGGAGAGTGGGATTAGACTGGGTGGGATAGTAAAGGGTGAGGGGGAGAGTGGGATTAGACTGGGTGGGATATTAAAGGGTATGGGGAGAGTGGGAGTAGACTGCGATATTAAAGGGTGAGGGGGAGAGTGGGATTAGACTGGGTGGGATATTAAAGGGTACGGGGAGTGAGTGGGAGAGTGTGATTAGACTGGGTGGGATATTAAAGGGTGCGGGGAGTGAGGGGGAGAGTGGGATTAGACTGGGTGGGATATTAAAGGGTGTGGGGAGTGAGCGGGAGAGTGGGATTAGACTGGGTGGGATATTAAAGGGTGAGGGGGAGAGTGGGATTAGACTGGGTGGGATATTAAAGGGTGCGGGGAGTGAGTGGGATTAGACTGGGTGGGATATTAAAGGGTACGGGGAGTGAGTGGGAGAGTGATTAGACTGGGTGGGATATTAAAGGGTGAGGGGGAGAGTGGGATTAGACTGGGTGGGATATTAAAGGGTGCGGGGAGTGAACGGGGGAGTGGGATTAGACTGGGTGGGATATTAAAGGGTGTGGGGAGTGAGGGGGAGAGTGGGATTAGACTGGGTGGGATATTAAAGGGGAGGGGGAGAGTGGGATTAGACTGGGTGGGATATTAAAGGGTGCAGGGAGTGAGCGGGAGAGTGGAATTAGACTGGGTGGGATATTAAAGGGTGTGGGGAAGAGTGGGATTAGACTGGGTGCGATATTAAAGGGTGTGGGGGAGAGTGGGAAAAGAACATAGAAGATAGGAGCAGGAGTAGGCCATGCGGCCCTTCGAGCCTGCTCCGCCATTCAATGAGATCATGGCTGATCATCCAAATTCAGTACCCTGTCCCTGCCTTCTCCCCATATCCCTTGATCCCTTTAGCCTTAAGAAATATATCCAACTCTTTTTTGAATATATTTAATGAACTGGCCTCCACCGCCCTCTGTGGCAGAGAATTCCACAGGTTCACCACTCTCTGGGTGAAGAAATTCCTCCTCATTTCTGTCCTAAATGGCTTACCCCTTATCCTTAGACTATGACCCCTGGTTCTGGACTCCCCGGCCATCATAAACATCCTTGCTGCATCTAGTCTGTCCAGGCCTGACAGAATTTTAGAGGTTTCGATGAGATCCCCTCTCAATCTTCTAAACTCCAGTGAGTATAAGCCCAATCGACACAATCTCTCCTCATACGTCATTCCCGCCATCCCAGGTATCAGCCTGGTGAATCTTCGCTGCACTCCTTCCATGGCAAGAACGTCCTTCCTCCGGTAAGGTGACCAAAACTGCACACAATACTTAAGGTGCGGTCTCACCAAGGCCCTGTACAACTGTAGCAAGACATCCTTGTTCCTGTACTCGAACCCTCTTGCTACGAAGGCCAACATACCATTTGCCTTCTTAACCGCCTGCTGCACCTGCATGCTTACCTTCAGCGACTGGTGCACAAGAACACCCAGGTCTCTTTGCACTTCCCCTTCTCCCAATCTATTGCCATTCAAATAATAATCTGCCTTCCTGTTTTTGCCACCAAAGTGGATAACCTCACATTTATCCACATTATAGTGCATTTGCCATGTTTCTGCCCAATCACCCAATCTGTCCAAATCGTACTGGAGTTTCACGACATCCTCCTCACAGCTTACCCTCCCACCCAGCTTTGTGTCGTCTGCAAATTTGGAGATATTACATCCAATTCCCTCGTTCAGACCATTAATATATATTGTGAACAGCTGGGGTCCTAGGACCGATCCTTGCGGTACCCCACTAGTCACTGCCTGCCACTCGGAAAACGACCCGTTTATTCCAACTCTTTGCTTTCTGTCCGCCAACCAGTTCTCTATCCAAGTCAATACCTTGCCCCCAATCCCATGTGCCTTAATTTTGCACGCTAATCTCTTATGCGGGACCTTATCGAAAGCCTTCTGAAAGTCCAAATACACCACATCCACTGGTTCTCCCTTATCTATTTTACCAGTTACATCCTCAAAAAATTCCAGTAGATTAGTCAAGCATGATTTACCTTTTGTAAATCCATGTTGACTTTGTCCGATCCTGTCACTGTTTTCCAAGTGCTCTGCTATTACATCTTTTATAATAGATTCTAGCATTTTCCCCACTACCGATGTCAGGCTTACCGGTCTATAATTCCCCGCTTTTTCTCGAGCACCTTTTTTGAATAGTGGGGTAACATTAGCTACCCTCCAATCCATGGGTACTGTTCCAGAGTCTATTGAGTTCTGGAAGATGACCAGCAATGCATCTACTATTTCTAGGGCCACTTCCTTAAGTACCCTGGGATGTAGATTATCAGGCCCTGGGGATTTATCGGCCTTCAGTCCCATCAATTTTCCGAACACCATTTCCCTACAAATACTGATTTCTTTCAGTTCCACCTTTTCATCAGGCCCTATGTTCCCCGGCATCTCTGGGAGGTTATTTGTGTCCTCCTTTGTGAAGACAGAACCAAAGTATGAATTTAGTTGGTCTGCCATTTCTTTGTTTCCCATTATAGATTAGTCTGGGTGGAATATTAAAGGGTATGGGGAGAGTGGGATTAGACTGGGTGGGATATTAAAGGGTGCGGGGAGTGAGCGGGAGAGTGGGATTAGGCTGGGTGGGATATTAAAGGGTTCAGGGACTGAGTGGGATTAGACTGGGTGGGATATTAAAGGATGCAGGGAGTGAGTGGGATTAGACTGGGTGGGATATTAATGGGTGCGGGGAGTGAGTGGGATTAGACTGGGTGGGATATTAAAGGGTGCGGGGAGTGAGTGGGAGAATGGGATTAGACCGGGTGGGATATTAAAGGGTACGGGGAGTGAGGGGGAGAGTGAGATTAGACTGGGTGGGATATTAAAGGGTGGGGGAGAGTGGGATTAGACTGGGTGGGATATTAAAGGGTACGGGGAGTGAGCGGGAGAGTGGGATTAGACTGGGTAGGATATTAAAGGGTGAGGGGGAGAGTGGGATTAGACTGGGTGGGATATTAAAGGGTGCGGGGAGTGAGGGGGAGAGTGGGATTAGACTGGGTGGGATATTAAAGGGTGCGGGGAGTGAGTGGGAGAATGGGATTAAAGGGTGCGGGGAGTGAGCGGGAGAGTGGGATTAGACTGGGTGGGATATTAAAGGGTGGGGGGGAGAGTGGGATTAGACTGGGTGGGATATTAAAGGGTGTGGAGAGTGGGATTAGACTGGGTGGGATATTAAAGGGTGTGGGGAGTGAGGGGGAGAGTGGGATTAGACTGGGTGCGATATTAAAGGGTGTGGGGAGCGAGCGGGAGAGTGGGATTAGACTGGGTGGGATATTAAAGGGTGCGGGGAGAGTGGGATTAGACTGGGTGGGATATTAAAAGGGTGCGGGGACTGAGCCTGTGAATGATGGTGTTCACATTTGAATGCAGCTGAGTGGATATGAACAGACCTCAGTAACTGACGGGTGCGATTATTTCAAGTTTATTTCCATCCCACGTCCAAGTAAGGAACTTTAATTTCCTTTCTGACTAGAAAGAGGCCTTGCCTTACTGTGTGACCAATTTAGATGTCGCTGAAGATTGCTACGGTTGTTCAGTTCAGCAGCTGTTAGCAGCCTGACTAGATGAATTGGGCGCCTGCAAGGGCGAGGCAAATACCTGGTGATGCTGGGGGTCAGGAGCTTTCCTTTATGCTTCTGGTTGGAGCATGCTACTGACTGAGCCAAGCTGACACAGTCTGATGAGGGAGTGAGCCAAGCCTGGTGATGGTGGGAGGGGGGACATTGGAGAGCGGAGCAGAGGTTATTTGAACTCACTGTCCCGACTCAAAATGGCATGATGTGGGTCTCGCATCTTTCTGTGGTGTGTTACTTCAGGCTGCTGGCTGCTGCCGGTTTTTACCCCTCGGGTGAGCGATTGTTAAAGGGCTGGTGCACTTTCGGTGCAGGGCCTGTTCCCGTTGCGCTCGGGTACCATTCCCGTCTCTGAATCCGTTAAAAACCGTCACAAGTGCCTGAACCATTCTCGCCGATGTATCTCGCCTCTGCTCCTGAGCGCGTGCTGACTTTGTTTGAGGTGCAGTTGCACTGGAACTGGCAGCTTTCAGTCCTGCATCCAAGTGTCCATTGCTGCGGGATGTGTCTGTTGTGTCAATGGGGGGCTATTCGACTGTGGGGACAATCATCGCTGACCCATATCCGTTCCTCGTGTAATATTGATACGTGCACACCTTCTAGTGGGAATCAACAACGTGCATTTATATAGCGCCTTTAACGTCGTAAAACGTCCCAAGGCGCTTCACAGGAGCGATTATCAGACAAAATTTGACACCGAGCCACATAAGTAGATATTGGGACAGGTGACCAAACGCTTGGTCAAAGAGGGAGGTTTTAAGGAGCGTCTTAAAGGAGGAGGGAGAGGCCGAGAGGTTTAGGGAGGGAATTCCAGAGCCTTGGGAGTCAGCACCCTGGCTGATTTCTCTCCTCCATTTGCTCAGTCCAGCGAATGCAGCACAGATTAAGGGCTGAAACTGGGACTGTAAAATTGAGCTGCTCTGCAGAAACTCCAAGCCATCGGGGAGGGAGTGACGGAGCTGACAAATATCCGGTTTATAGCACGGGTTTGGAGGGTGCGGCTTTAATTGCTAGCCCAGGAGAGTTCCTGATCTTGGTCCGACTTGTGACGCTCCCCTCCAGCCGTCAATCCTCCTTCGAGAAACCCCTTCAACTGCTGGAGTCGGGAGCCGGAGCTGCCTCGGGTCGGGTACGGGGGGAAGGTGTGGAGGTGACGCTCGATGGAGCCACCTCATTATAAAATGAGCCTTCGCTGCTGTGGGTCATTTCTGTCTGGGGGCAGCCTTCAGCTGTTGTGCAGCGTTCGACTGCTAGGTGGAGCCATTTCATAAGCCAATGTTGGGTTCCAGTTACACAACGCAGTCTGTGTCCTGGCTATGTGGCGACTTGGCCACAGAGTCTTAGCGCTGGAATCTGCAACTGAGCTTTTGTCCTATCGCTTCACTCCAAAGCCAACTCGGCAGAATGCAGATCTAACGTGGGGTCTGTACGGTCCAAACCCACAAATAGTCAGGGAGGGCCCTGTACAGTACTGCTCCAAATTGTTCCCACAACCATTTCCAGACCTGTACCCCAGTGTTATATAGTGACAGACCTGTACCCACCAGTACTGTACCCCAGTGTTATACAGTGACAGACCTGTACCCACCAGTACTGTACCCCAGTGTTATACAGTGACAGACCTGTACCCACCAGTACTGTACCCCAGTGTTATACAGTGACAGACCTGTACCCACCAGTACTGTACCCCAGTGTTATACAGTGACAGACCTGTACCCACCAGTACTGTACCCCAGTGTTATACAGTGACAGACCTGTACCCACCAGTACTGTACCCCAGTGTTATACAGTGACAGACCTGTACTGTACCCAGTGTTATACAGTGACAGACCTGTACCCACCAGTACTGTACCACAGTGTTATACAGTGACAGACCTGTACCCACCAGTACTGTACCCCAGTGTTATACAGTGACAGACCTGTATCCACCAGTACTGTACCCCAGTGTTATACAGTGACAGACCTGTACCCACCAGTACTGTACCCCAGTGTTATACAGTGACAGACCTGTACCCACCAGTACTGTACCCCAGTGTTATACAGTGACAGACCTGTACCCACCAGTACTGTACCCGTGTTATACAGCGACAGACCTGTACCCACCAGTACTGTACCCCAGTGTTATACAGCGACAGACCTGTACCCACCAGTACTGTACCCCAGTGTTATACAGCAACAGACCTGTATCCACCAATACTGTACCCCAGTGTTATACAGCGACAGACCTGTAACCACCAGTACTGTACCACAGTGTTATACAGCGACAGACCTGTACCCACCAGTACTGTACCCCAGTGTTATACAGCGACAGACCTGTATCCACCAGTACTGTACCCCAGTGTTATACAGCGACAGACCTGTACCCACCAGTACTGTACCCCAGTGTTATACAGCGACAGACCAGTACTGTACCCAGTGTTATACAGTGACAGACCTGTATCCACCAGTACTGTACCCCAGTGTTATACAGTGACAGACCTGTACCCACCAGTACTGTACCCCAGTGTTATACAGTGACAGACCTGTACCCACCAGTACTGTACCCGTGTTATACAACGACAGACCTGTACCCAGCAGTACTGTACTCCAGTGTTATACAGCGACAGACCTGTACCCACCAGTACTGTACCCCAGTGTTATACAGCGACAGACCTGTACCCACCAGTACTGTACCCCAGTGTTATACAGCGACAGACCTGTACCCACCAGTACTGTACCCCAGTGTTATACAGCAACAGACCTGTATCCACCAATACTGTACCCCAGTGTTATACAGCGACAGACCTGTAACCACCAGTACTGTACCACAGTGTTATACAGCGACAGACCTGTACCCACCAGTACTGTACCCCAGTGTTATACAGCGACAGACCTGTATCCACCAATACTGTACCCCAGTGTTATACAGCGACAGACCTGTACCCACCAGTACTGTACCCGTGTTATACAGCGACAGACCTGTACCCACCAGTACTGTACCCTAGTGTTATACAGTGACAGGCCTGTACCCACCAGTACTGTACCCCAGTGTTATACAGTGACAGACCTGTACCCACCAGTACTGTACCCCAGTGTTATACAGCGACAGACCTGTACCCACCAGTACTGTACCCGTGTTATACAGCGACAGACCTGTACCCACCAGTACTGAACCCTAGTGTTATACAGTGACAGACCTGTACCCACCAGTACTGTACCCCAGTGTTATACAGCGACAGACCTGTATCCACCAGTACTGTACCCCAGTGTTAGACAGCGACAGACCTGTACCCACCAGTACTGTACCCCAGTGTTATAATGTGACAGATCTGTACCCACCAGTACTGTACCCGTGTTATAGAGTGACAGACCTGTACCCACCAGTACTGTACCCCAGTGTTATACAGTGACAAACCCCTACCCACCAGTACTGTACCCCCGTGTTATACAGCGACAGACCTGTACCCACCAGTACTGTACCCCAGTGTTAGCCAGTGACAGACCTGTACCCACTAGTACTGTACCCAGTGTTCTACAGTGACAGACCTGTACCCATGTTATACAGTGACAGGCCTTTATCCACCAGTACTGTACCCCAGTGTTATACGGTGACAGACCTGTACCCACCAGTACTGTACCCCAGTGTTATACAGCGACAGAGCTGTACCCACCAGTACTGTACCCCAGTGTTGTATAGTGACAGACCTGTACCCACCGGTACTGCACCCGTGTTAGTGACAGACCTGTACCCACCAGTTCTGTACCCCAGTGTTTTACAGTGACAGACCTGTACCCACCAGTACTGTACCCGTTAGTGACAGACCTGTACCCACCAGTACTGTACTCCAGTGTTATACAGTGACAGACCTGTACCCACCAGTACTGTACCACAGTATTATACAGTGACAGACCTGTACTCACCAGTAATGTACCCATGTTATACAGTGACATACCTGTACCCACCAGTACTGTACCCCAGTGTTATACAGCGACAGACCTGTACCCCCCAGTACTGTACCCCAGTGTTATACAGTGACAGACCTGTACCCACCAGTACTGTACCCCAGTGTTATACAGTGACAGACCTGTACCCACCAGTACTGTACCCCAGTGTTATACAGTGACAGACCTGTACTCACCAGTACTGTACCCCAGTGTTATACAGTGACAGACTTGTACTCGACAGTACTGTACCCCAGTTTTATACAGTGACAGCCCTGTACCCTCCAATACTGTACCCGTTTTATACAGTGACAGACCTGTACCCCAATGATCTTTGTACAGATCACCATATTCTTCAGACACCCCATTGGAAGGACTGAATGTGTAAAGTTTCCCCAGGGTGATTTCCGCAGTTTTAGTGCAGATTCTGTGGGTGCTCTCTGCATTTAACGGAAGTCCTTGTGAAATGGCTGCTGTTCTGCTCGGGATAGTTTCACGCACCCACTATTCCTGTCCTAAATCCCTGGATGTGAAACCGGCTGGGTGTGAAGATCCTAATCTGTCAGTGTTGGCTGGTGCCTGCTGCAGGCGACTTGGGTTGTTTTTGGTTCCTCATTCCTCGGGAGGTGCGGAGAGACGGCGGGAGGAGCCTCTGCCAGCTCGTACGAGGAATCTGTCACGCCCTCGTCTGCTCGGGACCGCCCTGAGGGGACACGGAGGGTGGGTTGAAGGTGGGGGGGGCACCAATTGCCCAGGCGAGCTAATTAAAATGACTCCATGATCACTCCAAGTTTGAGCTGAGGTCTGTGCTGTTGGGGATATCGTGCTTCCTGTTCCTCTTGCTGTGGAATGAAGCCAGGATCAAACTTACTGTTCTTTGTTGTTTCTCGTCGCCGCCCTGAGTTGAATTGCCTTGTCGGCTCGCCCCGTGTCGGATCCCTCCCAAACAACACTGAGCCCCACCCTCAAACAAGTTTCTGCTCGTTCAGAGCAAGAGTGATCAAATCGTCCTGTGTGGCTTTAACCATCCCCCTCTGCAATTGTCCAAAACAGAACACTGCCTACAACAATCATGGAATCATACAGTGCCGAAGGAGGCCATTTGGTCGAGCTGTCCAATTAATCCCACTCCCCTGCTCTTTCCCCACAGCCCTCCTGGAAACTTTGCAGCTTTCCACACTTGTGAATACTTCCTTTCACCGCACCTAATTTGTACAGTGGGAGGGGATGGTACCCCATCGGGCCGGGCACTCCTTACTGTCCTGAAGCTGCTGTGCCTGCACCCATCGGAAGGTGACTGGATGTAGGGGGGAGGGCTGCCCACATGTACAGTTAAGAGGGGCTCTTGTGTGAAGAGCTTGCATTTCTACAGTGCCTCAGGTCGTCTCAGCGCTTTACAGCCAGTGAACTATTTTTGGAGTGTAGTCGCTGTTGTAATGTAGGAATCGCAGCAGCCAATTTGCGCACAGCAAGCTCCCACAAACAGCAATGACCAGATGATCTGTTTGTGATGTTGGTTGAGGTTTAAATATTGACCCCAGGACACCGGGGAGAACTCCACTGAGTAGTGCAGTATCTTTTACGTCCACCTGAGGGAGCAGTCGGTTTAACGTCTCATCCAAAAGACGGCCCCTCCGACGGTGCAGCGCTCCCTCAGTACTGCCCCTCTGACAGAGCGGCGCACCCTCAGTACTACCGCTCTGACAGTGCGGTGCTCCCTCAGTACAGCCCCTCTGACAGCGCAGCACTCCCTCAGTATCGCCTGTCCAACAGTGTGGCGCTCCCTCGGTACCGCCCCTCCAACAGTGCGGCGCTCCCTCGGTACCGCCCCTCCGACAGTGCGGCGCTCCCTCGGTACCGCCCCTCCGACAGTGCGGCGCTCCCTCGGTACCGCCCCTCCGACAGTGCGGCGCTCCCTCGGTACCGCCCCTCCGACAGTGCGGCGCTCCCTCGGTACCGCCCCTCCGACAGTGCGGCGCTCCCTCGGTACCGCCCCTCCGACAGTGCGGCGCTCCCTCGGTACCGCCCCTCCGACAGTGCGGCGCTCCCTCGGTACCGCCCCTCCGACAGTGCGGCGCTCCCTCGGTACCGCCCCTCCGACAGTGCGGCGCTCCCTCGGTACCGCCCCTCCGACAGTGCGGCGCTCCCTCGGTACCGCCCCTCCGACAGTGCGGCGCTCCCTCGGTACCGCCCCTCCGACAGTGCGGCGCTCCCTCGGTACCGCCCCTCCGACAGTGCGGCGCTCCCTCGGTACCGCCCCTCCGACAGTGCGGCGCTCCCTCGGTACCGCCCCTCCGACAGTGCGGCGCTCCCTCGGTACCGCCCCTCCGACAGTGCGGCGCTCCCTCGGTACCGCCCCTCCGACAGTGCGGCGCTCCCTCGGTACCGCCCCTCCGACAGTGCGGCGCTCCCTCGGTACCGCCCCTCCGACAGTGCGGCGCTCCCTCGGTACCGCCCCTCCGACAGTGCGGCGCTCCCTCGGTACCGCCCCTCCGACAGTGCGGCGCTCCCTCGGTACCGCCCCTCCGACAGTGCGGCGCTCCCTCGGTACCGCCCCTCCGACAGTGCGGCGCTCCCTCGGTACCGCCCCTCCGACAGTGCGGCGCTCCCTCGGTACCGCCCCTCCGACAGTGCGGCGCTCCCTCGGTACCGCCCCTCCGACAGTGCGGCGCTCCCTCGGTACCGCCCCTCCGACAGTGCGGCGCTCCCTCGGTACCGCCCCTCCGACAGTGCGGCGCTCCCTCGGTACCGCCCCTCCGACAGTGCGGCGCTCCCTCAGTACTGCACTGGAGTGTTAGCCTGGATTTTTGTGCTCAAGTCCATGGAGTGTGACTTGAACCCGCAACCTTCTGACTCGGTAGAGAGAGTGCCACCCACTGAGCCACAGCTGACACCAATGGTCCCTGGTGTTTGACATATGTTTGCCCGCACTGGTGTTATACAGTGACACCTGGGGTATTTAAATCGCTATTAATCCCTGCACAGTACCACAGAATGGTTGATGCGTGCTGGTGTGTGAGATGCGGTGATTGCTCCATCTTGAGGTGGTGGGGAGACCACGGCCCGGGGGGGCGACTGGAGGAGAAATGTCGCGGTTGTATCAGTTTGGCTCGGTCGCTCTCGCAGGAGTCAGAAGGTTAGAGCCCCACTCCAGTACATAAGGTTGACTAAGACTCCAGTGCAGTACCCATGGAGTGCTGCATTGTCAGAGGGCTTTGGAATGAGGCGTTAAACCAAAGCCTTGTCTGCCTGTTAATGTTGAAGATGCCTATTTGCCAAGTGTTCTCCTGGTGTCCTGGCAAAGCACCGCTCCCTCAATCAACACGACCCAATTAACTGGTCTTTCACCCCAATTCCTGCTTGTGTGCAAAATGGCCACTGTCTTAGCTGACACATCAGCAGTAACTGCACTTGAAAGCAGTTGTGTGTGAAGTTGTTTCTAATCTGGCATTGGTGGTGGAGGTGTCTCCCCAGCACCCCACGGAGACATCCTCCTCTTGCACCGTCTCCCTGCCCCTCCCTCCAAAGCTGTGGAGATGCTCCTTTGGTCGTTCAGCGCTGAATAAGCTCAGAGACTCCTTGGATCTTACCATACTAAAAAAAAGACCAGACACTGGCTCCACAGAAGTTGCGCAGATCAGTGGGTGGGGATGCCAAACTGGCAGTGTCCCAGATTCAGTCTCGCCCTGTGTGGAGTTAGCTGTTCTCTGCTGCTTCAACCCCAAGCCACTTGATGGTCGGAAAATGCTGCAGGTTCCCTTAGTGGGTAACCATTCCTCCGTGCCCGATTCTCCTGTGTTCGCTGTGCCCAAGTGATTGAATGGCCACAAGAACACGGAAATCTGCCTCATCTTTTGATGTTTAAGCCATAAACTGTTTGCTATCAAAATACGATCCGCTGTTAATCCGTCGGACCGAGAAGTGTGAAGAAAGAAATTAAGCTATTACATCCTTTAATCCCCAAATCCGCGCGGAAAAGAAGTCTTTTAAGATTTCGTTGCAACATTTTAAAATTGGGGAATATGCTCCCAAATCTAACCCCGTCACCGACGGTCCATGGCAGCTAAACCAGCCATTTACTCCAGAAAGCACCGTCCCAGTAACTAGCGCAGGAGCAGCATCCCTCCGTGCTGACAGTGGTAACTACACTCCCCTGTGGGTGAAGTCAGGATTTCCTGCGGCTCGAACCAGTTGAGTTGGGACTGCTCTACCTCCGGAGGCTTTCTGCCGGCCTATGTCCTGCCGAGGTTGTTCTCCTCCTACTCGCCTCTCACTGTATCGTGTTCTCGGTTTGATTCGGAGCTGGGGCAGTCCAGGTGTGGTTTAGCATTTGGCCCAGACTCCGGGGCTTCCTGGGTGCAGATTCAGCACCTGGACCAAACTAACATTACTCCTCCACATCGCCGAGCTGAAAACCGGCTGCTCTTTACCTGGGTACATTGTCCCTAATGTGCGCTAAGTTTCTGGTAGTCTAACCAATTTCTGGTGCTCTTGGTGCCCAGACCTCCTGATCCTGGTCACTGTCCCCTAACCCCTGCTGGAAGTTGTGTGCCAAGTGGGCACAACACCAAGTTTGGCTGTGATATTTCTCCTCCCCCCCCCCCCCCCCACCCCCAGTGCTTAGAGTGGTCACTTTGGCAGGCAACTGGGGTTAGCAATGTGGCACAGCAAGCAGTCAGCGCCCGAGGTAGAGGGAGCGAGGTTTGCGGGTGAATGTGATCGCTTGTTAAACCTACCACAGATCCAAAACAATAGCGGATAAGTCGGAGGAAGTCCTGATCAAACTGTTCTGTTCAGACCGAGTACCGGGTCTAGTCTCTGGCACCAGGGTGACATTCAACTGCTGGAGGCAGCGCAGAGAGGGGCCACGAGGCTGAACCCCAGTGCGGGAGGAGGGCTCGAGTTATGTAAAAAGACTGGAGGGACCTAGGCTATTATTCAGCCTGGAAAGGAGGCGTGTGAGTAGTGCACAGAATAGCTCAGGTGGTGGAAAGGGTTAATCTCGAATTTTACTTTTAAATTGCGAGAGTAGGGTAAAGGGGTTCAAACTAGTGAATGGTAAACTTAGGACTGACATCCGACAAGTTCTTTTAGCGCTCAATGATCACTCGGAGCGGACCCTGGATACGAATAGTGGAGCCAAAAATCCTGGAATCATTAAAGAACCAATGGGTGTGGTGTCTCTGGGTAGATGGGCTGAATGGCCTTCCTGCTGTGTAATTAATTGTCTTGTGAGCCTGTCTGTGACAGGAGCTTGTGCTCGGGAGGCTGTGGCAGTGGAAGGGTTACTTGCTGATTGTTCCAGCCAGCTTTTGTTCCGACTGTGAGAAAACAGACTTGGCAACGCAGCTCTCAATCTCCTCACAAAGGAGCCTGCTCTGACATTAACACCCTGGCTGTGGAACTTCGATTGTTTCTGGGACATTATCACACAGTTCGGGGGGGGGGGGTGGGGGGGTTTGCTTTTGGCCTTGCACGCCCTTAACCCATTGACTGCCACCAGATGCATCTGCCTTCTGCTGTGAGGGCGCCCAGGGGCCTCGGCCTATCTTTGCTCAAGGCCAGAGGCAGCTCGATGGTGTTGGTGAGATGTCCGGGAGAGGGTGAGAATCCACCTGCTCAGCAGGTCTGTAGCCACAGGTTCCACCGCAAGACGGCTGGACATTGGGGGGATGTTGGGGTTTGTTTCCCCACCTCCCAGTATTCTTAACCCCCTACCCCCCATCTTGAAGGAGATGGTCCTCACTGGGGTCTGCCCCTTGGATACCTCGCGCCCCAGCCCACAGTGGAATCCGGAATCCGCCAGTGTGCGCGGCTCAGTAACGGTAGGACACCATGGGTTGGATTTGTGAGCCAGAATGGGCGAGCTTTCCTCCTGGGAATCTGAGGCTGCACGGGGTGTGCACTGGGTGTTGCCACACCTGTTGGCAGAGGTTCGTGGAGGGGGCGGGGTAGTTTGACCGCGAGCTGGCAAGACTACAGATGGGAGGGTGGCACTGGTTTGATTAATGGGCAGCTTTGTCACAGAGAACAAAAAAGAGCTTTACTTCAATCTGGGGTGTGGTGATGATGCTCTCATGCCTGGCTGCTTAAATGTGGAAATGACATCTGCACTTACTCGCTAAAAGGGGGGGGGGGGTGGTGGGGAGAGATGATTCCTGTGCTGTACCCTCCCTATTGACGACCCCCCCCACCCCCCCAAAAAAAAAAATAGGTGCCTAAAATGGGCCCCCAGACAGTGGGCTATTTGACCATGGGTCGCTTTGCAGGCGAGCCCGATCGGCCCTCACCGGCACTTTCCAGCAGGGGTTCCTGGGCAGCGATCGGGAGAGAGGCTCCTGGCTCCCAGTCTGGGGGGGCGCGGAGGCTCAGTAATCTCCGCGCAGACCGGAGACTGAACGTGGGATGTTCCCATCTCTGCAGCTCAGAGCCACACCACTGGCCACCGGGGAGCTCCGCAGGAGAGAGTTTAAAGTGTCACAGCACAAAGCAAGTTTAGATGTTTTCTGCTTCAGGGCAGTTGCTTATTTTATTTGGCGAGAATTCATAAAGCTGAGTACAGGGGTAGTAGCAAGTTGTTTGATTGTCAGCTTGATGGCGCTCAACTCCCCAAGTCAGGAGGTTGCGGGTTCAAGCCCCATTTCCAAGACTCGAAATCTACTGTGGGAGTGCTGCACCGTCAGCGGTGCTGCATCTTTTGGTTGAGTTGTTAAACCGAGCCCCGTCTGCTTGTCCTGGTAATTGGGGTGGGTGTGAAAGATCCCACGGCACTGGTGGACGAGCAGGGAGTTCTCCCGGTGTCTTGGGGCCAACGTTCTGCCTTGGCCAAAAGCTGGTTATTGGGCTGTTCGTTACATTAACTGTTTGTGGGCTGTGGTGGCTGCTGAATGATGTTTTGACACCTCTGTTATAATCTGTGTTGGAGAGAGCTGTAGGCAGTGGCCTCCCTGCAGGTGCGCAGTTCTGGTCTCCATATTATAACCAGGATATAGAGGCACTGGAGAAGGTGCAAAACAAGATTTACACGGATAGTACCAGAACTGAGAGGTTATAACTATCGGGAAAGATTGAACAGGCCGGGGCTCTTTTCTCTAGAAAAGAGAAGGCTGAGGGGTGACCTGATTGAGGTCTTTATAAATTATGAAAGGGTTCGATAGGGTAGACGTAGAGAAGATGTTTCCACTTGTGGGGGAGACCAGAACTAGGGGCCATCAATATAAGATAGTCACTAATAAATCCAATCGGGAATTCAGGAGAAACTTCTTTACCCAGAGAGTGGTGAGAATGTGGAACTCGCTACCACAGGGAGTGGTTGAGGCGAATAGCACAGATACATTTAAGGGGAAGCTGGATAAACGCATGAGGGGGAAAGGAATAGAAGGATATGCTGGTAGGATGGGAGGAGGCGCGTGTGAAGCATAAACACCGACACACAGCAGTTGGGCCGAATGGCCTAGTTCTGTGCTGCAAATACTATAATTCTCTGACACTAGTCTCGGGCTTGCACAGTCTGTTCGAGGATGAACCGCGGCTGCCGCCGGGGGGCGCTGTCTGACGTGCCGAGGCCTCGGCCAACACCCCACCCCACATACCAGCCCCGAGCAGTCTAGCTCGGTAACCCTTTCAGTGCTGCAGGCTTTCAGTTCGGGTGAGGCACAGAGAGGGCGGGTGCTCCGTGTTTACTGTTATCAGCGGCTGTGGCGAGAGGGGCCTGAACCTTGGTTAACTAACAGTGAAATAATCCAGCAGGAGGGAGCGATCTGCACAGCTCCTTCTCCTCGAGTGAGGAGAGGGCGGTGTTGGTCCATTGTGGCTTCATTCCTCACCCGATTGCTGGGATTCTAGCTTCTAACTGGCAGCCTTGGAATGAACTTTTTGAGGAATTTCTGCCTTGGGTGACGCACATTCCTGCCCACTGCCCGTGTGGCAAAACCAACACCTGGGTCATGGGTTACACGCACAGCGGTATCCTGCTCCCTCGGTGACCTTTACCTGCTTGCATGTCGAAAATCTCTCCAGCCCCACTGACACATTGCCTGCAGATCCCTGCTGACGAATTTACTGCAACCCGTGAATGATAATCCAATTGGAGAGGGCGGTGGAATGTGTTAATGGCCTTAATTGTACGGTCGGCCTTGTCCTGGGAGGTCCTGTCTGTTTTCAGGAGGCTGTGCTATTGACGGGGTCCCAGGCTGACCACCCGCTTTGATGGCTCAGTTGGGTCAGTGCTCTGTCTGCTGAGCCACGGAATCCAGTGGAAGGGGCAGTCTCAGTGCGAGTGGGGAGGGGCGCCAGCCTGGGGTCCACTGTCCAGTGATGCCTGCTCGAAAATGCATGCATGTGGGCACTGGGGGTTTGAGGTGGTGGAAGCACCCACTGTGCAGGCTCACATGGGCGGGGTACTGACTGACGGGCGTGGGTCTGTCTGTGTAACTCCACTGCAGCCACAGCGGATTCTCGAACGGCCTGCCACGGGCATTGTGAACATGAGCTGTCCCTCCCCTCCCCTCGCTGCTGCTGGCCCAGCTCCCAGTGTGACTCTTCCTGCAGCTGCTGCAGAACCGGCTCCATCCAGTTTGAGGCTCCAGGCTCACCCAGCCCGTAAATCTGCACATTCCCAGAGTTTCGCAATGACTGGAGTCACAGAGCCTCAAACATTGCTGCTATTTATTTGCCAGTTCTCTCCACCCCCTCCCTCCTTTCCCTTTTGCCCTCCCTCTCTCCCCTTTTCCCCTCCCTCTCCTTTCCCCCCCTCTCTCTCCTTTCCCCCCCTCTCTCTCCTTTCCCCCCCTCTCTCTCCTTTCCCCCCCTCTCTCTCCTTTCCCCTTCTCCTTCCCCCCCGCTCTCCTTCCCCCCCGCTCTCCTTCCCCCCCGCTCTCCTTCCCCCCCGCTCTCCTTCCCCCCCGCCCTCCTTCCCCCCCGCCCTCCTTCCCCCCCGCCCTCCTTCCCCCCCCCGCCCTCCTTCCCCCCCCCGCCCTCCTTCCCCCCCCGCCCTCCTTCCCCCCCCGCCCTCCTTCCCCCCCCGCCCTCCTTCCCCCCCGCCCTCCTTCCCCCCCGCCCTCCTTCCCCCCCGCCCTCCTTCCCCCCCCGCCCTCCTTCCCCCCCCGCCCTCCTTCCCCCCCCGCCCTCCTTCCCCCCCCCGCCCTCCTTCCCCCCCGCCCTCCTTCCCCCCCGCCCTCCTTCCCCCCCGCCCTCCTTCCCCCCCGCCCTCCTTCCCCCCCCCGCCCTCCTTCCCCCCCCGCCCTCCTTCCCCCCCCGCCCTCCTTCCCCCCCCCGCCCTCCTTCCCCCCCCGCCCTCCTTCCCCCCCCGCCCTCCTTCCCCCCCGCCCTCCTTCCCCCCCGCCTCCTTCCCCCCCGCCCTCCTTCCCCCCCGCCCTCCTTCCCCCCCCCGCCTCTCCTTCCCCCCCCCCGCCTCTCCTTCCCCCCCCCGCCTCTCCTTCCCCCCCCCGCCTCTCCTTCCCCCCCCCGCCTCTCCTTCCCCCCCCGCCTCTCCTTTTCCCCCCCCCCGCCTCTCCTTTCCCTCTCTCTCTCTCCTTTCCCCCCATGATTTATGTGTCACAGCACCATGCCAATGGGCCGGTGCCAGAGCCTTCTGGAGCTGGTTAAATCTCTGAGGGAAAGCTGGATTCCTATTTTAAAAGGGACAGCTTCTTCCAAACGCAGCTGTTGATTTTGGTAACTTGGTACAGTTTGATTAAAACCGCTGAAAATGGGTTTATCCCCAAAAATTAAGCCTTTTTAATCAGTGTCTCGTCCACCACCTGTGAGTAACCCGATTTTAAATGACTGAAAATGACTAATAAACTATCCAGAACCATTTGCTAGTGATATTGGTGTACAGCAATGTTCCCTTTAAGCTGCGTGGCCGCACAGCGCTCCTAAGGTCCCGCGCAGCCGGTGAGTCAGCTTTTACATTGAAAAATCTTCGCATGCGTGGATTTTTGAACAGTCCATGTAGCCCGTTAATGGGGCCACGCAGGCCGAAAAAAATTAGTGGGAACGTTGCTGTATTTAAAAGATTATAAAATAAAATGCCTATTGGTGTCCTTGCATCTGAAAAAAACCCTTAAATTTTAGAGCCTGCTTGCGGCCCGCAAGAGGGCGCAATTAGCGGAACCGCGCCACGGCGATTAATGCGATCTGGGGGCGTGGCCAGCTTCTGGTGTTTGTTGAGGGAGCAATGTTGGCCCCTGGACACACATTGTAAGCTGCTTGGGCCTCAGGCCACTTTATCTCGTGGTCAGAAAAACCCAGCAGGAAACGATGGGCTTGTATATTTATATATTGTTTTTTTTTCCCCCTTTTCAGTCCGTTTATCATGGATGAGTTTAAACGCAAATACTCGAATGAGGACACTTTATCCGTCGCACTGCCGTATTTCTGGGAGCATTTCGACAAAGAGGGCTGGTCTATCTGGTATGGGGAGTACAAGTATCCCACTGAGCTCACCCAAACCTTCATGAGCTGTAACCTGATCTCAGGTAAGAGGCTCGCCTACTAAGCAGGGCCCCACCCCATCCCTGGGCAACTCTACAGCAGAGTTCTGCTGTGTTTCTGAATCCACGGAAGGAGCTAAGTTTTCACACCCCGAAGCATTTTGCAGCCAATTAATTACTTTCTAAGCGTAGTCGCTGTCGTTGAGGCAAACTGGGCGTTTTACATTTCGGCATGAGCCGTGGCTCATTGGGTAGCACTCACGCCTCTGAGTCAGTAGGTTGTGGGTTCGAGCCCCACATTTTAGGCTGACACTCGGAGGGCCAGTACTGAGGGAGCACTGCACTGTCGGAGGGGCAGTACTGAGGGAGCGCTGCACTGTCGGAGGGGCGGTACTGAGGGAGCGCCGCACTGTCGGAGGGGCAGTGCTGAGGGAATGCCGCACTGTCGGAGGGGCGGTACTGAGGAAATGCCACACTGTCGGAGGGGCAGTACTGAGGGAGCGCCGCACTGTCGGAGGGTCAGTACTGAGGGAGCGCCGCACTGTCGGAAGGGGCCGTGCTGAGGGAGCGCCGCACTGTCGGAGGGTTAGTACTGAGGGAACGCAGCACTGTCGGAGGGGCAGTACTGAGGGGGCGCCGCACTGTCGGAGGGGCAGTACTGAGGGAGCGCCGCACTGTCGGAGGGGCAGTGCTGAGGGAGCGCCGCACTGTCGGAGGGTTAGTACTGAGGGAACGCAGCACTGTCGGAGGGTTAGTACTGAGGGAACGCAGTACTGTCGGAGGGTTAGTACTGAGGGAACGCAGCACTGTCGGAGGGGCAGTACTGAGGGAGCGCCGCACTGTCGGAGGGGCAGTGCTGAGGGGGGGCGCCGCACTGTCGGAGGGGCTGTACTGAGGGGGCGCCGCACTGTCAGAGGGGCAGTACTGAGGGGGCGCCGCACTGTCGGAGGGGCAGTACTGAGGGAGCGCCGCACTGTCGGAGGGGCAGTGCTGAGGGAGCGCTGCACTGTCGGGTTTGCCGTCTTTCGGATAAACCGAGGGCCCGCCCGCCGTCTCGGGTGGATGTAAAAGATCCCTCGGCCACTATTTGAAGAAGAGCCGGTGAGTTCTTCCCGATGTCCTGGCCAATTTATCCCTCAATAAATAACAAACAGATGATCTGGTCATTATCGCATTGCTGTTTGTGGGAGCTTGCTGTGTGCAAATTGGCTGCCGCGTTTCCTGCATTGCAACAGTGACTACACTTTAAAAACAGTACTTCATTGGCTGTAAAGCAGTTTGGGACATTCTGAGGTTGTGAAAGGAGTTGTAGAAATGCAAGTCTTTCTGTTTGCGGGGGGAGCTGTGATTGGTTTCTGTGCCCGAGGCCAGGGCGGGTTGGTGCTGATTGCAGTCCGTGACCTCCTTTGCGAGTGTGATGCCCTCCCTGGTGGACTGTCAATGCCACACTTGTGCAACCAGGCAGCAGTCGGAGTCTGAACCTTCAGGAGGGGGGGCGGTGGTGGAGGTTAGGTGCAGCTTTGATCAGGTGTCGATTGTTGCCCGGCTTTGCTGGATTTCCTCTTTGGCCTCGCCTTGACTTTTAACTTTGACCTTCCTCCCTTTGCCAGGTATGTTTCAGCGCTTGGACAAGCTTCGCAAGAACGCCTTCGCCAGCGTGATCCTGTTCGGGGGGAGCAACACCAGCAGCATCTCCGGGGTCTGGGTGTTCCGCGGCCACGAGCTGGCCTTCCCGGTACGGTGCCCCTGCAACATGCCTGTGTCTTATTTCAGCCATTAGCGATGTGGTGGTCCGTGCAGGCCCAGTGCCTTCTCGGGGGTAGGGGGTGGACACGAGCGTGGGTGTCCTCATTAATAGTTGATTTGCGCTGCCTTTGGACGGGCCAGGGGGCATAGGGCGGAGAGTGTAGGCCGAGTCGGAGAGCGTAGGGCAGGGTGGGGTATGTAGATCGGCCAGGCAGGGGGTCTTTTGGATTTCAGTTTGGATTCGGGCTGTGGCAGAAGGCTTTGATTTGATTCAGGAGAAACATAAATAGGAGTCAGCCATTCAGCCCCTCGAGCCTGCTCCGCCATTCAATAAGATCATAGCTGATCTTCGACCTCATCTCCACTTTCCCGCCCAATCCCCACATCCCTGGATTTCCCTAGGGTCCAAAAATCAATCTATCTTGGTCTTGAATATACTCATCGACTGAGCATCCACAGCCCTCTGAGGTTCACCCCTCCAAACCCTATTCCCTTTCTCTCTGACCCCATTTCCTTCCTTCTAATCCCCATTATCCTCTCCCTGACCCCCCCAGTCCCCCAATGGGCTGTAATCTGCATCGAGTGTACAACCTGGTAGGAGTCGAGAAGCTCGGTAACTCTGGTTTCAGCCATCCAGGAGGTGCACTTTGCTCATTTATATTTCCTGCCCGAATGGAGTTTCCGTCAGGCTGTGAGTCAATGTCCTGTCTGGTGTAGAACTCAGCCCCTTGCTCTCAGTGCGACTGCTCCTGGCCTGTGAGGGCCTTTGTGGTAATGGTGGGGAGGGTGTGGGAGCCAGGGTTCCTGCTGTCGATCCCTGTCCTGTTGTTCTTGTTGGAAAGTGATGCCTGCCAGAGTCAAATGGCTGCACTGTTGGGGCAGCAGCCCGTAACCCTGGCCGGCTGGCAGCTTCGGAGGGGGGAATGGCACAGAAGGAAAGGATTCGGCTCTGGTGCTTACGTTTTCTGTTTTTGCTATTCAGATGTCTGCGGACTGGCAAGTGGACTACGAGTCGTACAGCTGGCGCAAGATGAATCCCGACGAGGAGGAGTGCAGGACGATGGTGAAAGAATACTTCTCCTGGGAGGGGGAGTTCAAGCACGTGGGCAAGGCCTTCAACCAGGGCAAGATCTTCAAGTGAGCGAGAGACTCTGCCAGTTCAGTGCCGCCGGTCCCTTCACCAGATTGCTGCCCCACCCAGTGCTCGTGGCAATGACATCGGCCACTATTTTAAAATCACAGATGCAGAATAAAAAGAAACTTACTTCATCGTTGCCTTTGTGAGTTTTGTTTGTCTGGCGTCGGGTTGGCTCAGTGCTGCCAGTTGTGTGGGATCGAGCCCCATAAGCTGGGCCCCCGCTTCGTGGCAGTGCCGAGGAAGCGCTGCATTGCTGGAGGTGCGATGTGACGTTAAACCAAAGGCCCCATCTGCCTGTTCCGGGTGGGTGTTGAAAGATCCTGAGGAGCAAGAGTTTTTCCAGTGACCTCCCCGGTCAGTATTCTCCCCTGAACCAACACCACCAACAAAAAAACATTGGTCATTCCTCTCCTTACTGGTCCAGAGTGGCTGCTGTGATTACCTACATAGGCACTTCAAAACAACACTGTGAAAACCCCTTGATGTTCTGAGGCGATGAGGTGCTTCAGATGAAAGTATTCCTATCGCTCGGTTATTCTGTGGCTGTGGAATTGCTCCCCTGCCGTTTATCTCCTTGTTCCGATTCCAGGCGGTGCCCGATGATGCCAGTCTTCTAATTCCCAGTGGTGTGCAGTTTGCCAGTAAATAAAAAGGACTTGGATTTCTACAGCGCCTTTCACAACCTCCGGACGTCCCAAAGCGCTTTACAGCTAATGAAGTACTTTTGAAGCGTAGTTGCTGTTGTAATGTGGGAAACGTGGCAGCCAATTTACGCACAGCAAGCTCCCACAAACTGCAATGTGATAATGACCAGATAATCTGCTTTTAGTGATGTTGGTTGAGGGATAAATATTGGCCCAGGACACCAGGGAGAACTCCCCTGTTCTTCCAATAGTGGGCGTGGGATCTTTTACGTCCACCTGAGAGGGTTAACGTCTCATCCGAAAGACACCACCTCCGACAGGGCAGCAACCACTCAGTACTGGCACTGGGAGTGTCAGCTTCGATTATGGGCTCAAGTGAGACTTGAACCCACAACCACCTTGGGCAGGAGTGCGCTACCCACTGAGCCACGGGTGACAATCCCCTTACACTCGAATTCACCTGCATGTGTAGTGTGCAAGGCGTGAAATGAAGAAGCTTTAATGTAACTCCGGTTAATTGCGAGGGGACAGCGGGTAGAATGTGGGCCTGTAGTTGGCTTTCAGCTGTTTTATATTTATTTCTTGATCCATGGTGCAGGACAGCGGAAATCAGTGTTGTGCAGTACATGCATGCTGTGGCGAAGGAGAATGTAGGGCAGGAGTTCATTAGTGAATAGGCAAAACAGTCCAAGATAGTTTGAGGGAATGGAGTATGAAGACCTACCTTAGCAATGTTAAGAAGGGATAAAGGCGGGTGGAGGGGGGGAGTACTGAGTAGTAAGGGGGTCAGGCCTGCAGTGTTTATGTACAAAGCATTAGTGAGAGTCGAGGAACCAGAGGCACTAATTGAAGTGGAGGGAGGTGATGTCGCCTTAATGGAAACTTGTCTTGAGCTGGGATTCTGGCTGTAAATTTTACAGGAGAGAAGGAAGGGGAATAATGAGGGGTCAGTGTCGGAAAGGAATCGAGGAGATCTGTGGACAATTGGGAGGTTTGCAGCAAAGATTGTAACAATGGGCAGCCTTAGATATTTTACAGTAGTCTGGGATCAGAGTTAAGTTTGTGGTGAAAATGGGGAGGGAATGGATCCAGCATCATTTCCTTAACAAAATGTTGCTTATCCGACAAGGAATGATGTGTTGCTCCATCTGCTTCTGGTTAACAAAGCAGAACAAATAGCCTGATAGCCCTGCGTGTGTAATATTTTTCTGAAGAAACCGCTAGTGCATCAATGAAGGGAGTGCAGTGAATGTGTAAGATTTCCGTAAGGCCTTCGATACGGTGCCACGCAAGATCCTTGTTGCAAATGATTCATTTCAAATCGGAGATGTGTAATTTTTTGCTAGCCAAGGCGGGTGGATGGAGTTGAGATGCGGATCAGTCACAATCCCATAATGACGGAACAGGCTCGAGGGGCTGAATGGCCTGTGTTCCTGTGTTGTAAAAGTTAAAGCGTGTGATACTAAAAGAGAATACAGGAAACTTTGTGCTATCCGGCACCGACGGGACCGAGCTGTTGCCGTCCCATCAAAACTGCCGGACAAACCAGCGCTAATTTTAAAACATACGGAAGCTTTTGAGCTCCGTATCTAGCAACAAACCCTGTACAGCTTCTAAACAGTCGGCCGTAGCTTGCCAGCGTCTCTGTAGCTAAGCAACAGCTTTAGCTAGACCTTGCAGAGCCTGACTGGTGGGGAAAAAAAAGCAACGGGAAAAAAAACTGAACCGACTCCTGAATTTTGCCGGTGGCTCGAGCATTCCGGACAGTTAACCTCTGGATAAACCAAAGTTTCCTGTATAGCTGCGTGGATGGATGATTAGGGGGACAGAAAGCAAAGAATGAGTGGATTTTTGTTTGCATTAGAAAACGAGGAAAAATCCAGGTATGGGGGTGGGCAGGTAGGTGGAAGATGCAGTTCAATGCAGAGAAATAGAAAGTATAATTTGTTGTTGGCAGGGGAGGTGGGAGGAAGGAAGGGAGTGTTATATAAGTAATTGTACCTCAAAGTGAGAATCAGTGCAGTTATGTAGAACTTTAATGGTGGCAGAGCAGGTAGAAAAGGTCTTAAAGGCAAACCTTGGGATTGTGGGTTACTGGATGTTGAATTGGCACAGGCCTGTGGTTAGACCACAGTTGGGAGTATTGCATGCATTTTCTTTTATTAGTTTATGGGATGTGGGCTTTGCTGGCAATGCCAGCATTTATTGTCCGTCCCTAATTGCCCTTGAGAAGGTGGTGGTGAGCCGCCTTGAACCGCTGCAGTCCCATGTGGTGAAGGTGCTCCCACAGTGCTGTTAGGGAGGGAGTTCCAGGATTTTGACCCAGCGACGATGAAGGAACACACGATATACTTCTAAGTCAGGATGGTGTGTGACTTGGAGGTGATGGTGTTCCCATGCGCTCACTGCCCTTGTCCTAGGTGGAAGAGGTTGCGGGTTTGGGAGGTGCTGTCGAAGAAGCCTTGGCGAGTTGCTGCAGCGTATCTTGTAGATGGTACACACTGCAGCCACGGTACGCCGGTGGTGGAGGGAGTGAATGTTCCAGGTGGTGGATGGGGTGCCGATCAAGCGGGCTGCTTTGTCTTGGATGGTGTCGAGCTTCTTGAGTGTTGTTGGAGCTGCACTCACCCAGGCAAGTGGAGAGTATTCCATCACACTCCTGACTTGTGCCTTGTAGATGGTGGAAAGGTTTTGGGGAGTCAGGAGGTGAGACACTCGCCGCAGAATACCCAGCCTCTGACCATCCCATTGTAGGAAGGATATTGGAGCCACGGGCAAAGGATTCGTTCGAATGCCATGAATGAGGAATTGTAGTTAATTGGGGCTTTCTCAGTGGAATGGGGAAGGTGTTGTAATGGAGGTATTGAAAATTGTGAAGGATTTTGAGAGTGTCAGCGGTGAATCGGTAATGATGGGGCACGACTGAGGATTAACACTGGAAGAAATAAGGGCGAGGTTAGAAGGGGGTTTCACGCAGAGTAATTACAACATGGGATGCCCCACCATAAAAGACAACTAAGGCAGAGACTAGAACATCATTTTAAAAGGCAATTGGATACAGATTTGAAAAGGGGGAAAAAAATAAAAGCATACAGGGAAAGGCTAAAAAATTAGGCGTTAAATATAGACCACTCCAGGTGAAGAGCTAGCACAGGCGCAAAGAGCAGAATAGCCCCCCTCCACTGTAAATTTGGTCATCTCGGCTCCTTAAATCAATTGGTTTTGTTGGAACTCAAGTCCACATGTTGCTTAAGGTGTGTGATGCACGGGATTAATAAACTGCAAATCCGTGGGGACAAGAAGATTGTCAATTTGCCACCAATGCCAATTCAAAATATCTGTATACCAGGGACTGGGTTACCAACTACTGAACATTTAACTCCCGCTTAATGCCTAGCTGTCATATCTGAATAGATGAAAATTCAGATAAGACAGCTGGCATTCACCATGGCTATTATTGGGACCAGCTCAATACATGGCTTCAAAACAGTATAAAGCACAACTAAATGAGCTCTGATAAAAGGTCTATACTTCTCGGTTTAAAATGCACAATTTTCCTAAGTGAAGCCCACCAATTTACAACAACTTACAATTATACAGCGCCTTTAACCTAGACCAGCATGCCAAGGCACTTCACAGTGGTGTAATGGAGAAAAGAATATAGACATTGGCCGGAGCCAAAAAGGGAGATACAAGGGATGATTGAAAGCTCGTTCAGAGGGGGGTTTTAAGGGGCAGAGGGATTCGGAAGAGTTTAGGAAGGGAATTAGAATGTAGGGTCTAGAAGGCAGGACTACTAATAGAGGGGGAGGAACCACAAGAGACCAGAGTCAGTGGAACAGTGAGTTTGGTTGGAGAAGGTTACAGCGATTGGGACGGGGTGAGCCCACGACGTTATTTAAACACAAGGATGAGAATTTTTAATTCGAGGCGTTGCTGGACCAGGAGTCAATGTAGGTCAGCAAGAATAGGGATGATGGGTGAGTGGGACTTGATACGGGATAGGATACCAGCAACAACTTGCATTTAGATAGCGCCTTTAACATAGTAAAACGTCCCAAGGTGCTTCACAGGAGCGATTAGCAAACATTTGACACCGAACCACGTCAGGAGATAGTAGGACAGGTGAGGTCAAAGAGGTAGGTTTTAAGGAGCGTCTTAAAGGAGGAGAGAGGTTTAGGGAGGGAATTCCAGAGCTTTGGGCCCAGGCAGCTGAAGGTGCCAATGGTGGAGCGATTAAAATCGGGGGATGCTCAAGAGGGCAGAATTGGAGGAGCGCAGAGATCTCAGGGTTTTAGGGCTGGAGGAGATTATATAGAGATAGGGAGAGGGTGAGGCCACCAATTTACAACAACTTACAATTATATAGCGCCTTTAACCTAGACCAGCATCCCAAGGCACTTCACAGAGGTGTAATGGGGAAAAGAATATAGACGTCGGTCGGAGCCAAAGAGGGAGATATTAGGGGCAATTGAAAGCTCGTTCAGAGGGGGGTGATCCTCGTGCTGACAGGTAATGTGATTAAAACTAGCGACACTGATAAATTGGTGCTTTGCATGCACAACAATTGACTAACAACCTGAGCCCCCTGGTAACTAATGTCCTAAAGGCTATGTTAAGCACGTGGGCCTGTGCAGTAGCTTAACGTGTCTCCATGGTTACAAGGTGGGCCTGACCTGAATGATCAACAGTAAATATTGATAAGTGTTAACTGTCATTGTGCTTTGCCACTTCGCAGAGGTTTTATTTACTCCTCTGATCATGCGAACTTAGTAACACAAACAGTAATTACTTTTTTTTGGACCTCTTTATCACTTCGTTTAAATAGCACCTTTGAACTGCCTGACTGCGATGTCAGTGTGCGCGGCAGCCATTTTGTGCACTGTGGCATCCCACAGACAGCAAAGCAGTCGCGCGGTTAATCGGGGGCGGAGGCTGTTTAAAACAGAACGTGTTAGCAGCGCGCAGCAAGCCTGTGCAACCTGAAAAGGGCGACAGGTTAATGTTTTGGGTGAAACCCCTTCAAAAGTTGCACGGTGAACGAGTCCCTTTATGGACTTTGTATAAAATGGTGGTGGTGGGGGAGGTCAATGGGAGAACAGTCGGGGGAGGTGCTGAGGGAGAACAAAAGGGAGTTAAAATAGCTGAGCGAGGCGGTGAAAAGGCACAGGATAGAGAGAAAGGCGTGCAAAACACCCCTCCCAAATAAAGACTTGCATTTCTATAGCGCCTTTCACCACCAAAGCGCTTTACAGCCAATGAAGTACTTTTGAAGTGAAGTCACTGTTGTAATGTAGGAAATGCGGCAGCCAATTTGTGCACAGCAAGCTCCCACAAACAGCAATATGATAATGACCAGATCATCTGTTTTTAGTGATGTTGGTTAAGGAATAAATATTGGCCAGGGCACAGCTTTTCTTCAAATAGTACCATGAGATCTTTTACATCCACCTGCGAGAGCAGACAGGACCTCGGTTTAACGTCTCATCTGAACGACGGCACCTCCGACGGTGCGGCGCTCCCTCAGTACTGCCCCTCCGACAGTGCGGCACTCCCTCAGTACTGCCTCTCCAACAGTGCGGTGCTCCCTCAGTACTGCCCCTCCGACAGTGCGACGCTCCCTCCGTACTGCCCCTCTGAAGGTGCGGCGCTCCCTCAGTACTGCCCCTCCGACAGTGCGGCGCTCCCTCAGTACTGCCTTTCCGACAGTGCGGCGCTCCCTCAGTACTGCCTTTCCGACAGTGCGGCGCTCCCTCAGTACTGCCCCTCCAACAGTGCAGCGCTCCCTCAGTACCGCCCCTCTGAGTGCGGCGCTCCCTCAGTACTGCCCCTCTGACAGTGCGATGTCAGCCTGGATTTTGTGCTCAAGTCTCTGGAGTGGAACTTGACCCCACAACCTTCTGACTCAGAGGCGAGGGTGCTGTCCACTGAGCCACGGCTGACTCCTAGTTGTGTGGATGAGGGAGGCTCTATGTCAGTAGTGTGCGAGCAGAGGTATGGGAAACAGGGTGGTTACGGGCCAGGACCCCATCGACCTCCGTTGAGAGAAAACAATGGAGTCATTAAATCAGATAGGACGCAGACAGGGAGAAAGGGATCGATAACCAGTCCCTCCCTTTTTGGTGATACTGGTTGAGGGAGCAATGTTGGCCAAGGACACCAGGGGAGCTCCCTGCTCTTCCAAGGGTGCCGTGGGATTTTTAACATCCACCTGAACAGGGAGACGGAGCCTCACATTATCATCTCATCTCTACGATGACATCTCTTACAATACAGTACTCCCGGTTTATTGAGGGTGCATGGGAGGCCGGGCAGGAGAACATTGGAATAGTCACGTCTAGAGGTAACAATGTAGGTCAGTGAGCACAGGAGGTGATGGTAGCAGGGTTGGTAGCTGTGACTAGAGTGTGATGAATTCTTGCTTGACTAGCCACGGGACGCCCGGTTATGGAAACAATGCTGAGCTACTCGAGAGCAGTGGCGTGTGATCTAATGTGGATGGTTTACGTGTTTTGTTTGTCAGATAAATTAAACTTCCTCTGTGCCATGTAAATTGACCCCGGTTCTGATCCATTGTGCGATATCCAATTTCTTGCCCACATTTCCAAGTCCCATCATAAATTAGTAATAGAATCCCACTGCGATCGAAGCCACAAATTTTTATCTGGGCACATAATCTGGGTCAAGCTAAATTAAAACAGAAAATGCTGGAAATACTCAGCCAGTCGGGCAGCATCCGTGGAGAGAGAAACAGAGTTAACGTTTCAGGCCAATGACCCTTCGTCAGAACTGGAAAAAGTTAGAGAGCAAGTACGTAGGTTGGGAACGTGGGGAGGGGAGGAAACCTTACAGCCTTCCGGACTCAACATCGAGATCAATAATTTCACATCAGAACCTTTGCCCCCATTTTTTCGGTCGGCAGCCGTTGATGATTCTGCCGTTGCCATTTACACCTCCTCTAGAGTCATCTTTTGTTTCTTTACTTGTCCCATTACCATCTGCTTTTGCCTTGCACCATCATCCCTTTTGTCTTTTAATCTCTCCTGCCTGCCACCCTATCACAGACCTTCCCTTTTGTTCTTTCCTCTCCTCCCCGCTCTCCCTGTCTCTACATTGGGAGGTGCTGTCGCAGAAGCCTTGGCGAGTTGCTGCAGTGCATCTTGTAGATGGTCCACACTGCAGCCAAGGTGCGCCGGTGGTGGAGGGAGTGAATGTTTAAGGTGCTTGATGCCAGGCGTGTTCTATAACGGGCGGATTTATAAGGGCGGGTCTATAACGGGCGGGTCTATAACGGGCGGGTCTATACCGGGCGGTTCTATAACGGGCGGGTCTATAACGGGCGGGTCTATAACGGGCATGTTCTATAACGGGCGGGTCTATAACGGGCGGGTCTATAACGGGCGGTCTATAACGGGCGGGTCTATAACGGGCGGTCTATAACGGGCGGGTCTATAACAGGCGGTCTATAACGGGCGGGTCTATAACGGGCAGGTCTATAACGGGCATGTTCTATAACGGGCGGGTCTATAACGGGCATGTTCTATAACAGGCGGGTCTATAACGGGCGGGGTCTATAACGGGCGGGTCTATAACGGGCGAGTCTATAACGGGCGGGTCTATAACGGGCGGGGTCTATAACGAGCGGGTTCTATAACGGGCGGGTCTATAACGGGCGTGTTCTATAAGGGGCGGGTCTATAACGGGCGGGGTCTATAACGGGCGGGTCTATAACGGGCATGTTCTATAACGGGCGGGTCTATAACGGGCGGGTCTATAAGGGGTGGGTCTATAACGGGTGGGTCTATAAGGGGCGGGTCTATAACGGGCGGGGTCTATACCGGGCGGGTCTATAACGGGCGTGTTCTATAATGGGCGGTTCTATAATGGGTGGGTCTATAAGGGGCGGGTCTATACCGGGCGGGTCTATAATGGGCGTGTTCTATAATGGGCGGTTCTATAAGGGGCGGGTCTATAACGGGGGGGTCTATAACGGGCGGGGTCTATAACGGGCGGGTCTATAAGGGGCGGGTCTATAACGGGCGGGTCTATAACGGGCGGGGTCTATAACGGGCGGGTCTATAACGGGCAGGGTCTATAACAAGCGGGTCTACAACGGGCATGTTCTATAACGGGCGGGTCTATAAGGGGCGGGTCTATAATGGGCGGGTCTATAATGGGCGGGTCTATAACAGGCGGGTCTATAACGAGCGGGTCTATAACAGGCATGTTCTATAACGGGCGGGTCTATAACAGGCATGTTCTATACTGGGCAGGTCTATAACAGGCATGTTCTATAACGGGCATGTTATATAACGGGCGGGAGTATAACGGGCATGTTATATAACGGGCGGGTCAATAACGGGCGTGTTTTATAACGGGCATGTTCTTTAACGGGCATGTTATATAATGGGCGGTTCTATAACGGGCATGTTCTATAACGGGCGGGTCTATAACGGGCGGGTCTATAACGGGCGGGTTCTATAACGGGCGGGTCTATAACGGGCATGTTCTATAACGGGCATGTTCTATAACAGGCTGGTCTATAACGGGCGGGTCTATAACGGGCGGGTCTATAACGAGCGGGTCTATAACGGGCGGTTCTATAACGGGCATGTTCTATAATGGGCGGGTCTATAACGGGCATGTTCTGTCATGAGCGGGTTGTTTATAATGGGCTGGTTCGAGAACGAGCGGGCTCTGCCAGATTACCACCCTGGTGGTGAAGGTGAACATTGATCTTGTCTTTTCCCCTCCGTCTCCGCCCTCCCCCTCTCCTGGAGGCACTGACTGTTGCTGGGGCCTCCTGGGAGGGCATCGCAGCCAATCCCAGACCTGTCGTCACCCAAAATCCACCCATTCAGCAGTTAGATATTTCATTGTTAGTAACACCAATTGTAAATGAATGTTGTGTGGATATAGCTCCCGGGATCTGTGGCTCACTCAAATTCCAGAGAAGTTTGATCACTTCCTGTTTACATTTTGGAGAATTCCTGACCCACAATAACATAATCTGTGATTTTTCATTTCTGAATGGTATTTGTCAGCCACTCTGTGCTGCCTTAAAGGGACAGTCCACATCCATTAAAAACCTCCACTCAGCCCACATAATCCTCCCCATTTTCCTGTTGGTGACTTTAATTCACCTTCAGTTTCCTCTGTGATGGGACTAGAATCTCACCCATGTGGCCACCCTTCATGACTGAGCCAGGCCAGCGAGGATATTCAACTGTGGAAGGGGCATCCCTGCTGAGTCTTCAGCTGACATGCACACAGCTCCCAGCAGGGGTCAGTAGATAGCAACCAGGCCCAGGGTCACTGACATTAAAGGCCCAGAGATCGACTGACTCTGCAAACTGGGGATCAAACCTGGGACTTGTGGCTTGGTTTGCAAGCTGCATTTACCTACCATCTGACAGTGTGGCACTTCCTCAGTACTACACTGGAATTGTGGGCTCAAGCGCTTGAGGCTGGGGTTTGAACCCACGACCTTCTGATTCAGAGGCGAGAGTGCTACCCACTGAACAATGGCTCACACATCGTGTTTCCCGCATAGACCCACACTATAATATCTAATGAGGATTGGGGCCAACGGGTTTACGAAAATAAAAGTGCCTGGTTCGTTGAGTGCTTGTTAAGAGTCAAACTCGCAGCTTCTTAACAGTTTGATCAATTAGCTCACATACAATGGGAATAGTTTGTAAGTGAGTGTTTCCTGTTACACTTCACTAGTGGTTCAATGGTATGGAGCCACATTGACCGTGGAGGGTCCTGGGTTCAACTCCTGCTCGTCTATTCCCGCTCACTTTTACCTGTGAGCCTGGACAGTGAGTGTCGCCTGGCTATTTGACCTTGGTGGGCGTCACAGCCAAACCCGCCCCCCCACCCCACCTCAGCTGATCTCAGTTATGGAGGGGTTATGGGGCACTCCACCCGACCTGAGTGCCCCTTGGAATAAGAGGCTGGGGTCCTTCTCCCAACAGTGCAGGCATGTGACCGGGAGCGGGCGTGTGATGGGAGGGGGCTTGACAGGAACGGGCATGTGATGGGGAGAGGGCGTGTGACAGGAGTGGGAGGGGGCTTGACAGGAGCGGGCATGTGATGGGGAGTGGGCGTGTGATGGGGAGCGGGCGTGTGACAGGAGTGGGAGGGGGCTGGACAGGAGCGGGCATGTGATGGGGAGTGGGCGTGTGATGGGGAGTGGGCGTGTGACAGGAGTGGGAGGGGGCTTGACAGGAACGGGCATGTGATGGGGAGCGGGCATGTGATGGGGAGCGGGCGTGTGACAGGAGTGGGAGGGGGCTTGACAGGAACGGGCATGTGATGGGGAGCGGGCGTGTGATGGGGAGCGGGCGTGTGATGGGGAGTGGCTGTGTGACAGGAGTGGGAGGGGGCTTGACAGGAGCGGGCATGTGAAGGGGAGCGGGTGTGTGACTGGAGCGGGCATGTGATGGGGAGCGGGCGTGTGACTGGAGCGGGCATGTGATGGGAGCGGGCGTGTGACAGGAGTGGGAGGGGGCTGGACAGGAGCGGGCATGTGATGGGGAGTGGGCGTGTGATGGGGAGTGGGCGTGTGACAGGAGTGGGAGGGGGCTTGACAGGAACGGGCATGTGATGGGGAGAGGGCGTGTGACAGGAGTGGGAGGGGGCTTGACAGGAGCGGGCATGTGATGGGGAGTGGGCGTGTGATGGGGAGCGGGCGTGTGACAGGAGTGGGAGGGGGCTGGACAGGAGCGGGCATGTGATGGGGAGTGGGCGTGTGATGGGGAGTGGGCGTGTGACAGGAGTGGGAGGGGGCTTGACAGGAACGGGCATGTGATGGGGAGCGGGCATGTGATGGGGAGCGGGCATGTGATGGGGAGCGGGCGTGTGACAGGAGTGGGAGGGGGCTTGACAGGAACGGGCATGTGATGGGGAGCGGGCATGTGATGGGGAGCGGGCGTGTGATGGGGAGTGGCTGTGTGACAGGAGTGGGAGGGGGCTTGACAGGAGCGGGCATGTGAAGGGGAGCGGGTGTGTGACTGGAGCGGGCATGTGATGGGGAGCGGGCGTGTGACTGGAGCGGGCATGTGATGGGAGCGGGCGTGTGACAGGAGTGGGAGGGGGCTGGACAGGAGCGGGCATGTGATGGGGAGTGGGCGTGTGATGGGGAGTGGGCGTGTGACAGGAGTGGGAGGGGGCTTGACAGGAACGGGCATGTGATGGGGAGCGGGCATGTGATGGGGAGCGGGCGTGTGACAGGAGTGGGAGGGGGCTTGACAGGAGCGGGCATGTGAAGGGGAGCGGGCGTGTGACAGGAGTGGGAGGGGGCTGGACAGGAGCGGGCATGTGATGGGGAGTGGGCGTGTGATGGGGAGTGGGCGTGTGACAGGAGTGGGAGGGAGCTTGACAGGAACGGGCATGTGATGGGGAGCGGGCATGTGATGGGGAGCGGGCGTGTGACAGGAGTGGGAGGGGGCTTGACAGGAGCGGGCATGTGAAGGGGAGTGGGCGTGTGACAGGAGTGGGAGGGGGCTTGACAGGAGCGGGCATGTGAAGGGGAGTGGGCGTGTGACTGGAGCGGGCATGTGATGGGGAGTGGGCGTGTGACAGGAGTGGGAGGGGGCTTGACAGGAACGGGCATGTGATGGGGAGCGGGCATGTGATGGGGAGCGGGCGTGTGATGGGGAGTGGCTGTGTGACAGGAGTGGGAGGGGGCTTGACAGGAGCGGGCATGTGAAGGGGAGCGGGTGTGTGACTGGAGCGGGCATGTGATGGGGAGCGGGCGTGTGACTGGAGCGGGCATGTGATGGGAGCGGGCGTGTGATGGGGAGCGGGCGTGTGACAGGAGTGGGAGGGGGCTTGGCAGGAGCGGGCATGTGATGGGGAGCGGGCGTGTGACAGGAGTGGGAGGGGGCTTGACAGGAGCGGGCATGTGATGGGGAGCGGGCGTGTGACTGGAGCGGGCATGTGATGGGAGCGGGCATGTGATGGGGAGCGGGCGTGTGACAGGAGTGGGAGGGGGCTTGGCAGGAGCGGGCATGTGATGGGGAGCGGGCGTGTGACAGGAGTGGGAGAGGGCTTGACAGGAGCGGGCATGTGATGGGGAGCGGGCGTGTGACAGGAGTGGGAGGGGGCTTGACAGGAGCAGGCATGTGATGGGGAGTGGGCGTGTGACAGGAGTGGGTGGGGGCTTGGCAGGAGCGGGCATGTGATGGGGAGCGGGCGTGTGACAGGAGTGGGAGGGGGCTTGGCAGGAGCGGGCATGTGATGGGGAGCGGGCGTGTGACAGGAGTGGGAGGGGGCTTGACAGGAGCGGGCATGTGATGGGGAGCGGGCGTGTGACTGGAGCGGGCATGTGATGGGAGCGGGCATGTGATGGGGAGCGGGCGTGTGACAGGAGTGGGAGGGGGCTTGACAGGAGCGGGCATGTGATGGGGAGTGGGCGTGTGACAGGAGTGGGAGGGGGCTTGACAGGAGCGGGCATGTGATGGGGAGCGGGCGTGTGACTGGAGCGGGTGGGGGCTTGGCAGGAGCGGGCATGTGAAGGGGAGCGGGCGTGTGACAGGAGTGGGGGGGGCTTGGCAGGAGCGGGCATGTGATGGGGAGCGGGCATGTGATGGGGAGCGGGCGTGTGACAGGAGTGGGGGGGGCTTGGCAGGAGCGGGCATGTGATGGGGAGCGGGCGTGTGACAGGAGTGGGAGGGGGCTTGACAGGAGCGGGCATGTGATGGGGAGTGGGCGTGTGACTGGAGTGGGAGGGGGCTTGGCAGGAGCGGGCATGTGATGGGGAGTGGGCGTGTGACTGGAGTGGGAGGGGGCTTGGCAGGAGCGGGCATGTGATGGGGAGCGGGCGTGTGACTGGAGCGGGTGGGGGCTTGGCAGGAGTGGGCATGTGATGGGGAGCGGGCGTGTGACAGGAGTGGGAGAGGGCTTGGCAGGAGTGGGCATGTGATGGGGAGCGGGCGTGTGACAAGGAACGGGCGCGTGGTAGGAGGGGAGGGGAGGCTGGAAATTACCTACATCCCTTTCAGTGTCAGCGCCTTCAGGTGAAGTGGGATGAGAATCAGAGGGGACAGAAAACAAATTTGTGAGAGAACTTTCCTTTTGAAAGGCCGGGTTGAAGAGCAGTAATTAGTTTAATTGAGAGTCTGGCATGCACTGGGATGATGGGAAAGTGGGCTAGGCGAGGGAGCGATCAGTTCGGTCTGCCTGCGACGGTGTTTACTCAGGGCTGTGCAGACTTGCTCAGAGAGGTGTCTATCAGTTGGTGTAAATATTTGACATAGCTGCAAGGCTTATTAAGAGCCCTAGGGGCCGTGTCGTAACTCGCCGGCTGTGTGTTGTTTTGTGCAGCTCGCTTCAAAGAAAGAAGAGAAAGACTCCCATTTCTATAGTGCAGTCAACAACCTCAGGACGTCCCAAAGCGCTTTACAGCCAATGAAGTACCTTATTTGAAGTGTAGTCGCTGTTGCAATGTGGGAAACATGGCAGCCAATCTGCGCACAGCAAGCTCCCACAAACAGCAATGTGATAATGACCAGATCATTTTTTTTTAGTGAGGTTGGTTGAGGGATAAATATTGGCCCCAGGACACCGGGGAGAACTCCCCCTGCTCTTCTTCCAATAGTGGCTGCAGGATCTTGTACGTCCACCTGAGATAGCAGACGGGGCCTCGGTTTAACGTCTCATCCGAAAGACGACACCTCTGACAGTGCAGCGCTCCCTCAGTACTGGCACTGGGTGTGTTGGCCTTGATTTTGTGCTCAAGTCTCTGGAGCAGGGCTCAAACCCTCAACCTTCCGACTCAGAGATGAGGGTGCTATCCACTAAGCCACAGCTAGCACAAGGACTGCCCCTCCGACAGTGCGGCGCTCCCTCAGTACCGCCCCTCCAACAGTGCGGCGCTCCCTCAGTACTGCCCCTCCGACAGTATGCGCTCCCTCAGTACTGCCCCTCCGACAGTGCGGCGCTCCCTCAGTACTGCCCCTCCAACAGTGCAGTGCTCCCTCAGTACCGCCCCTCCGACAGTGTGGCCCTCCCTCAGTACTGCCCCTCTGACAGTGCGGCACTCCCTCAGTACTGCCCCTCCGACAGTGCAGAGCTGCCTCAGTACTGCCCCTCCGACAGTGCAGCCCTCCCTCAGTACTGCCCCTCCGACAGTGCAGCGCTCCCTCAGTACTGCCCCTCCGACAGTGCGGCACTCCCTCAGTACCGCCCCTCCGGCAGTGCAGTGCTCCCTCAGTACCGCCCCTCCGGCAATGCAGCCCTCCCTCAGTACTGCCCCTCCGACAGTGCGGCACTCCCTCAGTACCGCCCCTCCGGCAGTGCAGAGCTCCCTCAGTACCGCCCCTCCGGCAATGCAGCCCTCCCTCAGTACTGCCCCTCCGACAGTGCAGAGCTGCCTCAGTACTGCCCCTCCGACAGTGCAGTGCTCCCTCAGTACTGCCCCTCCGACAGTGCAGTGCTCCCTCAGTACCGCCCCTCCGACAGTGCGGCGCTCCCTCAGTACTGTCAGCTGTGGCTCAGTTGGTAGCACACTCACCTCTGAGTCAGAAGGTTGTGGTTTCAAGTCCCACTCCAGAGACTTGAGCACATAAAGCTAGGCTGACACTCCAGTGCAGTGCTGAGGGAGTGCTGCACTATCGGAGGTGCCGTCTTTTGGATCAGACGTTAAACCGAGGCCCTGTCTGCTCTCTCGGGTCGACGTAAAAGATCTCATGGCACTATTTTGAAGAAGGGCAGGGGAGTTCTCCCCGGTGTCCTGGGCCAATATTTATCCCTCAACCAACATAACAAAAACAGATTATCTGTGCATTTTCACATTGCTGTTTGTGGGAGCTTGCTGTGCGCAAATTGACTGCCACGTTTCCCACATTACAACAGTGATTCCACTTCAAAAGTACTTCATTGGCTGTAAAGCGCTTTGAGACGTCCAGTGGTCGTGAAAGGCGCTATATAAATGCAAGTCTTTCTTTTTTGCACTGGGAGTGTCAGCCTGGATTTTTGTGCTCAAGTCTCTGGAGTGGGACTTGAACTCACGACCTTCTGACTCAGAGGCAAGAGGGTGGGGGGAGGGGGTCTCAGCTTTCCTGGTGCCCCCGCCTCTCCTGAAGGTGCTTTCCCCACCCTGCCGCACTCTGGTTTTCACCACTCCTCTAACTTCCTAGGGTACCGTCCTGTTGAATGCTAACAGCCCTCTCGTATCTCAGCCGCGGAGAATTAACTAAAAAAAAAACACATTTTTTTATATTACTGATCTTCCGTGCCATTGCTCATTGGTATTCTGGGGGCTGGAGCAGGGGTTTTGATATTCAGCTGCTAAAGTGTGGCCACCTTTTACCTGGCCTGTCCCTTTAAGACCAGTGTTAGCCAGTCCCTGTGGAGAGGTGCTGCAATTGGGCACATCCTGAGGCCAACCAGAGGCTGTCTCTGAGGGAAGGTTAGGTTGGCGGTTGCTTGTAAATCCCGGCTCCTGCCCTTGGGGAGAGGCCAGGCTAATCAAGAAAAAAAACAGATGGAAGTGACTGGCTTTCTCACTTTTTTACTCCTGTTATTTAAGATTGTTTAATTGTAATTTGTTATTTTTAAAAAATATGAATCTTCTCTCCAGCTAACAACAGCTCAGACTGAGTTGGTCATTAAACAATCAATCAGCTAATGTCTAACCTTTTCTGGTGGCGGTGGGGTTAAACAGAGTGTCCTGGGGTCAAGGAGCCCTTTAAGGAGCGGTGAGATAGGTGGATAACTTCCCCGAGGCCCCGGTTGGTAAGTGAATCTGTGCTGTACAGAACAGGAAGATCCCACATTTTCAATCACTTCTTTGGTAACTGGGCAGTAATGGGCCCAATACATTTCTCCTCAGCTCCCCGCTCCCTGCACTAGGGAGGGGAAAACATCAGCCAGAGATCCAGCTTCTGATTGCTGATCATGTGTGTGTGAGTATGTGAGTGTGAGTGAGTGTGTGTGTGAGTATGTGTGTGTGAGTGTGTGTCTGTGAGCGTGAGGGTGTGAGAGGGTGAGTGTGTGAGAGGGTGAGTGTGCTTGTGAGTGTGTGTGTGTGTGAATGAGTGTGTGAGAGAGTGTGAGTGAATTGTTTGTGTGAGAGTGTGTGTGTATGTGTAGTGGAGTGTGTGTGTGGGTGAGAGTGAGTGTGTCTGTGAGAGTGTGTCTGTGAAAGTGTGTGAGAGAGTGTGTGTGTTTGAGAGTGAGTGTGTGTGAGTATATCTGTGAGTGAGAGTGAGTGTGAGAGTTTGTGCATATGTGAGTGTGTTTGTCTGTGTGAGTGTGAGCGTATGTGAGTGTGTGTGTGAGAGTGAGTGTGTCTGAGAGTGTGTGTGAGCGTGAGTGAGTGTGTGTTTGAGAGTGTGTGAGTGTGTGTCTGTGAGGGTGTGTGTGAGTGAGGGTGTGAGAGTGTGTGTGAGAGTGTGTGTGTGTGAATGAGTTTGTGAGAGTGAGTGTGTGTTTGAGAGTGTGTGAGTGTGTGTCTGTGAGGGTGTGTGTGAGTGAGGGTGTGAGAGTGAGTGTGTGTGAGAGAGTGTTGGTGAGGGAGTGCATGAGAGTGAGTGTGTGTGAGAGTGAGTGTGTGTGAGTGCGTGAGTGTGAGTGAGTGTGCGAGAGTGTGTGCGTGAGTGTGAGTGTGCGTGAGTGAGTGTGCGTGAGTGAGTGTGTGTGAGAGTGAGTGTGAGTGAGTGTGAGTGAGAGTGAGTGTGCGTGAGAGTGAGTGTGCGTGAGTGAGTGTGCGTGAGTGAGTGTGCGTGAGTGAGTGTGTGTGAGAGTGAGTGTGAGTGAGTGTGAGTGAGAGTGAGTGTGTGTGAGTGTGCGTGAGAGTGAGTGTGTGTGAGAGAGTGAGTGTGCTTGTGAATGTGTGAGTGTGAGTGACACACATTCAGGCTAGACCATCATGCCTCCCATGGTCAGTATCCTGCTGGCACTCAGCCTCTGAGCTGGAGCATGAGGACTGGTCACTGGTGAGGTAGTGGAGGTCCTCTCTCAGGACAAGTAAGCGTCCTCAGGAGAGGGGAGAGTAAGAGGGACAGGGATGGGAAAGAATTCAAGAGGAGTGAGGTCCACACGAAACCAATACAAGGTAGGCAGTCGACACAAATTTTCACGCTAGCTTTCACTCCAGTCCAATAACTAAAGGGTTTGCACCTAGATTCATAGTGAAAATGGGCACCAGTAATAAAATGGCCCTTAAAACGCGGAAGAATTGAATATTCATAAGGCACAGAACCAGGTGGAATCCATCCAATAATACTTAAGGAAATGAGGTTAGAAGAATCTGTGGCTGGAATTTTTAGCAGTTCATTAAATACCGGGCTAGTTCCAGAAAAATTGAAAAATAGCAAAGATTGTTCCAATTTTTCGAAAGATCACGTATGTGATCCCTGGGGGTTGTGTCAGCCTGACATTTATAAGGGTGGAAAAGAGTCAAAGAGTCAAGAGCATGTGCCGAGAGCAAAGCCCAAACTCCAAGCCTCTGACCCAGGGCTCTCAAAGGCAGGGCCCTGCCGCACAAACTTGCTCACGGTTACTGCGAGGGGGCGCTGTTTTGTAACCGTTGTACCGTGTAGCACACAATCTACTTTTCCGCAGCGACGGTGAAGCAGTGTCTGGGAGGCCTGTCCAATTAAGGACACGCAGTCTCGTTGCTGTAAGTAAACACGGCCTGAGGGCAGTTAGAGTTTAATTGCGTTTGGTGAGGGATGCTTGTAAATTCTGGCTCTAGGTCAGTAGAAACCAGCATTTAAGTGAATGGCTTTCTTTTCCTTTTTTTTAAAGTATATATGACTATAATGTCTAGAGAGTGACAAACGTTCACTAAACTCCAGAAGTAACAGGACTGGTGGAGGGGTATGTGGGGGATAGGTTAGTTGCCTTGACTTTCAGAAAGCATTTGATAAGGTTCCTTGCGAGAGACTTGCGCTCAAAGTAAAAGCTTTTGGGATACAGGAGGAGTCTATAAACTAAAATAACAGGAAAGATATTCACCACTGACTAATGATAGTGGTTCATGAGTGTCAGTGGTGGCTCGGTGGGTATCTCTCTCTCTCTCTCTCGCCTCTCGGTCAGAAGATCGTGGCTTCGAAACACACTCCAGAGACTTGAGCACAAAAATCACAGCTGACACTCCCAGTGCAGTGCTGAGGGAGCGCCGCACTGTCGGAGGGGCAGTACTGAGGGAGCGCCGCACTGTCGGAGGGGCAGTACTGAGGGAGCGCCGCACTGTCGGAGGGGCAGTACTGAGGGAGCGCCGCACTGTCGGAGGTGCAGTACTGAGGAAGCGCCGCACTGTCGGAGGGGCGGTACTGAGGGAGCGCCGCACTGTCAGAGGGGCAGTACTGAGGGAGCACCGTACTGTCGGAGGGGCAGTACTGAGAGAGCACCGCACTGTCAGAGGGGCAGTACTGAGGGAGCACCGTACTGTCGGAGGGGCAGTACTGAGGGAGCACCGCACTGTCGTAGGGGCAGTACTGAGGGAGCACCGCACTGTCGGAGGGGCAGTACTGAGGGAGCACCGCACTGTCGGAGGGGCAGTACTGAGGGAGCACCGCACTGTCGGAGGGGCAGTACTGAGGGAGCGCCGCACTGTCGGAGGGGCAGTACTGTGCGAGCTCTCCATTGCACTGTCGGAGGGGCAGTACTGAGCGAGCTCTCCGCTGCACTGTCGGAGGGGCAGTACTGAGCGAGCTCTCCGCTGCACTGTCGGAGGGTCTACATGATGAGACGTTAAACTGTGACTGCGTCTGCCCTCTTGGGTGGACGTAAAAGATCCCACGGCATTATTCGAAGAACAGCAGGGGAGTTCCGTCGGTGTCCCAGTCAATATTTATCCCTCAATTAATATAATCACAAACAAGTTCAGTGATCATTATCTAATTGAGGACAAATTGGTTGCCCCGTTTCCAACATTACAACAGTGACTGTACTTCATTGGCTGTGACGTCCTGAGGATGTGAAAGGCGCTATATTAATGCAAGTTCTTTGTAGAACCTGTAATATAACACAGCACTGACCCGGTCTTGTGTAGAACCTGTAATATAATACAGCACCGACCCGGTCTTGTGTAGAACCTGTAATATAATACAGCACCGACCCGGTCTTGTGTAGAACCTGTAATATAACGCAGCACCGACCCGGTCTTGTGTAGAACCTGTAATATAACGCAGCACCGACCCGGTCTTGTGTAGAACCTGTAATATAACGCAGCACGGACCCGGTCTTGTGTAGAACCTGTAATATAACACAGCACCGACCCGGTCTTGTGTAGAACCTGTAATATAACACAGCACCGACCCGGTCTTGTGTAGAACCTGTAACATAACACAGCACCGACCCGGTCTTGTGTAGAACCTGTAATATAACGCAGCACCGACCCGGTCTTGTGTAGAACCTGTAATATAACGCAGCACCGACCCGGTCTTGTGTAGAACCTGTAATATAACACAGCACCGACCCGGTCTTGTGTAGAACCTGTAATATAACACAGCACCGACCCGGTCTTGTGTAGAACCTGTAATATAACACAGCACCGACCCGGTCTTGTGTAGAACCTGTAATATAACACAGCACCGACCCGGTCTTGTGTAGAACCTGTAACATAACACAGCACCGACCCGGTCTTGTGTAGAACCTGTAACATAACACAGCACCGACCCGGTCTTGTGTAGAACCTGTAACATAACACAGCACCGACCCGGTCTTGTGTAGAACCTGTAACATAACACAGCACCGACCCGGTCTTGTGTAGAACCTGTAATATAACACAGCACCGACCCGGTCTTGTGTAGAACCTGTAATATAACACAGCACCGACCCGGTCTTGTGTAGAACCTGTAATATAACGCAGCACCGACCCGGTCTTGTGTAGAACCTGTAATATAACACAGCACCGACCCGGTCTTGTGTAGAACCTGTAATATAACACAGCACCGACCCGGTCTTGTGTAGAACCTGTAATATAACGCAGCACCGACCCGGTCTTGTGTAGAACCTGTAATATAACGCAGCACCGACCCGGTCTTGTGTAGAACCTGTAATATAACGCAGCACCGACCCGGTCTTGTGTAGAACCTGTAATATAACGCAGCACCGACCCGGTCTTGTGTAGAACCTGTAATATAACACAGCACCGACCCGGTCTTGTGTAGAACCTGTAACATAACACAGCACCGACCCGGTCTTGTGTAGAACCTGTAACATAACACAGCACCGACCCGGTCTTGTGTAGAACCTGTAATATAACACAGCACCGACCCGGTCTTGTGTAGAACCTGTAATATAACGCAGCACCGACCCGGTCTTGTGTAGAACCTGTAATATAACACAGCACCGACCCGGTCTTGTGTAGAACCTGTAATATAACACAGCACCGACCCGGTCTTGTGTAGAACCTGTAACATAACACAGCACCGACCCGGTCTTGTGTAGAACCTGTAACATAACACAGCACCGACCCGGTCTTGTGTAGAACCTGTAATATAACACAGCACCAACCCGGTCTTGTGTAGAACCTGTAATATAACACAGCACCGACCCGGTCTTGTGTCGAACCTGTAATATAACACAGCACCGACCCGGTCTTGTGTAGAACCTGTAATATAACACAGCACCGACCCGGTCTTGTGTAGAACCTGTAATATAACACAGCACCGACCCGGTCTTGTGTCGAACCTGTAATATAACACAGCACCGACCCGGTCTTGTGTAGAACCTGTAATATAACACAGCACCGACCCGGCCTTGTGTAGAACCTGTAATATAACACAGCACCGACCCGGTCTTGTGTAGAACCTGTAATATAACACAGCACCGACCCGGTCTTGTGTAGAACCTGTAATATAACACAGCACCGACCCGGTCTTGTGTAGAACCTGTAATATAACACAGCACCGACCCAGTCTTGTGTAGAACCTGTAATATAACACAGCACCGACCCAGTCTTGTGTAGAACCTGTAATATAATACAGCACCGACCCGGTCTTGTGTAGAACCTGTAATATAACACAGCACCGACCCGGTCTTGTGTAGAACCTGTAATATAAAACAGCACCGACTCGGTCTTGTGTAGAACGTGTAATATAAGACAGTGCTGTCGCGATGTAACGCCTCATTTGTAGCAAGCCCCTAACTCACACAATACTTTGAGAGGAACTCTGATTAGCTCCGGCTCGGCCTGTCGTTCCAAAGCAAGAGCTGAGCGTGACCAGGGGAGGAAGCACCTGAGGCAGATTTCCTGAGCAAATTGTAATCTCTCTGTTGACACAGCGACTGTTTTTTGGGAATTCTACGCAAGTCTTAAAAACCCAGCTAATGACTAAATGTTTCCATGCGGGCCGTTCGTCCAGTTGCGGGGTTTGACGTGACTCAGGACGGGCTGCAGTCCTGGGATTTCCAGAGGCCCTGTTGCGATGCTGCTGCCTGTGGGATCTTGCCTTGCAGCCACTGGGCTGCCGCGCTTGCTCAAGCAGTAGTAATGACTCCACTTAAAAAGTAATTGATTGGCAGTGAAATGCTTCGGGGTGTTCTGAGGACAGATGGGGTGCTGTCTTTCTTTCTTGGGCAGGGACTCTTCCCCCCTCCTCGTTCTCTCCCCCACCCCTCGTTCTCTCCCCCACCCCACCGAAGATGTTGACTGTATAATTTCACAGTCACCACTTGTGACATGAATCTTGTCATTCATGTGGAAATGACTTATGAAATGATACTGGGCGGCCTGCTGGTGGCGCTGTCCAGGGAGAGTATAAATACTCGGGCATGGGCCCAGCTTGCTCAGGACATTCTTTAACAGGAACTAGTGAAGGACACAACTAGATCTCCATGTTGTAAAACAGTTGATTAAAGCCTTGTTTAATGCTTAGACCAAGTGCCTAGTAGTTTTCTTATGTCAGCTTGCCTCCTACACCTCCTGCAAGGCGCACACACGTGTGAACCTGGACTGCGAGTGCCAGCCAGCCGATCGACCGTGGAGGGCATCACAATCAGGGGGCTACTGGAAAGCAATCAGGACCGGGACCCTGGGCTGTATCACACCCCCCAACCTTAGCCCAGTGGCAGCAGGGTCAGCTGCTAAACGCCGGGCCTGGGGATGAGCTAGCGCAGCACAGACTGGGGATTGAGCCTCGGGCCTCAGGCCTGCTTGGTCTACATGACCCCGTCCCACACTGAGGGACTAATCAAAGATCCCGCACACGTCACTCATCGGATTTTACGTTGTAAATCTAAAGGGACCGCGCATTACAGGGTACATTGTGCAGGACCCCTCCCGTCAAGAGTTCTCATCTCCACTCACTTTAATCACACAGATTTGGTTTCAGTGCAAGGTACTAATTTGCTTCGAATTCTTCGGTCCCTCCTTTCAATGATTCATGTCGCCCAGTCAGGAGACCGCAACCCCACCATTTACCCTTGCCTCGGGACACGGGAACTTTCTACACCACCCCCACCCCCCAACCAGGATACCAAGGCCTCCTGTACTGCCCCTCCCTCTCCTCCAGCGTCCTGTTTATATTCCCAACAGCAGCTCCTTTAACGATGCAACACACAGCCACCAGTGGGAGAAGAGTGCAGGCGTTGTTGGCCACACTCAGCGCCCCTTTAACTGCAAGAAGCTGCAGAGCTGAGGCAGAGGGAACGGCCGGGTCTGCTGCAACCTCACAGTGTCCAGCAGCAAGGACAGAAAAGAAAGACTTGTAATTATACAGCGCCTTTCACAACCTCAGGACGTCCCAAAGCGCTTTACAGCCAATGAAGTACTTTTTTTGAATTGTGGTCACTGTTGTAATGTAGGAAACGCAGCCAATTTCTGCACAGCAAGCTCCCACAAACAGCAATGTGATAATGACCAGATTATCTGTTTTTTAGTGATGTTGGTTGAGGGATAAATATTGACCCCAGGACATTGGGGAGAACTCCCCCTGCTCTTCTTCGAAATAGTGCCGTGGGATCTTTTACATCCACCTGAGAGGGCAGACGGGGCCTCGGTTTAACGTCTCATTTGACAGACGCCACCTCCGACAGTGCGGCGCTCCCTCAGTACTGCCCCTCCGACAGTGCGGCGCTCCCTCAGTACTGCCCCTCCAACAGTGCGGTGCTCCCTCAGTACTGTCCCACCGACAGTGCGGCGCTCCCTCAGTACCGCCCCTCCGACAGTGCGGCGCTCCCTCAGTACTGCCCCTCCGACAGTGCGGCGCTCCCTCAGTACTGCCCCTCCGACAGTGCGGCGCTCCCTCAGTACTGCCCCTCCGACAGTGCGGCGCTCCCTCGGTACTGTCCCTCCGACAGTGCGGCGCTCCCTCAGTACCGCCCCTCCGACAGTGCGGCGCTCCCTCAGTACTGCCCCTCCAACAGTGCGGCGCACCCTCAGTAACGCCCCTCCGACAGTGCGGCGCTCCATCAGTACTGCCCCTTCGACAGTGCGGCGCTCCCTCAGTACTGCCCCTCCGACAGTGCGGCGCTCCCTCAGTACTGCCCCTCTGACAGTGCAGCGCTCCCTCAGTACTGCCCCTCCAACAGTACGGCGCTCCCTCAGTACTGCCCCTCTGACAGTGCGGTGCTCCCTCAGTACTGCCCCTCCGACAGTGCGGCGCTCCCTCAGTACTGCCCCTCCGACAGTGCGGCGCTCCCTCAGTACTGCCCCTCCGACAGTGCGGCGCTCCCTCAGTATTGACCCTCCGACAGAGCGGCGCTCCCTCAGTACTGCGCCAGTGACAGTCTAGATTATGGTCTTATGTCTCTGGAGTGGGACTTGAACCCACAACCTTCCGACTCGGAGGCGAGAGTGAGCGTGCTACCCACTGAGCCACGGCCCACACCTGATCGCCACAGAGCCTTTCTGTGTCTCGTCACCCCATCAGGAAAAGGTGAGAGCCTGACTAATACCATTGGGCTCTAAACCCCAGGCCGGATCTGGTACTGAGCCACACTGACCCACGTTCAATTGTCTGGTCACTCCTGAGTTAGCTGACCCCAGCCAGGGCAGCTGTAGTGGGGGCGGTGCGGGCTGGGGCCAGGCAAGTGCGGAAATGCCACAGCGCTGGGCTGTGTGGTAACCCCCAACACTGTGTCCCATGTTCCAATAACCCTTTGTAGGTCGGAGGAGCTGTGCTCCAGCATGAGTCACCACCTTCAGGAACGAGAGAGCGAGAGAAGTGAAGGAATACAACACCATTGGTGTTACACTGTATTTACAGCACAGAAACAGGCCATTCAGCCCAACTGCTCCGTGCCGGTGTTTCTGCTCCACACGAGCCTCCTCCCACCCCTCTTCATCTCACCCAATCAGCATATCCTTCCATTCCTTTCTCCCTCATGTGTTTATCCAGCTTCCCCTTAAATGCATCTGTGCTATTCGCCTCAACCACTCCCTGTGGTGGCGAGTTCCACATTCTCACCACTCTCTGGGTCAAGAAGTTTCTCCTGAATTCCCGATTGGATTTATTAGTGACTATCTTATATTGATGGCCCCTAGTTCTGGTCTCCCCCACAAGTGGAAACACCTTCTCTACGTCTACCCTATCGAACCCTTTCATAATCTTAAAGACCTCGATCAGGTCACCCCCTCAGCCTTCTCTCTTCTAGAGAAAAGAGACCCAGCCTGTTCTTGTGCCTGGGACCTGAACAGCTGTGGCACAGCTGTCTCCCCTCGGGTCATTTAAGTTCCAGCCGCCAAGAGGCTGTGCCAACGACAAGCCATCCTTTGGTGCTTTGTGTAGACGGGCGGGACTTAAGAGCAATGAAATCGGTATTTATTCCCTCCCTCTCTCTATCTCTCTCTGGTAGACGTTCTGCAGGCTAGCACGATGCCGCCCCACATTCCTTGAATAAAATTCCAAGCTCGCCAGAGCATCGGGGGGTGGGGGGGTCTCAGGAATCTGAGGAATGAGAGAGTGCCTGCGGCTACTTGCAGCTCTGGAGGTTGCTGCTCGCCCCCACTGCTGAAAGCAGAGGAAAACAAGCCTGGGATCACTTTGGTGAGAGCGGAATAAAAAAACATGTTGCTCAGAGCAGGAACCAGCTCCGGTCCAGGGCAGAGGGCAACTGCCCCCACCCAGAATTCAGCACACACATCTGTGCTGCATTAGGGACGGCACATCCCGGCTGAACTTCTCTCTCTCTGCCTCTCTCTCTCTCTCTCTCTCGCTCTCTGCCTCTCTCTCTCTCTCTCTGTCTCTCTCTCTTTCTGTCTCTCTCTGTCTCTCTCTGTCTGTCTATCTCTCTCTCTCTGTCTCTCTCTCTTTCTGTCTCTCTCTCTCTGCCTCTCTCTGTCTCTCTCTCTGTGTCTCTCTGTCTCTCTCTCTCTCTGTCTCTCTCTTTCTGTCTCTCTCTCTCTGCCTCTCTCTGTCTCTCTCTCTGCCTCTCTCAATTTTCAATTCAATTCAATTCAAATGCTTTATTGGCATGAAAGTTTACAGAGAACCATATTGCCAAAGCTTACATAGCAAAAAGTTACAGTTTTCCAACATTATGTAGGTGTCAATCGATTTGACATTTGTTGGGTACATACAATATTACTTTTAAACAATATTAATTTTAAACAGTCTTTGTACTTCATTTGGTACGTTCAATATTAATTTTAAACAGTCTTAATTTTAAACAGTCCTCAGGTTGTGACATGTTGTTACATATTTGGCCCCAAGGTATGGTCTGTCTCCTTCTCCTAGGACTAATCTCAATTTTGACAGGTCATCCAATTCCTTGAAATCTGGGGTTGTTTGGCTTAGCTTGTTGAATAATATGTTTCTTGATGTGTTGAATTTTTCGCATTTTAGGAGGAAATGCATCTCTGTTTCAACCTCGCCGGCCAGACATTGATCGCATATTCTATTCTCTCTAGGCTGCCAGGATTTCTTGTATCTGCCTTTTTCAATTTCCAGTTGGTGGTCGCTTAGTCTGTACCTGGTGAGGGTCTGTCTCTGTTTTGTGTCTCTGATGGTCGTGAGGTAGTCTGCCAGTTTATATTCTCTTTTTAGGGCCCGGTAACATTCTAATCTGCTTTGGCTTTCGGTTATTTTGTTCCAATGTTCCAGGTAGGTTTCTTTGCATTTTTTAATGATTTGGTTCACTCGGATTGGTGTTTGGACGGCTGTGTTGGTCTGGGGCTGGTCAGGGTCCGGCTGAGTACTTAGTTTCAGTAGCAGCTGACTCAGGGGACTCTTTTCTGGGTTTAGCTCTTGGGTCTGAAAGGCTTTGAAATGAAGGGTGTCTGGGGAGCTAGATTTGAGGTGATTTAGGAAGTTTAGTGCTCGTTTTTGGATGTTTATTATCAGTGGGTATCTGCCTAGTTCGGCTCTGCATGCATTTGTTGCCGTTTTTCTTTGGGTGCGAAGGATGCTTCGGCAGAATTCTGCATGTAGGGCTTCTATTGTGTGTTTTTCCCATTTAGTGTAGCTTTGGTGATTTAGCGGGCCCCATACTTCACTACCGTACAGTGCAATGGGCAGGATTATGCTGTCAAATATTTTGAGCCAGATTTTGATTGGGATTTGGATGTTGTAGAATTTTCTTTTTATTGCATATAGGGCTCTTCGGGCTTTTTCTTTTAGTGCATTCACTGCTATGCTGAAGCTCCCTGATGCTGTAATAGTTAGACCAAGGTAGGTGTAGCTCATAGTGTGTCCTATAGTGGTATCACTGAGGGTAAACTGGTATTTGTTTTCCTGACATCTGGGCCTTTTTTGAAAAATCATGATGTTGGTTTTCTTTAGATTTACTGTTAGAGCCCAATTTTGGCAGTATTTGTCGAGTAGGTCTAGTTGTTGCTGTAATCCCTGTTCTGTGGGAGACAGCAGAACCAGGTCGTCCGCATAGAACAGGGATTTCACTTCTCCATCCAGGAGACGGAGACCTGGTGACTCGCTTTGCTCCAGCATGTCTGCTAATTCATTTATGTATATGTTGAACAGGGTCGGGCTCAAATTGCAGCCCTGCCAGACGCCTCTTCTCTGGGTGAAGAAATCGGTGCATTTGTCTCCAATTTTGACCCCGCATTTGTTTTTCAGATACATTGATTTAATAAGGTCATAGGCTTTGCCCCCTATTCCACACTGAAGAAGTTTATAATAGAGCCCTTCGTGCCATATAGAGTCAAAGGCTTTTTTGAAGTCGATGAAACAGGCGAATATTTTCCCATTTTTTGTTTGGTGTATATGTTTTTCAATGAGGGTGTGAAGGGTATAGATATGGTCGGCGGTGCGGTGTTTTGGAAGAAAGCCTATTTGGTTTTTTCTGAGGATATTATGTTTGTTAAGAAAATCAAGTAATCTACTATTTAGAATACTGCAGAATAACTTCCCTAGACAACTGTTGACACAGATGCCGCGGTAGTTATTTGGGTCTGATTTGTTTCCACTTTTATATATGGGGGAGATTAGTCCTTGGCACCAGATATTGGGAAAACAGCCTGAACGTAATATGATGTTGAATAATTTGAGTACCGCACCCTGCATCTCCATATTGCTGAACTTGAGCATTTCATTTTTGATGTTGTCTGGGCCACAGGCTTTCTTTAGGTGGAGAGATTTTGTTTTTGTGGCCAGTTCTTTCCATGTGATTGGGGAGTCTAGAGGGTTTTGGTTGTCTTTAATTGTTGCTTCTAATGTGTGGAGTTTTTCTGTGACCTGATGTTGACTTGGGTTTGTTTCGTTTATTGGGATGTCTTTGTAGAGGTTTTCAAAATGTGTTCTCCAGATGTCGCCATCTTGGATTGGTAATGCTTGCAATTGTGTTGTACTCAGGTTATTCCACATTTCCCAGAATTGTTTTGGATTGGTGGAGTTTTCAATTTCTTCGAGTATTTTGTGGGTATAGTTTTGTGTTTTGTTCCTAATGGTGTGTTTATATCTTTTGAGGGTTTCATTGTATCTAGTACGTAGGTCCGGATTGTTTGGTTGGCGATGCTTTTGGTTTGATATTTTTCTCAGGTCTTTTCTGGCATTTTTGCATTCGTGGTCAAACCATTTCTTATTTTTATTTTGTCTTTTGTGACGCTTCCTCTTCTGTTTCACAAGGTCGGCTTTTACAGCTGCCTCATGGAAGATCATATTTATATCCTCTATGGCCATGTTTACACCATCTCTGGTGATCTCGTATGGGTTTTCTTTAAATTTTGATATTTTACTTGTGAGATCAGGTGACTTTAGTGCTGTGATGAATTTTTCTCCACTGTCTGGGGCCCATCTGTATGTCTGGTTTATTTTATGGAGCTTACTGGGTTCCTTTTTTGTGTCTGTAGTTTGGGCAGAAAGTTTAAGGTACATATTTATTTGGTTATGGTCTGAGAGGGGGGATTGCTGCCTGACAGTGAATGAGTTGATATCGCAGGGGTCCAGGTCAGTGATTGTATAGTCCACCACACTAGACCCAAGAGTTGAGGAGTATGTGAGTCTCCCTAGGGAGTCCCCTCTGAACCTACCGTTAACTATGTACAGGCCTAAGGCTCGGCAGAGTTGCACTACCTCCCTACCGCTTTTATTTATTTCACGATCAAGGTTGTTCCGATTTGCGATGGCTGGTGTGACATCTAAAGGGGTCTGGCCAAACATATGGTTGTTTCCCTGTGGGTCTATGAAGTCAGGTTCACAACCGGTCCTTGCATTTAGGTCCCCACATATTATCACCTTTCCTTGGGCCTGGAAATGGCTGATTTCCATGTGGAGAGTATCAAATAACTCCTCTTCGAAATATGGCGATTCTATTGGAGGTATGTAGATCGCACATAAGTAAACATCTTTTTTTGCTATTCCTATATTTTTATCTAGTTTTAGCCATACGTGTGATTTTCCCTGTTTTACCGGTGAGATGTGTTTGTCCAGTTCTCCCTTATACCACACCAATATTCCCCCGGAGGTTCTGCCCTTGCGTGTTTTAGTGTTCTTTACTGAGGGCACAATGATTTCATGGTACATTGGAGGACAGTGGGTCGGCACGTCCTTTTGGCACCATGTTTCTGTTAACACAATTATATCAATGTCTTTTATAGCTTTTAGGAATTCAGGGTCTGTACTCTTCATCCCAAAAGTTGAGGAGCGGAGGCCCTGGATATTCCAGCAGCTTATGTGGAAAGAACGCATTTATATAGTTCAATAAAATGAAATAAAATGGACCTATTTTGTGGGATGAGTGTGGAAACACTATTTTCTATAATGCTAAATGATGATTTAGTATAAATTTCATGAGGCATGCACATATATCTATCTAATAATAGTAATAATACTGATAAGATAACAATAATCTGTCTCTCTGTCTCTCTCTGCCTCTCTCTCTCTCTCTCTGCCTCTCTCTCTCTCTCTGTCTCTCTCTCTTTCTGTCTCTCTCTGTCTGTCTATCTCTCTCTCTCTGTCTCTCTCTCTTTCTGTCTCTCTCTCTCTGCCTCTCTCTGTCTCTCTCTCTCTCTCTCTGCCTCTCTCTCTCTGCCTCTCTCTCTTTCTGTCTCTCTCTCTCTCTCTTTCTGTCTCTTTCTGTCTCTCTCTCTGCCTCTCTCTCTCTCTCTCTGTCTCTCTGCCTCTCTCTCTCTCTCTGCCTCTCTCTCTCTCTCTGCCTCTCTCTCTCTCTCTCTCTCTGTCTCTCTCTTTCTGTCTCTCTCTGTCTGTCTATCTCTCTCTCTCTGTCTCTCTCTCTTTCTGTCTCTCTCTCTCTGCCTCTCTCTGTCTCTCTCTCTCTGTGTCTCTCTGTCTCTCTCTCTCTCTGCCCCTCTCTCTCTCTGCCTCTCTCTCTTTCTGTCTCTCTCTCTCTCTCTTTCTGTCTCTTTCTGTCTCTCTCTCTGCCTCTCTCTCTGTCTCTCTCACTCTCTCACTGTCTGTCTGTCTCTCTCTCACTGTCTGTTTCTCTCGCTGTCTCTCTCTGTTTCTACTCTCTCTCTCTCTGCCTCTCTCTGTCTCTCTCTTTGTCTCGCTTTCTCTGTTCCTCACTCTCTTTTTCTCACTTTGGAGGGTGCAGGTGGGGTAGGGGGCTGTAGTGGGGGTTAGGGGTTGAGGTTGGGGTGGGGGTTGAGGTTGGGGTGGGGGTTGTGGTGGGGTTGGGGGTGGGGGGTTGGGGTTGGAGGCTGGGGGTTGAGGTTGGGTTTGGGGGGGTTCGGGTTGAAGTTGGGGTTGGTGTTGGGGTGTTTTGGGGGTTGGTGTGTTGGTGTTGGTGGGTTTGGGGTTGGGGGTTGGCGACCTGCTGGAAATCATGCGTGTAAGACGGGACCGGGCCCCACGGTCGACCCTCGTTGTCTGGGCCGAGGTACAGGACGAGCCAGAGCCTTCAGCAGAAGGTGGAATGGGGACGGCGGGGCGGGAGGTGGGGGGGGGCGGTGCGGAGGAAGGGGACAACAAAGTGAAATAAAACAATAGCCAGGAGGAATGAGACAATCTGCCGTCCTTCCCAAGTCTGATAAAAATGTTGGAGAATGGCTCTCTCACTCCCTGTCCAGAGACACGGAAAGTATGAATCACACACAATGTGTTTCTGTGAGTCACAGCCCGGCCAAGCCACATGTTCCTGATTACAGGCGCACTCCTCTCTGAGGATGTGCGAGAGGGGAGCGCTGAGTGGAGGGGAGCACAGGGTGTGACTGGGGCCCCCAGTTACCACATCACCAACTTGGATGGTGAGGCTCCCTTTCCCCCACCCTTGGTCGAGGGGACCGCGGGGCCCTGCCTGCCCCCTCCCGACTTGGAGCTCAACGCAAGAGCATTTATCTAGCGCCTTATCAGGCCCTTGGGATGTCCCGAGGCGCTTTACTGCAATCCCTGTTGTTGAGTAGGCAATTTGCGCAGAGCAAGATCCCACAAGCAGCGACGAGATGAATCTGTTTTTTTCGGCGGTGTCGGTTGAGGGAGGAATGTTGGCCCAGGGCACCGGGGGAGGGGGAAATCCGTCAAGAGTTCCCACTTCCGATCGCTATCCTGTCACCACCCCTTGCTGGAGAGTGTGCTTGCAGATCAGCTCGTGGCGTCCCAACGTGGTTCACACGCGAAGAATGGGTCAGGTACAGGAGGGAGGCCCTCGGTTTAATGGCTCACCCAAAGGGCGGCACCGTCACTAAAGCAGCGGTCCCTCAAAATTAAGAGGAATGGGAGGATGAAAAGAGAGTCTGGATTGAAGAGCTTTACACAGAACTGGGAATGGACTGCGTGGGGAGCAGTGTTCCCTGCAAGCTGCGCTTTGTTCCGCATGGCCTGTTTCTTTTAATGCGCGGTCCCTTTAAATTTCCGCACATGCGCGGTATTTACAATGGGGAGGCCGGTGAGCTGCCTGTGCGGGACCCTTCCCATTGCTGTGCGGCCGAGCTGAAAAAGTTCCTGGAGGAGGTCAAGAAAGCCTTGCATTTCTATAGCGCCTTTCACAACCTCAGGACGTCCCAAAGCGCTTCGCAGCCAATGAAGTACTTTATGAAGTGTGGTCACTGTTGTAATGTCGGAAACGCAGCAGCCAATTTGCGCACAGCAAGCTCCCACAAACAGCAGTGTGATAATGACCAGATCATCTGTTTTAGTGATATTGGCCCCAGGACACCGGGGAGAACCCCCCCTGCTCTTCTTCCATTAATGGCTGTGGAATCTTTTACGTCCACCCGAGAGGGCAGACGGGACCTCGATTTAATGTCAATTCTGAAAGGCGGCACCTCCGACAGTGCGGTGCTCCCTCAGTACTGGCACTGGGAGAGTCAGCCTGGATTTTTGTGCTACAAGTATCTGAAGTGGGGCTCAAACCCATGAAACTTCTGCGACGCAGAGGTGAGAGTGCTACCCACTGAGCCAAGGCTGTCACTAGAATCACACAGCACAGAGAAGGAAGCCATTAAGACAGGTTAGACAGAGATATGGGAACAGGGACGGCGCACAGGAGTAGGGGGAGCAATTGTGCGGCGGGTAGACACCAACAGGGACTGGTTGGGCCGAATGATTTCTGAGCTGCAATTCTGTCCCAAGTAACGCGAGTGCTAGGCAGAGAGGAGCCTGGGAGGGAGGGGGTCCCATCTCAGATCCCTCACCTTTTTCAACTCTGGGCTGTGGCTTCAGATACAGCCCACACAGCTGTGATGAAAGTCCCCTGTGTTTGTAAGCTGCTGTCAGCTCCCAGCCAAATGCCTGGACTGTCTCAGCAAAGTTTGGAACCGTGAATGGCGTCCAAAACAAAAGGCAAGGAAACAATGCCCCGTTTTACAGTCGGAGAGACTCGCTTCCATGAGATGTACTGAATCCATCCTGGAATCGGTGACTCACTACCCGCCGTGTTGATCCAGGCATTGGCTGACTGTCCCGGCACTGACTGTGTGTATAACTGGTGGATGTAAAAGATCCCACTGCACTATTTCGAAGAAGAGCAGGGGAGTTCTCCCTGGTGTCCTGGGGCCATTATTTATCCCTCAACCAACACCTAAAAGCAGGTGACCTGGTTATTTCTCTGATTGCTGTTATGTGGGAGCTTGCTGTGCACAAATTGGCTGCCGCGTTTCCTACATTACAACAGTGACTCCACTTCAAAAAAAGTATTTAATTGGTGGTGAAGCGCTTTGGGACGTCCTGAGGTCGTGTAAGGCGCTGTGGAAATGCAAGACTTTCTTTCTTTCTTACAAGTCAATGCCTTGAGAGGTTGGCTTATCCTGTCTGGCCAATGGAGGGGGAACTGAGTGCTGCGTGATTTCAGCCGGTTAAACAGCGATGCCTCATCCGTACACGTGGGGCCCAGCCAGGCCAAGGGGTAGGTGAGTGGGGAGTGTCCCTATCGCTATCCCAACTGCATGGATTTCTCAGAGGTTTTGGTGCGCAGGGTGTTGATGTCCAGTGACGGGACTGCACGTGCACCTTGCCCCAGGCTAACCACAGCTATTAATAAATACCTTGTCATCTGGAGCGGACCGCAAGCGGCCTTGCCCAAAGGGGCTGCAGCCGCTGTGGGTGATCCGCTCGGGTTTTCCAATCACATCTGCTAAGGCCAGCACTATCTTACCAGGAAGAGGTTGCCACAGCAACCCAGAAATAACTGCCCATGTGTAACGAAAGGAGTGACTTCACTTCCCCTATAAGCAGTCAGTTTAGTCCCGTTTCCAAGCAACCGGGCTTTTTTTACCCGCCCCCGACCAAATTCTGTCAACTTGCTCCTCCATGCCCGCCTCGTCCCTGGTGCCATCATTCAGGTGCTAAGCTGGACGGTGAGTTTTGGCGGGCTATTCGACCTGGAAGAGCATCACAGTCCCAGCCCAATTCCTTACACCCCCCCAATGTCCACCCGACCCGAACACTCTCGACAAGGGGAAGGGGGGCCATCTCTAGATAGCAGTCATGAGCAGGGACCCTGGCCGATTGTCCTCAGTCTCAATCCCCTTCCTGCTCAGTGCTGCCCGCGTCGAGTCAATAAAAACGCCTATAAAAGAAACATAAGACATAAGAAACAGGAGCAGGAGTAGGCCAATCGGCCCCTCGAGCCTGCTCTGCCATTCAGTAAGATCATGGCTGATCCAATCTTGGCCTCAACACCACGTTCCCGCTCTCTCCCCATACCCCTCGACTCCCCTGTAGTTCAAATGTCTGTCAATCTCCTCCTTGAATATATTCAATGACTCCGCCTCCACAGCTCTCCGGGGTAGAGAATTCCAAAGATTCACGACCCTGAGAGAAGGAATTCCTCCTCATCTCCGTCTTAAATGGGTGACCCCTTATTCTGCAACTTTGCCCCCTAGTTCTAGATTCCCCCACGAGGGGAAATATCCTCTCAGCATCCACCCTGTCAATCCCCTTATATGTTTCAATAAGATCACCTCTCATTCTTCTAAACTCCAATGAGTATAGGCCCAACCTGCTCAACCTTTCGTCATACGTCAACCCCTTCATCCCAGGAATCAACCTCGTGAACCTTCTCTGCACTGCCTCCAATGCAAGGATATCCCTCCTTAAATATGGAGACCACAACTGTATGCAGTACTCCAGGTGCGGTCTCACCAACGCCCTGTACAGTTGCATCAAAACTTCCTTACTTTTATACTCTATACCCCTTACAATAAAGGCCAACATTCCATTAGCCTTCCTAATTACTTGCATGCTATCTTTTTGTGTTTCATGTACGAGGACCCCCAGATCCCTCTGTACCGCAACATGTTGTAGTCTCTCTCCATTTAAATAATAATTTGCTTTTTCATTCTTCCTTCCAAAGTGGATAACCTCACATTTTCCCTCACATATCGCTCTGTGGGACAATCAGGGTACGATAGCGTAGTGGTTATGTTGCTGGACTGGTAATCTTGAGAATGCGAGTGTCAACTCCCACTGTGCCAGTTTGAGAATTTGAATTCAGTTTTTAAAATCTAGAAATAAAAAAGCTGGTCTCAGTCACAGTGACCCTGAAGCTGTTGGATTGTCGTAAAAACCCAGCTGGATCACGACTGCCCTTTAGGGAAGGAAACCTGCCGTCCTTACCCAGTCTGGGCCTGAATGTGACTCCAGCCCCCACCCCTAAGTGGTTGGCTCGTAACTGCCCTCTGAAGTGGCCTAGCAAGCCACTCGGTTGTATCACCACCTTCTCAGAGCCACTCGGGATGGGCTTGGTCTTGTGTGCGACGCCCACATCAGGAGAATGAATTGTTAAAAAATGTACAGTCCGGGAAGGCCCAAGGTTCAGACTCCAGTCTGTGCTGCGTTTGCTGATCTCACTGTAGGTCCCATTGCAATTGGAAACCATTACTAAGCAGCCAGTGTGTGGGGGGGCAATCAGCCAGGATTCCTTCTTCTACCCACTGTCTGCTGTGGGTGTAACGACAACTTGTATTTATACAGCGCCTTTAACGTAGTAAAACATCCCAAGGCGCTTCACAGGAGCAATTATCGCACAAAATTTGACACCGAGCCACATAAGGAGATATTAGGGCAGGTGACTAAAAGCTTGGTCAAAGAGGTCGGTTTTAAGGAGCATCTTAAAGGAGAAGAGAGCGAGGCGGAGAGGTTTAGGGAGGGAATTCCAGAGCTGAGGGCCCAGGTAGCTGAAGGCACGGCCGCCAATGGTGGGGCGATTAAAATCAGGGGATGCTCAAGAGGCCAGATTTGGAGGAGCGCAGAGATCTCGGAGGGTTGTGGGGCTGGAGGAGGGGCGAGGCCATGGAGGGATTTGAAAACGAGGATGAGAATTTTTAAACCGTACAGATAGGAGGTACGCTGTACAGATGGACAATGTTGCATTGGACAGATGGATGGGCTTGTACTGTGTGGGCAATGTCTCTGAGGATACTACAATTAGCCTCAGCACCCACGGAATAATTCAGCCCCTGGTGGAACGGATCGCTGGTGATTTACAGAAACCGCCCCATGTTCAGTCGCTGATTCCAGCGGAGCGGAGGTCCGGCGGGTTCTACAACGGGCGGGCGAAGATGGAAATGGCATGACTCCCTTCGCACTCCGCCGCGATGCCCTCCACTGCCAAACAGCCAGCAGAGACACACTGGCCCAGGCTCTCCCACGTGAGGTAGGAGATGCGGCTGGTCCCTGTGGGCCCCGTATCTCAGCGGGAGGCGGCCCTGTTCAGAAGCCGGGGGACAGGAGGGAGAGAAGGGGGGGGAGCAGGTGGGAGAACGAATGAAATGAATCAATCGGAGGCCTGAACCTCATGTGAGCTCCCCTCTGTTTTGCCTGTCCACAGCTGCTGCATGAAGATCAGCGTTGATCACTCTTCGGGCTCTACTGAAGTGATTTGGTTCATGTCCACAGTTGATTAGGACACTCTCGCTCTTATCCAAACACAAATTCCAAGACCTCCCTCCCTTCCAACCCCCCCCCCCCACCGGCTGTTAGTTAGACTCTGTGTGTGGCTCGAACCTCAGCCCTTTCAATCTCCGCCCAGCCTCTTGGAGACGCACCCAGTGTGACTCAGCCACTGTCTGTCCTGAATTAAAGAGTGAACGATCCCTTTTTTGAAAAAAATGCCTTTAGCTGGAATGTTCAACTGAGATGACTGTTTCCAAGACAACCCTACATCAAATATGCCAAATGAGCAGGTGACCTGGTGATGTACTTGGCTAAAATACAGAAAAAGTCCGCCGTGTCTTTTTAAAATGTTTTCCTAGAGTCTCTCTTCCTCTTTTCAAGGCACTGACTCATCTCAGGGTACGAACCACGCCTCTGGTTCCTCACCCAGTGCTCATTCTTCATCGGCCTGGACGGTGAGGGCCAGCAGGATATTCGCCCGTGGAGGGCAACACAGCTGAGCTTGGGTAACACAGTTGGTAGCACCCTCGCCTCTGAGTCAGAAGGTTGTGGGTTCAAATCCCTGCTCCAGGGACTTGAGCCCAAAAATCCAGGCTGACACTCCCAGTGCAGCACCGCACTGTCGGAGATGCCGTCTTTCGGATGCTCCCAGTGCAGCACCGCACTGTCGGAGATGCCGTCTTTCGGATGAGATGTTAAACCGAGGCCCCGTCTGCTCTCTCAGGTGGACGTAAAAGATCCCATGGCCACTATTTGGAAGAAGAGCAGGGGGGGAGTTCTCCCCGGTGTCCTGGGACCAATATTTATCCCTCAATCAACATCACTAAAACAGATGATCCGGTCATTATCACATTGCTGTTAGTGGAAGCTTGCTGTGTGCAAATTGTCTGCTGCGTTTCCGACAGTGACCACACTTCAAAAAGTACTTCATTGGCTGTAAAGCGCTTTGGGACGTCCTGAGGTCATGAAAAGCCTTATGTAAAGGCAAGTCTTTCTTTCTCCCAGCTCACACACACTTTCTGGTCACTGGAAAGCGATCAGGAACAGGGCCTATATCTGAGTTTCTTTCCGTCCTCCACTCCCCACCCCCCGCCCCACCCCAGCTGCTCAATCCTTCAAGGTCGCAATCCACCCCGAACTAGTTAGATGAACTTCACAAGCCCAACGTGAACTGATCTGGGGGAAGTGTCAAAGTTTCTATAGGGTGCAAAACCGCCCTGGATTTGGTATTGTGACTGGGATCACACCAGCAATCTCACTCGGGGTGGTCACAGGATGGCTCGGGACAGTAATAAATGTCGCACTGGTGCAGAGGAGACCTCGGTGTAGAGAGAGCATTACTCTGTATCTAACCCGTGCTGTACCTGCCCTGGGAGTGTTTGATGGGACAGTGTAGAGGGAGCTTTACTCTGTATCTAACCCGTGCTGTACCTGCCCTGGGAGTGTTTGTTGGGACAGTGTAGAGGGAACTTTACTCTGTATCTAACCCGTGCTGTACCTGCCCTGGGAGTGTTTGTTGGGACAGTGTAGAGGGAGCTTTACTCTGTATCTAACCCGTGCTGTACCTGCCCTGGGAGTGTTTGTTGGGACAGTGTAGAGGGAGCTTTACTCTGTATCTAACCCGTGCTGTACCTGCCCTGGGAGTGTTTGATGGGACAGTGTAGAGGGAGCTTTACTCTGTATCTAACCCGTGCTGTACCTGCCCTGGGAGTGTTTGATGGGACAGTGTAGAGGGAGATTTACTCTGTATCTAACCTGTGCTGTGTAAGGTTCGAAAATTTCTGCACCACCCCAGAACAGAAAGAAAGCCTTATTTTTGGATTTTTGGAACATCACAGAAGAAATCTGTAAAAGGGATAAAAGTGTGGTTGGGCCAAGCAGAAGAATTTCAAAGAGTTAAATTACACAGTTTTCCTAAGTGTAAGAAAGAAGAGATTTTGGACTGTTTTAAGGAATATTGTGCCAAAAGGATTTAAAATAAAAATCCCAGGAAGAATTGGCTGGTTTAGAAGACATGTTCAGGCTTGCAAAAGGCTGGAATAAAGGGGAGGCGGGGTGGGCCCCCGAGGTTTGGATATTGAACTGTCTAGGAATCTCCAGGGCCGCCCCAGTTTTACATAAGGACAATGAAGCCTGTTTTCCCGCCGAGAATTCGCAGAGCCAGGTAGCGAATAAACAGGACATGTCCCCAGAAATACAAAGGAAGGAACATTAGCCTGACAGGTTACAACAAACAAACCACAGTCCAAAACCAATTAAAGAGATTGACAAACGTTTTGCATTTTAAACTGGTTTCAAGGCAATCCCGAAACCAGTTAAAGGCCGATTAAGTTTAGATGAGCCATCCCCTAAACTCGTTAAGTTTGGATGGGCCAACACCGAAGCTCGTTAAAGTTTTAAAACACATTAAAAATAACGAGCCCGCCAAATTTAACAAAGAAACCCGAGATTTGGTGGTCAGATAAGCCAGGCCCCAAATTAGTATAATTGAGGCCTGCCTTTTCAGTTCAACAGTCAGTTCAAGATCGGAGCAGTTCAAGTTCGGCCAACCAGCTCAAGAGAGAGATCACCATCGGAGACTTGAAGGAAGAAAGAAGAAACAGAGATCGCGGCAACCAAAGGCCTACCGAAACCAACAACCGCCAATATTACCACCAACCAGGTAATATTGGGCCACCGCGACCAACAAGAAAGCACAAACCAAAGACTTGTTTCCACTCTACAGGCTAGTCTGACTTACCCCTGGGTAAGATTTGGACATAAAAGACCCTAAAACTAGCCCTAACCAAAGAAAATTGGGTACTTACCCGATAGGTCCAACAGCGCGACTAACCGCCTCTGCGGACAAACCCAAACTGAAGACCCAACGCAGGTGTTTGATGGGGACAGTGTAGAGGGAGCTTTACTCTGTATCTAACCTGTGCTGTACCTGCCCTGGGAGTGTTTGACAGGGCAGTGTAGAGGGAGCTTTACTCTGTATCCAACCCGTGCTGGACCTGCCCTGGGAGTGTTTGATGGGACAGTGTAGAGGGAGCTTTACTCTGTATCTAACCTGTGCTGTACCTGCCCTGGGAGTGTTTGATGGTTTAGTGCAGAGGGAGCTTTGCTCTGTATCTAACCCGTGCTGTGCCTGCTCTGGGAGTGTTTGATGGGACAGTGTAGAGGGAGCTTTACTCTGTATCTAACCCGTGCTGTACCTGCTCTGGGAGTGTTTGATGGAACAGTGTAGAGGGAGCTTTACTCTGTATCTAACCCGTGCTGTACCTGCCCTGGGAGTGTTTGATGGGACAGTGTAGAGGGAGCTTTACTCTGTATCTAACCCGTGCTGTAGCTGCCCTGGGAGTGTTTGATGGGACAGTGTAGAGGGAGCTTTACTCTGTATCTAACCCGTGCTGTACCTGCCCTGGGAGTGTTTGATGGGACAGTGTAGAGGGAGATTTACTCTGTATCTAACCCGTGCTGTACCTGCCGTGGGAGTGTTTGATGGGACAGTGTAGAGGGAGCTTTACTCTGTATCTAACCTGTGCTGTACCTGTCCTGGGAGCGTTTGATGGGACAGCGTAGAGGGAGCTTTACTCTGTATCTAACCTGTGCTGTACCTGTCCTGAGAGTGTTTGATGGGACAGTGTAGAGGGAGCTTTACTCTGTATCTAACCCGTGCTGTACCTGCCCTGGGAGTGTTTGATGGGACAGTGTAGAGGGAGCTTTACTCTGTATCTAACCTGTGCTGTACCTGCCCTGGGGGTGTTTGATGGGACAGTGTAGAGGGAGCTTTACTCTGTATCTAACCCGTGCTGTACCTGCCCTGGGAGTGTTTGATGGGACAGTGCAGAGGGAGCTTTACTCTGTATCTAACCCGTGCTGTACCCGCCCTGGGAGTGTTTGATGGGACAGTGTAGAGGGAGCTTTACTCTGTATCTAACCCGTGCTGTACCTGCCCTGGGAGTGTTTGATGGGACAGTGTAGAGGGAGCTTTACTCTGTATCTAACCCGTGCTGTACCTGCCCTGGGAGTGTTTGATGGGTGTGGTAAACCACTGTTATACCTGTCTGTATGTGTATGTGTATTCCACTAGGTACAGGTCTGGACATGCCTCGGCTGACTCCTCTCACTATTCCAGGTATATAAGTGACTACCTCCCAGTCCCTTAGGATTCTGGACGGGTTGACCACTCGAGACAAGACCTTCATTCTTTAGTTAATAAAAGCCTGGTTGTTACTCGCTTAACCTCAGTCTTTTGAGTAATTGATGGCGCATCAATTTTATTAACTAAATTTTATAATGGAGAAGATCCTCACACCAGCATGCCTGGACCTGGACAGTCGGGAAGCGGACGCTTCCACCAAGTTTGCTCACTGGCTCACGTGCTTCGAGACATTCCTGACTGCCTCCACTGCAGTCGTAACGGATGCGGACAAACTGTCTGTCCTGATCTCCAAGGTGAACCACCGAGCGTACTCAGTCATCCGGGACGCGACCTCGTACACAGCCGCCCTCCAGCTCCTCAAGACCCAGTACACGTGCCCTGTGAACGAAGTATACGCCAGGCACCTTCTGGGGAGTCGCAAGCAACAACCTGGGGAATCGACTGAGGAATACCTCCAAGCACTGTCCGTGCTTGGCCGTGCCTGTGGGTGTAAGGCGGTAACGCCCGCTAAGTACACGGAGGAACTGATCCGGGATGCCTTCGTAGCAGGCCACAGGTCCAACTACACCCGACAGCGACTGCTGGAGCAGAGTGACCTCACCCTCGACAAAGCCTCCGAAATCGCACTAACGCTGGACGCAGCCTACCGGGGCATGGATGCCTACTCCTCTGCACCGTGGACGCCGCGGGGAACGACAACCTGGGACACGGTAGGACAGCCCCATAGCACCGTGCCACCCCAGCCACAGCCCAACAACGGCCCAACTACCGCAGCAGTGTCCCAAAGCCAGACAGCAGTATCCCAAGGCCAGAAATGCTACTTCTGTGGCCAGGCCAAACACCCCAGAGCGCGCTGCCCGGCGAAGAATGCGACCTGCTCGGGCTGCGGGAAAAAGGGACACTACGCCAGCGTCTGCAAGGCCAAAGCCACCCTGAACGCCAGCAGCGCCGCGTGTGGGCCGGGCGAGCCGCCATCTTGGGCCCCCAACAGCGCCGCGTGTGGGCCGTGCGGGCCGCCATCTTGGGCCTCCCCAGCCATGTGCGAACCACCGCTGCAGCAGCCATCTTGGATGACTCCAGCCACATGGGAATCATGGACGCCGCCATCTTGGACACCAGCCGGGACGCAGCAGACCGCCAACCCCCCCCCATCTGATACCCGCAGCGACACACCGACCCCTACGCTGGCCTCTGTTACGCTGGACCAAACGAGACCGCACCAACTAGCTCGGTCCAAAATGGACGTTAAGGTAAACGGCCATGCAATAAACTGCCTTTTTGACTCCGGGAGCACAGAGAGCTTCATCCACCCCGACACGGTGCGGCGTTGCTCTCTCCCAGTCCTGCCTGCGCACCAGCGGATTTCTATGGCCTTCGAGTCCCAGTCAGCGGACATTGGCGGCTATTGCGTGGTGACACTAGTAGTAGACGGGACTGTGTTCAATAATTTTAAACTCCTGGTCCTGCCCGACCTCTGCGCTGCCGTCCTACTGGGGTTGGATTTCCAGTGCCACCTCAAAAGCGTTACGATGGCGTACGGTGGCCCCCTCCCCCCACTCACAGTCCGCAGCCAGCAGCCTCCAAATTGCCTGCCGCGCACCAGATGCAACCTCTCCACACTCAGAGTCCCACCCCCCCCACTGTTTGCTAACCTCACCCCCGACTGTAAGCCCATCGCCACAAAGAGCAGGCGACACAGTGCCGGGGACAGGGTTTTCATCAAAACCGAAGTGGAGCGGCTACTGAAGGAGGGGATTATTGAGGGCAGCTCCAGCCCCTGGCGAGCCCAGGTTGTGGTCGTTAAGACCGGCGAGAAACAACGCCTGGTCATCGACTACAGCCAAACAATAAACCGCTACACCCTGCTGGACACCTACCCACTCCCCCGCATAGCTGACATGGTCAACCAGATCGCGCAGTACCGCGTCTTTTCGACCATTGACCTGAAATCGCCATGGCTGACGTCCCCAGGGCCGGTACTACTGAGAAGACACGTGAGGGCCAATAAAACGGACCCCCTGGTCGAGAGGGTCGACCTCCTCCACGTCAACCCCCAGTACGCTTACATTGCGTACCCGGACGGGCGGGAGGACACAGTCTCCATACGAGACCTCGCACCCTCAGGGACCGCTGTAGGGCAGGAGGACACAGTCTCCATACGAGACCTCGCACCCTCGGGGACCGCTGTAACCCACTACCCATTACCACCCCCCCCCACGACCCGATATCCAACCCCAGCAGCCGGCTCGCCTCGGACCCTCACTCACGAGGACTACACTCCAGGGCCCCAGCCTACATGGGACGCAACGCCGGAAGCTCCACCACCCCTGCCGTCGCTACGTCGATCACAGCGGCAGACAAGACCTCCGGAGAGACTCCAATACACGAACTTTTAAATACACTTCACCCCGCCGGACTCATTTTTAAAAAAGGGGTGAATGTGGTAAACCCCTGTTATACCTGTCTGTATGTGTATGTGTATTCCACTAGGTACAGGTCTGGACATGCCTCGGCTGACTCCTCCCACTATTCCAGGTATATAAGTGACTACCTCCCAGTCCCTTAGGATTCTGGACGGGTCGACCACTCGAGACAAGACCTTCATTCTTTAGTTAATAAAAGCCTGGTTGTTACTCGTTTAACCTCAGTCTTTTGAGTAATTGATGGCGCATCAATGGGACAGTGCAGAGGGAGCTTTACTCTGTATCTAACCCGTGCTGTACCTGCCCTGGGAGTGTTTGATGGGACAGTGTAGAGGGAGCTTTACTCTGTATCTAACCCGTGCTGTACCTGCCCTGGGAGTGTTTGATGGGACAGTGTAGAGGGAGCTTTGCTCTGTATCTAACCCGTGCTGTACCTGCCCTGGGAGTGTTTGATGGGACCGTGTAGAGGGAACTTTACTCTGTATCTAACCTGTGCTGTACCTGTCCTGGGAGTGTTTGATGGGACAGTGTAGAGGGAGCTTTACTCTGTATCTAACCCGTGCTGTACCTGCCCTGGGGGTGTTTGATGGGACAGTGTAGAGGGAGCTTTACTCTGTATCTAACCCGTGCTGTACCTGCCCTGGGAGTGTTTGATGGGACAGTGTAGAGGGAGCTTTACTCTGTATCTAACCTGTGCTGTACCTGCCCTGGGAGTGTTTGATGGGACAGTGTAGAGGGAGCTTTACTTTGTATCTAACCTGTGCTGTACCTGCCCTGGGAGTGTTTGATGGGACAGTGTAGAGGGAGCTTTACTTTGTATCTAACCTGTGCTGTACCTGCCCTGGGAGTGTTTGATGGGACAGTGTAGAGGGAGATTTACTCTGTATCTAACCCGTGCTGTACCTGCCCTGGGAGTGTTTGATGGGACAGTGTAGAGGGAGCTTTACTCTGTGTCTAACCCGTGCTGTACCTGCCCTGGGAGTGTTTGATGGGACAGTGTAGAGGGAGCTTTACTCTGTATCTAACCCGTGCTGTACCTGCCCTGGGAGTGTTTGATGGGACAGTGTAGAGGGAGCTTTACTCTGTATCTAACCCGTGCTGTACCTGCCCTGGGAGTGTTTGATGGGACAGTGTAGAGGGAGCTTTACTCTGTATCTAACCCGTGCTGTACCTGCCCTGGGAGTGTTTGATGGGACAGTGTAGAGGGAGCTTTACTCTGTATCTAACCCGTGCTGTACCTGCCCTGGGAGTGTTTGATGGGACAGTGTAGGGGGAGCTTTACTCTGTATCTAACCCGCGCTGTCCCTGCCCTGGGCGTGTTTGATGGGACAGTGTAGAGGGAGCTTTACTCTGTATCTAACCCGTGCTGTACCTGCGCTGGGAGTGTTTGATGGGACAGTGTAGGGGGAGCTTTACTCTGTATCTAACCCGTGGTGTACCTGCCCTGGGGGTGTTTGATGGGACAGTGTAGAGGGAGCTTTACTCTGTATCTAACCCATGCTGTACCTGCCCTGGGAGTGTTTGATGGGACAGTGTAGAGGGAGCTTTACTCTGTATCTAACCCGTGCTGTACGTGCCCTGGGAGTGTTTGATGGGGACAGTGTCGAGGGAGCTTTACTCTGTATCTAACCCGTGCTGTACCTGCCCTGGGAGTGTTTGATGGGACAGTGTTGCCATCCCATACCCGAAGGAGCACAAAAACTCCTTTAAGAGAGAGCGGGTGGAGCAGGGGGTTAAAAATCTGCTTTAAGTTTAGGTCACAGCTAGAGTACTGCGTGTAGTTCTGGTCACCACATTACAGGAAGGATGTGATTGCTCTAGAGAGGGCACAAAGGAGATTCATGAGGATGTTGCCGAGACTGGAGAATTTTAGCTACGAGCAAAGATTGGACAGGCTGGGGTTGTTTTCTTTGGAACAGAGGAGGCTGAGGGGAGATTTAATTGAGGTGTATAAAATTATGAGGGGCCTAGATAGAGTGGATAGGAAGGTCCTATTTCCCTTAGCAGAGTGATCAATAACCAGGGGGCAGAGATTTAAAGTAATTGGGAGAAGGATTAGAGGGGAGTTGAGGAGAACTTTTTTCACCCAGAGGGTGGTGGGGGTCTGGAACTCACTGCCTGAAAGGGTGGGAGAGGCAGAAACCCTCATCACATTTAAAAAGTACTTGGATATGCCCTTGAAGTGCCGTAACCTACAGGGCTATGGAGCAAGGGCTGGAAAGTGGGATTGGGCTGGAGAGCTCTTTTTCGGCCGGCATGGACACGATGGGCCGAATGTCCTCCTTCTGTGCTGTAAATTTCCATGATTCTGATTTACTGGGGGACAATGTTACCTTTGGGGGTGGTGGGCGGGGTGGGCTGGGGACAGGGTTGGGTCCCACAGACTCATAAAGGCAGGAGTGCCAGCTCCGAATGTGCAGCTGGCAGCAGAGGCTGTGGACGCCGTTTATCGCTCGCAGATGGCTTGACTCAAGGGGCTGGGGTGCGGGGGGGGGCGCTGGGAGGTGGGGAGGCAGAGCAGTAAGGACTTGGCTGCCACCCGTGTCCCTCCTGTTGTGTGAGCACAGAGGCGTGTTGGCAGAGAGAGCTGCAGCTGGGCCTCGCGGCTTGCAGGGAACGGCAGTGATCCACAGACTGTGTGTGTGTGTGGAGGCCAAAGCCACAGAGTCGATAGGAGGCCCAGTGGTGCCGTAAGAAAGGGGGGCACAAAGAAAGAAAGACTTGCGTTTATATAGCGCTTTTGACGACCACCGGACATCCCAAAGCCAACAAAGTACTTTTTGATGTGTAGTCCCTGTTGTAATGTGGGAAATGCTGCAGCCAATTTGCGCACAGCAAGCTCCCACAAACAAAGTGACCAGATCAGGGAGGGAGGGAGACGGAGTGAATACACATGCTGAAGATGGGCTGCTGAGATTTTAGTGTTTTTAGTGTCTAAAGTGGGGAAAAAAAGTTTCATTTCATTTCAATTTTTAAAAAGGTTTTAAAATTAAATTTAGTTCTAGTTAAGTTAGTTTAGTTTAGTTTAGTTTAAGTTTAGATTAGTCTAGACAAAGTAGAGAAGGAAAAGACCGCCAGAAAGACTACCAAAGAAAAAAAAAAACCCAGAGGGAAATAGAGGAAAAAAAAAGCCAAAGCAAAAAAAAAAAGCCAAAGCAAAAAAAAAAAAGAAACAAGAGAAGAACTACACAAACCAGTGAACGGCAGCCACACGGGGCTTCAGCAGCGGTGGTTGAGTCGGCGGCATCGGGACCGAGTTCGAGGAGGCGAGGTGACTCGGGCCGCAGCCCAGCGGTCCAGCAACCGGCACAGCCGAGGGGACTCGGGCCGCATCCCAGAAATCGGAACGCAGCCCGGCAACGGGCACAGCGGAGAGGACTCGGGCCGCATCCCAGAAATCGGCACAGCCGAGGAGATCCGGAACGCAGCCCGGCAATCGGCACAGCGGAGAGGACTCGGGCCGCATCGCAGAAATCGGCACAGCCGAGGAGATTCGGAACGCAGCCCGGAAATCCAGCAATCGGCACAGCCGAGGGGACTCGGGCCACAGCCCAACAATCCAGCACGGGAAAGGCCCGAGGAGCCAGGCCAGCAGGCACAGAGACCTCTGAGGAGAAGGAGAGCAACCAGAAGGCTCGCAACCAAGACCGTGAGTACAGGGCCCAGGGAGGGAGGCCCAGGGAAAGGCCCGAGGAGCCAGGCCGAAACAGAGGCCCAGAGACCTCTGAGGGGGAGGGGAACAGCGGCTCACAGACTCAGACCTGAGAAGGGTGAACCCAGGAGCCGAGGCCCAGGGACCACGGGGTCGGAGAGGGGGACCGGGAAAGTTCGCGAACAGGGAGAGGGTAACACCAAACCCGGGGCCCCAGAAAAGCTTATTCTAAGATCAACAATACTTTACCAAAAATGAGCGAATCAGAAGATCCACAACAGCCCCGCTTCCAGATTCCCCCCAACACCACAAAAAAAGCTATAAAAACGATCAAGCATGCTCAGATGAGAGAAAAACCAGAAACTCTCTTTACTGACTGTTACAACAATGGGACAAAAAGTAACCTCATATTCTACTCAGATCAGCCAGCGGCTTGGATCAGAGCAATAAAATCACACTATACCAGTGTTAAGCTAAAAAATACCGCAAATGGGTCCATAATGAAAATTAACACACCAGGAGACAGTTCAATCACGACTGTCAACGCGTACAATACCGGAACAATATTAGTGCAAGGCAACCTCAACAAATTTGCAACGGCCTTCAGGACACTGAAAAGATCAACTACGAGGGGAATGAACAGCCCCAGAGTGGCCCGCACTCCCCCCAACATTGACAACTTACCAGGAGAAAATCTGCATGGTCAAGGGATGAACGAGCCACACAGTTCAAACCAGACACTAACCCCGGGGAACCACAGCCACATGATACAACTGACAAACCCCAGCATAACTACCACGGAGGAAGCCACACATAGTTCCCCTACCATTCCCAGCCCACCAAGAGAAGAGCAGCATAGTCAGGAAGTGAGTGAGCCTTCCAGGGCCGACCAGCCTAGCCAGGAAGTGAGTGAGCCTTCCAGGGCCGACCAGACACATACCCCGGGATCACACAGCCAGATACAACCAAAAGATAAATTTTATCAATTAGAGATAGAGATGGTTAAACTTAGAGAGGAGGTCCTCAAATTGAATGACAAACAAAAGCAGGAGAGGGAGAGACACAAGAGAGAGCTGAATAGACTTGATAACCAGGTGAATCTACTTAAGAATCAGGTGAAAGAGCTGCAGGAAAAAGAAGAGAGCCATAGAGGAGAGAAAACACCATTAGACCAGCAACCAGAGACTAGAGATAAGACAAGACAGAGCCGGACGGAACGGCTGCACTCCCACACGGAACAAAAGCAACAGACACACAATACAAGGGGTGCCACACAGACCGACCAGCATGCTGACTCGCAATCTTCCCCCACCACCATGGAACCACAAGCGAGCCGCTCACAAGAGGTACGCACACACCAGACACCCCAGCCCAGCACACACACTATGAGTCCAGGCGAAAGCCACCAGACAGTAAACACAAACAAGGCTGACGTCGTAATACTCATAGACTCGAATGGGAAATTTCTATGGGAGAAAAAGCTCTTCCCTAGAAGTAAAGTAGAAAAGATTTGGTGCCCAACAACAGACAGAGCCATGGGATGGCTGACCAAAGCCAGATTAGGCTCCCCCCAACACATAATAATACACACGGGCACAAATGACCTAAAGGCCCAACAGAAAGAGGTAGCAACATCGCTCAGAGCAATGATTAGGAAGGCAAGCAGTACATTTCCAAACACTAGAATCACTGTTTCCACAATATTGCCGAGAACAGACTTCAACAACAACACAATTCATGAGATAAATGCCAGCATAGCAACAGAATGCGAATCAAACCACAACGTACACCTGGCCCAACACCCCACCCTCGATGAAGAATGTCTTTACGACCACGTCCACATCCAAAGGCAAAAAATATCGATCTTTGCTAAAGCCCTGAAGGACGTCGCTTTTAACCGGGTCCATACCCAGACTCCAAGAGGACCCCCCCCCGACCACCAGAGATCAGCGGGGTACATATCAGGAACACTACAAAGACCACCACCACACCAACCGAGACCGGAGAGGATCCCCATGCAAAACAACATTATCAGACCTGCACCACTCCTGTCCCACAGGGGAATAGGACCGCTACCAGCCAGACAGAGGGAGAGATGCACAGGACGTACGCAATACCTCAGACAGAAACAATCCATTAAGAGACAATAAGCAGATGTGCAGCAGCATCTACTTCCGCCTTATGGATCAAGGACTAATTAATAGAAAGAACTGTAACCAAATTGTATTAACTTTTGTAGACAACTGGGGTGATCTTTTTTTTCCCCACACTTAGACACGACAAACACGTACCACTCTTTAACCTATCATAGAAAAAGATAAAACTTAACATGAAATCCTTATATATTTCGACCTGGAATATCCAAGGTCTACGCTCTTCAGTGCGAGAAGTGAAGAGTAGGACCCCAGAGTTCATAGAGGAAACTAAAGATCTAGATATTATCATTTTACAGGAAACTTGGTATAAAGGAAAAGGACACACCGGCTGTCCCCAAGGGTACACTGAGCTAGTGGTCCCCTCCAATAAATTACCAAGTGTAACCCAAGGCAGAGACTCCGGAGGCATACTGATCTGGTTTAAAACAGAACTTAAGAATTACATCAAATTTATAAAAAAGGGCGAAAACCATATGTGGCTCAAACTTGAGAGGGAGATTATCTCAAACACCCAAGATGTTTACATTTGCGCACTTTATATCCCTCCAATCGATTCCCCGTACTACAAAGAGGACACCTTCTCCAACATGGAGGGGGAAATTATCCAATACCAGGCCCAGGGGAACGTGTTGATCTGTGGGGACCTCAATTCAAGAACGGGCGAAGAACCAGACTTCACCAATAATCAGGGAAACAATTACGTATTCGGGAATAACCACTTTGACATCCCTTCCCTTCCATACAGGCATAACTGCGACAAGCAGTCAAATACCAACGGTAAACAGCTACTACAGCTCTGTCGAAACCTGGGTCTGTACATTGTCAATGGTAGGTTCATAGGAGACCTCCTAGGAAGATCGACCTACTGCTCACCTCTTGGCTGCAGCACAGTAGACTATATGATTACAGACTTGGACCCATCCTCTTTCAGAGCATTCACAGTCAAACCACAAACAACACTGTCAGATCACAGCCAAATTACTATGTTTCTCAAAAAGACAGAAACAAACAACATAGAAACACAACCCAGTAAACTGTACAACACCAAAAAATCGTACAGATGGGCCAAAAACGACACGGAAAAATACCAGAAAACAATTAGCAATGCATCAACTCAAGCTCTCTTAGACACCTTTCTGGATAACATATACACTCACAATAAAGAAGGCGTAAACCGGGCAGTTAGTAAACTAAACAATATTTTTGATAATTTGGCAACAAATGCAAACTTGAAAGCTCGCAAGAACAAACCCAAAACAAAAAACTATGAAAAATGGTTTGACCATGATTGCCATAACATGAGGAAAAAACTTAGAAAACTATCAAACCAAAAACACAGACTTCCAGAAAACGAGGAATTACGCCTTACTTATTGTCAGACGCTAACACAATACAGAAACACACTCAGGACCAAAAAAGAGCAATTTATTAAGAATACACTCAGCTCCATGGAGGAATCCATTGAGTCGAATTGTTTCTGGGACAACTTGAAAACACTACACAAAAAACAACACGACGATTTGTCCATTCAAAATGGGGACACATGGGTAAACCACTTTGAAAAATTATACCAGAAAAACACACTAAGACCAGAGCAACACCAAATACGCAAAAAACTGGAAAAGCTTGAAATGGCCATAAAAGATAACCAAAACCCGCTAGACACCATAATAACAGAAAAAGAACTTCTTGAAAAACTCAAGGACCTGCGACCAGGAAAAGCTTGCGGGACAGACGGCATACTAAACGAGATGATTAAACACGCAGACGACAAACTGAAACTGGCTATCCTAAAACTCTTCAACTTGGTTCTGAGTGTCGGTTATTTCCCTGACATCTGGAACAAAGGACTCATAACACCCATATACAAAAGTGGGGACAAAATCGACCCAAACAACTATCGAGGCATCTGTGTAAACAGTAACCTGGGGAAGGTATTCTGTAGCATCATAAACAAAAGACTTATAAACTTCCTTGAAGAGCACAATGTCTTGAGTAAAAGCCAAATTGGATTCCTGCCAAACTATAGAACATCCGATCATATCTTCACCCTACAGACCCTAATTGACAAACACGTTCACCATAACAAAAGCAAAATCTACGCATGCTTTGTAGATTTCCAGAAGGCTTTCGACTCCATCTGGCATGACGGTTTATTCCTGAAACTTATCGAAAGCGGGGTAGGAGGTAAAACATATGATGTAATTAAATCAATGTATACAAACAATAAATGTGCAGTTAAAATTGGAGACAAACAAACAAAATACTTCCCACAGGGGCGGGGTGTGACGCAGGGCTCGCCAATCTCACCGACACTCTTTAATATTTACATTAATGGATTGGCAAAACTACTTGAACAATCTACAGCACCCGGCCTCACCCTATATGAATCCAAGGTTAAATTCCTCCTCTATGCCGACGACCTGGTTCTGCTGTCACCAACTAAGGAGGGTCTACAGCAGAACCTGGACCTGCTGGAGTCGTACTGCCAGACTTGGGCCCTGACAATAAATCCCCAAAAAACCAAAGTCCTTGTGTTCCAGCAAAGATCCAAACAACATGGACCCACAATAAATTTCACAGTAGGAACAACCAAAATTGAACAAACCACTCACTACACATACTTGGGCTTAAAAATCAGTTCTACGGGAAACTTCAAACTGGCTGTGAATGAACTGAAAGAGAAAGCAAGAAGGGCTTTCTATGCCATCAAAAAATCAATCCAAATAGAAATCCCAATTAGCATTTGGCTCAAAATTTTCAAATCAGTAATTGAACCAATTGCACTCTATGGCAGTGAGGTCTGGGGACCACTAACACAACAAGATTTTGCAAAATGGGACAAACACCCAATTGAGATCCTACATGCGGAATTCTGTAAAAGTATCCTCCGGACTCAAAGGAAAACAGTAAACAACGCATGCAGGGCGGAACTAGGCCAATACCCATTAATAATCACTATCCAAAAAAGAGCCATCAAATTTTGGAATCACCTACAAATGAGCAACCCCCAATGCTATCACTACGACGCCCTGAAATGCCAAGAGCTGACCATAAAGAAGAATACCCTCAGTCAACTAGTCCTGGGACTCAATAAAGTAACTAATAACAATACTAACAATAACCAGTCCCAGGACAGTGACAGGGTAACACAAAGAATTCGACCCAACACAATCGTCGCTAAGCAAAAGGAAAAATATCTGTCATATTGGGCAGAAACAACAAAAACCCAAAGCAAACTCAATTGCTACTTGGCCCTAAACAGACAATACAACATAGCTGATTACCTGACCATGGTAAAGGATAACAAACTGAGAAGAACCTTGACAAGGTACAGACTTAGCGAACATAGCCTAGCGATCGAAAAAGGCAGACACAGGCAGACCAGGCTGCCAAGAGAAGACAGGATATGCTCTCACTGCAGTCAGGGAGTAGTTGAGACAGAGATACACTTCCTCACAGCCTGTGGAAAATATCAGGGCATCAGAGAGAATTTCTATCAAAAATTCTCACAAATATGCCCTGAATTCAGAAATCTGACTGACAACCAAAAACTCCCATTCCTACTGGGGGAGGAGAGAAGCTGTGTAACACTGGCGGCACACTATGTTACAGCTTGCCATGAACAGAGGGACAACCAGTAAACTAAGACAAGAGTATATATAAACAAGGCGAAAATATATTTATAAACTCAGGGATATACCTGTTTATACACTGTATGAATGGAACCGCGTTTATGTGTTCAACCATAAATGTATTTTGATGCTTTGGCAACATAAGATGTACCTTATCATGCCAATAAAGCGATTTGTATTGTATTGAGAGTGAGGGGGATGGGTCGAGTCGGGAGCCCCGCACGCGCAGCGGCCGTTGAGTTTTTAAGTTTAAAATAAGGGCGACTGAGGCCAGGGCGAAGAGAAGGTGCGGCCGACCAGACAACAAGCGCGCCCACCAACAAAATAATCACTAACAACGCCTCCTACAGCATCTGTGTGATGTTACTGCTGAGAATCAAACCTCCAGCCCTCATTTTAAAAAATGTCTACGTCCCTTCATCTTGCTCCGCCTCTGACCGGCCCCTTCTTTTCCCTGACGTTGCTGCTGCTGCCGCCCGTCACGGTGCGGAGCGAGTGAAGGGAGAGGGCTCCATCCACGGTGCAGGCACCGAAGAGGCTGCTGTCTTGTGCAGACGCCGTAGCGGGTCTGCTCGAGGGGTATGGGGCTGTTTGAGCGTGCGAGGAAGCAGTGGTTTCTGGTGGCCATCGTGCTGGCGATCACCTTCGCCAAACTGCAGCCTTCTGTGGGAGTGTATGGAGGTGAGTTTCACGCAAGGCAAGGGGAGAGGAATCTGCCCGTCTCAGCAATCCAACGGCAGAACAGTAACCGACACAGGCCTGTATGGATAAAAAGATTTGGGGAGTAATTTACTCCCGTATGTATGCATGGCGCTCCTCTGATACCTGATAGTAGAGGGACCATTGCTTTTGATTTACTTCCTTGTGCGTACTGTACACACACTACCCAAACCTTGCACATGACACGTTGCAAACGCACTTCCGCGTTTGGCTACAGCAATGTTAATTGGTGTATTAAAACATGAATCTGAGAAAAGATGCAGCTAGCTACAGTATGTTCAGCCAACATGGCGGTGTTTATATTTTTATTGTGTTGCAAGGGATGCCATGACTAGGTTTCGATGTTCTCCGGAGATAAATGTGGAACATATTTAACATTTCTGAGGCACTTTTGTTTACTGGTTTTAAAATATATATGTTAACATACTGGTTATTCTCCGCAGTAACACGTTCCAAAGAAAAATGCAATTGTGTTGATTTCCTAATTCAAGTACAACTGCCAGGATCTGATAATTATTAAACTACTATTAGAATAAGTATTACAATAATTATTGAGAAATTAATTTATCTACCTGATATATGTGCAGGATATAACTTTACCTTGCATACTTTCTTTTGGACTGCAATTGTAACCAGCAGAAAAAATAATGGTGTGTTTCCCAGTATGTTGATCAGGCATTGAATATACAGTTTATCAGAAGTCAGTGTAACTACCAACTTCAATAAACTATTAGTTAATATTTTTAATACTATTGTGCTTTCCTCTATGTTCAGAATCTTATGTATAGTTCTTGGCATCTGATCATCTTTCATTTGTTTTGCTAAATATAAAGCCAAAATGATCCTGGCCTGGATTTTCCGGGGGGAAATGACAGCAAACTGTCAGAGTTCACTGTCATTACTTCTCTGAAACTGACCGTAACCTCAGGAGTTAGTGCATGCACAACTAAACACAGAAATCCGGAAGTTGCGGTCAGTCATTCACTGCTCCAACACAGGCTGTGCCGTGGACCCCCCCCCCCCCCCCCCTCTATAGCCAGCAATCAGTGGAACTGACAAACTTGCGCTTTTCCACTGTATTAATTAAATGTTAATACAAAAGCAAAATACTGCGGATGCTGGAAATCTGAAATAAAAACAGAAAATGCAGGAAATACCCTGCAGGTTAGGCAGCATTTGTGGAGAGGGAAACAGTTAACGTTTCAGGTTGATGACCTTTCGTCAGAACTGGAAAAAGTTAGAGATGTAACAGATTTTAAGCAAGTGCAAGTGCAGGGAAAGGAGGGAGGGGAGGAAAGAACAAAAGGGAAGGTCTGTGATCGGGTGGAAGGCAGGAGAGATTAAATGACAAAAGGTAAAAGGAGATGGCAATGGGACAAGTAAAGAAACAAAAGACAAGTCCAGAAGAGGTGTAAATGGGTACAGCAAAATCATCAACAGGAGCCATCTGAAAAAATAGGTTATGGTCTGAAATTGTTGAACTCGATGTTGAGTCCAGAAGGCTGTCAAGTGCCTAATCGAAAGATGAGGTGCTGTTCCTTGAGCTTCATTGGAACAGTGTGCTTCACTGGAACAGTGTAAGAGGCCGAGGACCGAGAGGTCAGAGTGGGAGCGGAGCGGAGAATTAAAGTGACCGGCGACCGGAAGCTTGGAGTCACGCTTATGGACTGAATGGAGGTGTTCCGCAAAGCGGTCATCCAATCTGCATTTGGTCTCCCCAATCTAGAGGAGACTGCATCGTGAGCAGCAAATACAGTATACTAAGTTACAAGAAGTGCAAGTAAATCGCTGTTTCACCTGGAAGGAGTGTTTGGAGCCCTGGACAGTGGGAAGGGAGGAGGTAAAAGGTTAGGTGTTGCATCTCCTGTGCTTGCACGGGAAGGTGCCGTGGGAAGGGGAGGGCGTGTTGGGGGTGATTGAGGAGTGGACCAGGGTGTCGTGGAGGGAGTAGTCCCTCCAGTAAATGTTAAGCCTTGTTGGAATAGGTGTAACTGGGGTTTTAACAGTGTATTGACTGCTAACCAACCGTTCTGTCCCTGAAAAACTAATTTTTATATTTGTGGAATGTCAAATTTCTCTGATTAAAAATAGTAATTTTGAAAAAAAGATTTTTTTTTAAAGTTTGTTCATGATATTTCAGCTTCTACGTTAACCCCATGTGTATGTCCCAATCTTTATTTCGCTCTGTAACTTTTTTTAAAAGTGCAGCTTTTCATTTCTTGGCTTGCTGTCTGTGAAATTTTTTAGACAGCTTGATGATGTCACTGCAGCATTGCGCTAGGAATCCCCTATTGACAGCGCTACAATCAATTGCACATTGAAACCTACATTTTTTGCCACAAGATCGCGAGATCTCTGTGGGCAGCTTTCTTCGAGATCAGCGGCAATCACTGTTGCATCGCCGTTTACCGCAAATTACGGGCCCCTGTCTTTCGGATGAGATGTTAAACTGTGTGCCTGTTTAGTTGGATGTAAAAGAATCCATGGCACTATTCTAAAATGAGCAGGGGGTTCTCTCGGTGTCTTGGCCAACATTCCTCCCTCAAACAACACTTTCAAGAACAGATTATCTGGTCACTCATTTATTTGCTGCTTGTGGAACCTTGTTTGCAAATGGACTGCTGTAATTATGTGTGTAACAGTGACTGCGCTTCAAAAAAATAATGGTGGTCTTGACAACTGTGAAAATGCTATTTGCAAGCTTGTTTGTTCGTTCTTGAAAATGTGGTGATCCAAGCTTTATGTTTTCAAGTTTTTTTCTGAAAAAGTAGCAGTCCTGAATGAAAATGCAATTATTTTAGAAATCTAGATTTGGCTAGTTGATAAGACAAGTACTAAATCTGTTATAGGAAAATGTGATGAAGCATGTACAGAAATTCAGAACAGAGTTAATGCAATTCTATTTTATTATACATTTCAATTCATTCTTGTAAATATTTGAGAAAACTAATATTCAACTTCATTTGTGTGCAAGACAAAACTGGAGAGCAGATAACATTGTTAAAGCAATAAACTAGCCTAAGAGAAATGAAAATGCTTCTACATACATTTGAGCCTTTTTCTAAGAATTTTTTTTAACTTAAAAACAGATTTCTGATGTTTTGAGTTAGAAATTAACACTTATTGGAATCATTTCGATATTTTGTTTAACACTATATACTGGGAAAAGATGTGTGTTTTATGCAGACTTTCATTGTAGTATAAAGTGAGAAAAAAAGTGTTGTAGTCCTGAATTTTTTTTTTTGAGTTTGTGTAACATTGCCATTCAAATCCTAAATGTGCCCATTGTTTTCATGCAAATTTTAACACGTCAAATATGGGTGCTTTTACAATTAAACATTTATTTTTATAATTCATTAACTTACTATTCTACAGAATGAAAACTAGTGGAATCACTTACCGTTTAGAAAACAGTCAATTCTTTTAAAAGATTTTTTAGATTAACGTTTATTTACAAATGTCACTGACTAATGTAAAACAAAATCTGTACAATGGCTAATTTAGGGGAAAGTGAAGAATGAGAGATTTTATAATTAACTTTTTTTTAATGTACAGGACCATTGAGGCCAGAGATTACTATAACTTATGTTGCTGTTTCAACTATATTTTTAAACAGTGGACTCTCATTAAAGACTGAGGTAAGCTTTTTATGATTCAAAACTAATGCAATCAAAACATAGGTTTGTAGAATATTGGCAAACGACCACAACATTGATGAGAAATTCTAGCAATATCTGTGTTTCATTTTCAATGAATTGTATCTTGTATAAACCAAAAGTAATATTCTTGTCTATTATATGCAGGCAGTTAATTGGATCCAGGTATTAGAATGTGGAGTTTGTGCCTGTACTCAATATCCAGTTTACTATCTTGTATTTTAAAATATTAATTTGGGAAATGTTTTTGTCTTTTTAAAAATAGGAATCCAACTTCAATAGATAGTAAAATCAATTTTTTTGGGGAGCAGCATATTTTCAAAGATCTGTTGCAATAATAGTTTTATCAGACTTTTCTTAAGGATGATTATTAAGGTTTCTTCAAGATGTCAGCCTTAGCTAAGTGGTAGCACACTGGCCTCTGTCAGAAAGTCGTGGTCTCGAGCCCCATTCCAGAAATTTGAGCAGATAATCTAGGCTGACACTTGAGTGCAATACTGAGACAATGCTGCACTGTTAGAGGTGCCGTCTTTTGGATGAAACGTTAAACTGAGGCCCCATCTGCCCTCTTGGGTAGATATAAAAGATTTTGTGGGACAATTTGAAGAAGAGTAGGGGAGTCCTCCCAGTGTGGCAACATTTATCCCTCAACCAACACCACTAAATCAGATTATATGGTCATTTGTCTGATTGCTGTTTGTGGGACCTTGCTGTGTGCAAATTGGCTTCAAAGTTTGTCTGCATTACAACAATGAGGACATAATATAACTGCAAGTTTGTTCTTTCTTTCCATTTATTGGATCTTTCTATGTTGTATGTGGTCTCTAATGAAGGGTGATGTACTCTCAAATCTGTGCCAATACTGCTGTAAAACCAGCTGCTAGTAGATATGTGAAAATAGCTGTGTATTACTTTTTTTTCCTGTTGCCTATTCCCCCTCTCGTGGAGAAGTGCTTGGCCTCTGTTCAGTTGTCCCCATGAAGACATGGCTGCTATTGGTAACTCACTATGTAATTAATTGTGGGCACAAATTTGCACCCTACCAGTTTGTATTGCAGAGTGCTTCCACCAACTCATTTGTATCATTAGGACTTTGGTCAGATGTCATGGTCATTAAAGAAAAATCTCATTGGTTATGTGCAGACTCAAAAAAAACTCAGTTGCTACTAGCAGCAGTGCACAGGAAGACCTATACTTACCGGGCCACCCGAGTCATTCTTCCTCTTCATATCTCAGCAGCTTTAGCTGTTATTTTTGTTCTTGTGCTTTGTCTTTGGCAGATATACAAGTTGACTTTGTAGGTAACTTTTATACATTTCTTGTACTTTTTAGCACTGTGGGAACCATACCATCTGAATTGTATTTTTTGGAAATTTAAAGCCAACTTAGATTTGATCAATTACCACTCTTTTTAAATATCCTTGAAAACCGTTAGAAACTTTCTAGATTTAAATAACTGTTGACCACCTTCAAAAATAACTCTTGTCATACCCGTAACTGAATAAATGTTTATTCAAAGTATCTTGGGTCCTTGCTTAAGTTTTGCAGGCAACCAGCGAAACTTGCAACATTTGTATTGAGTTAAGCTTGGGACAATATCCTTACTGTAGTTAGTAGTTTCTTTTTAACTCCTTATAACCAGTGAATGAACTAAAGGCACCTCCAAAAAGTTAAAACAAGACAACTGCTTCATTTTTGTCACACTTGTGATCATCGTTACATTCTTTTACACAACAATGATCAACATTCTTATTTGAAATTCAGATATCTGCTTTAAAAGAGTACAAATATATCTCTATATAATTTAAAAATTTGCATCTAGTGCACAAGCATAGTGTCACATGTTTCGAGGGCCAAAATTCACGATTGGCTCACTCACCACTATCTGTTAACTTTGCTGGTTTGCATTTCATCACTGGGATATTTGAGCCAATCAAAAATCAGTCATCAGACAGTGTAGGAAACATGGGGCCGGATATTCCGATCCCTATGGGTGGGTATGCGCTGTGTACCCACCCGTAGGGATATTGGAAATGCTGCTTTCAGGCATGCACTGAAAACCGGCATTTCTGATCTGTCAAGAATGCTCTTGACAGATCCTCCAGCTGCCCTGGAGAAGGGCCTCTGCGGGCGGATAGTTCCGTTTTTTGGAGACCCTCCGCCTGCAGAAAACCTTTACAATTCTTACGCCTGGTAAAAGCAGACGTAAGGCCTGCTTTTACCAGGATAAGAGTAGAAAGAAATAAAAACAATTTCACTGATTTATCATTTAAAAATACTTTTTTAAAAAAGGTAAGTTTATTCTTAATTTTTTTCAAAAAAATTAAATTTTTGTTTAAAATACTTAATTTATTGTAATTTCAAGTCATTTTTAAAATGTGATTTAAAAAAATTTTTATTTAAAGTTTTACTATTTTTTCATTGATCTCCATTCATATATTTGACAGGTCTTCCTGTCAAATGTATGAAGGGAGATTCCCCCCTTTGATTGGCTCCCCATGGCCCACGTGATCCCAGGGATGCTGCGAACTACATGCGCCTCTGGGATACATAGGCCCTGCGCACTTGGAGTTTGGTGAGGCCCAGGAGCGGAAGTGTGTGCGTCCCGGGAGCCCTCAAGTAAGGGTGCAGATTTTTCCAGATCGCAGGCCTCTGCCCGCGGGAGGCCTGCGATCGGAAAATACGGGCCATGATGAATCAAGAGCCAATAACAGTGAATCAAACCAGTACCACAAAACTGGCCAATCACATGATTCAAACAATTTTTTTCAAGCCCTTGGAGCGGCAATGATGTTTCCTCACATACCTGGATACAAATGCGTAATAATTCAATTCATACCCTAATTGTGGGGAGAAAAAACACTAAACTTACACACAGTTATTGTATAAATGCTTCAAAGAATTTTCCTCCACATAGCCTATTCCCCTTCTGGGGATTGAATTATACTCTGTTCTCAGAGCTTTGGTTATTCAACTAGGCTGGGAAATTAATCAAGAGAAAGAACTTTCAGTTCTATACAGTAGTGCCTTATCATGCCCTCGGATTGCCCCAAAGTGCTTATAACCAGCTGTTTACTTTAAAGTGCAATCTCTTTTGTTATGTAGGGAAATGTGGCATTGGGGAAAATGGTTTGCAGAAAGGGCCACTGCATAACTCAATCTACTGGAATTTTTTGAGGATGTAACTGGTAAAATAGATAAGGGAGAACCAGTGGATGTGGTGTATTTGGACTTTCAGAAGGCTTTCGATAAGGTCCCACATAAGAGATTGGCGTGCAAAATTAAGGCATATGGGATTGGGGGCAAGATATTGACTTGGATAGAGAACTGGTTGGCGGACAGAAAGTAAAGAGTTGGAATAAACGGGTCATTTTCCGAGTGGCAGGCAGTGACTAGTGGGGTACCGCAAGGATCGGTCCTAGGACCCCAGCTGTTCACAATATATATTAACGATCTGGACGAGGGAATTGGATGTAAAATCTCCAAATTTGCAGACGACACAAAGCTGGGTGGGAGGGTAAGCTGTGAGGAGGATGTCGTGAAACTCCAGTACGATTTGGACAGATTGGGTGATTGGGCAGAAACATGGCAAATGCACTATAATGTGGATAAATGTGAGGTTATCCACTTTGGTGGCAAAAACAGGAAGGCAGATTATTATTTGAATGGCAATAGATTGGGAGAAGGGGAAGTGCAAAGAGACCTGGGTGTTCTTGTGCACCAGTCGCTGAAGGTAAGCATGCAGGTGCAGCAGGCGGTTAAGAAGGCAAATGGTATGTTGGCCTTCGTAGCGAGAGGGTTCGAGTACAGGAACAAGGATGTCTTGCTACAGTTGTACAGGGCCTTGGTGAGACCGCACCTTGAGTACTGTGTGCAGTTTTGGTCGCCTTACCTGAGGAAGGATGTTCTTGCCATGGAAGGAGTGCAGCGAAGATTCACCAGGCTGATACCTGGGATGGCAGGAATGACGTATGAGGAGAGATTGTGTCGATTGGGCTTATACTCACTGGAGTTTAGAAGATTGAGAGGGGATCTCATCGAAACTTATAAAATTCTGTCAGGCCTGGACAGACTAGATGCAGGAAGGATGTTTATGATGGCCGGGGAGTCCAGAACCAGGGGTCATAGTCTAAGGATAAGGGGTAAGCCATTTAGGACTGAAATGAGGAGGAATTTCTTCACCCAGAGAGTGGTGAACCTGTGGAATTCTCTGCCACAGAGGGCGGTGGAGGTCAGTTCATTAAATATATTCAAAAAGGAGTTGGATATATTTCTTAAGGCTAAAGGGATCAAGGGATATGGGGAGAAGGCAGGGACAGGGTACTGAATTTGGATGATCAGCCATGATCTCATTGAATGGCGGAGCAGGCTCGAAGGGCCGAATGGCCTACTCCTGCTCCTATCTTCTATGTTTATTATTTTCAGTAACTGGAAATTTTGAGATGGTATCCATAACACATTATGAGACTGACAACATCAGTAACTGAGAATTAGAATAAGCAAATGGTTACATTTTGGGTAGTTTCTAACCTCCTTATCTCCGATTAATTTGACTCTCGTATCTTAGATCCCTCTCACGAGTGAGTCCCTAATCCCATACCTTTTGAGAGTGTCTATCCTTGCCTCGAGTCCTGGGTAAGCTTTAGGCATTTTTCCTGGGAAAATGAACCTGTCTGATAATTACATGTAGCTACTAGACTTATCTTATGCTTCCATAAGATCTCACTCTGGCTTTTGAAAGCAATAGAATGTAACATCAGATATAGTCTTAAATTCATAACAACCAAATTTATTTTACAAAAAAATGAAGCACATAAGTAATCATATAATCGAGTTATATATATTTCTCTGATTGCATTCAGGCCTGAATGGGAAGCTGCCATGGCTTTCCCACCAGGTAAAGGCAGGTTGGCAGCTGTTGGGAAGGATGAAGAGGCTCAAAAGGTAAGTAGGACCCCATAAGAAAAGTTGCAGCCTCATCTGCCCCAGACCTCCCCCCCCTGTGAGACCCTGCCAGAACCCCCTCCCCATTTCATTACTGTTGATGGGAGCTTGCTATGTGCATTATGACATCTATATTTGTCCACTTAACAATGGTGACTTCATCATTTCAATGTAACACATTCTCTGTTTAGCACTTTGAGATGTTTCTCAGATATGTGATAAGATGCTATAAAAATGATTGATTGTTCTTTCTAATTGTTATGATGTTAATAAATCACCATATTTACCATTTAATCTAAAATGGAAAATTAGAAAAAGCTGATGCTTATCTAAAACCAGAAACAACATAATGACCAGTGGGCATCACACCACTCTTGTCCATGTTTCCATAGCGATATAGCCCATTGCTTTTTTCCCCTTTAAAGAATAATGAAAGAAAGAACTTGCATTTATATAGCGCATTTAACATCCTCAGGATGCCCAAAGCACTTCAAAGCAGTGAAGTACTTTTGAAGTGTAGACACTATTATAATGTAGAGAAGCGCAACAGCCAATCAGTGCACAGCAAAGTTCCACAAATAACAATGAGATAAAAATAATCTTTTTTAGTAATGTTGGTTGAGGGATAAATATTAGCCAGGATACTGAAAAAAAACCCAGCTCCTCTTCAAACAATGTCATGGGATCTTTCACGTTCATCTGAAAGGGAAAATGGGGCCTTGTTTTAATGCCTCATTCGAAAGACGACACCTCAACAGTGGAGCAGCCCCTCGACCTAGATTATGTGCTCAAATGTCTGGTGTGTGGCATGAACCCTGGCTATAAGGTGATTAGAAATATGAAGAAATCCTTAGTTATACTGTTAAAAGACTAACAAAGCAGTATTCTGGAGTTTTATATTTATGATGTAATAGGTTTGAGAGGATGAGTATTCTCGACAGAACAAACCTAGAAGATCATTTGAAGATTTTCTTTAGTATTTAGTTTGTTATATTTTCTGAGAAAAAAATGGAAAAATTAAAACGTCTGATTTTTAGTTTTATCCCCACTTTTGTGTAAACATCTGCTATTATTTTAAAATTTGATCCACTTTTTTCTCCCTTATGTTTCAGGAGCTGACGAGTGCTTTGATGCATGTAAAACTTCATATGTTTGTACAGATCTTTACCCTTGGATTTTTCCCGACTGCTATTTGGTTTTTTCTTAAGTTATTAGCACTGACATCTATAAACCCATGGCTTTTAAAAGGGTAAGTTTTTGTTGCCCCTAAATCTGTGTTTGATGTATTTCAGTTTCTAAAATACTTGATGTATAGGTAATTTTAGTTTGTTTATTTGTGATATGCGATTTTCTAACCAAAAGTTTTGGGTTAGAAAATCCAGTGATTGTTACTTTTAAAAGTTTTTAAGTACGTGACCAGTAGTCTGCCATGAAGATTCATCCAATATTTCCTTCCGGACCTCATCCCCAAAAAACACAAGGTTAATTTGGTAAAACATTAGAAATGGGGGTGAAGAAGTACAATACTGACAAAAGCAATATTGAAAATCTTCTACTCACACTTGGCTCCTTGTAATAGGACAGAATTTAGTCTTGGGTGTTGAGTTCTTATCCATTTGGTTAGAAGTAAATAAAATAAATTTGTTAAAGTATTGAACTTATTTAGCACAGAAATGTTGTTTCATATTGGAATCATTGAGAAATACCAGCCCCACCCCCAGGACACTGACGTATGTAACTAAAACAAGACTTGGCATTATGCATTGATATATATCTCTGGGGACAGGAGATTTCTGAAGTAGCTCATTCAGGCTCCACTTGTGCACAAGAGCTACATTATTATTGAACTTCAATTTTTTAAATATTATTTGCTCTCAATTAAAGCATTGCTTGTTATTCTACAAAAGCAAGGCTAGTTTCCCATCTGAAATTCCTGTGCTGGCTAAATTACTTGAGTATATAGGGACAGATGGATAATGGGTGGACAAATGAGCATCATCCTTGGTGCTAAGAAAGAAAGGCAATAATGTCCTGTTGTCGACCCAGCTTTGCTGTGTAAAGTTCCCAAACTTTTCAGATACAAATATTCTACTCTGTGGCTTAGCAATCATAACTGATCTATGCCAGGACAAACAAGTAGTGAAGACTAGAAAAGCTGCTAGAAAATTCTGTGTCCTCGGGAAAGCTCAGCCCCAATTGTTGCTGTTGGAAACTTCTCTGTTCTATAAAATCTATATGCATCCGGTGACGGAATATTGTAGTCATGTTTGACTATGGGGGAAAAAAAAGAGATCTATTGCTTTTGGTTTCATCAATGAAGATGTCCTATTCCATGCCAACGTCCACTGTCTTCAACATTGAAGAGCTATTCTAATAGATTATGACTGGAGCAGTAGTCGAAGGATTGCTAGTGCTCAAACCAGTCTTCTGTGTTTATACCAGGAACATAAGAGTTGCTGTGCTGCAACACAACATTCAGAATGAGTTCAAAAAGGCCGTACAGAGGATGCACCACATAGTGATTTTCTTGTTTAATGGAACAGTGCTTCCAACTGAAGCTCTGTTTATTATACATCGAAGTTCAAATGTGTTGGCTACCTCCTATTGACCTCCCAGTACAATTTCCCCCAATTTTTCTGTACCATCAGTAATCACATGCAACGTCAGCCTTTTTTATCATTCTACTTTTAAAAAATGCTAATTTTGGAAATCAAAATTAAAGTGCTGAAAATGCAGTTAGATGATAGGCATCTGCGAGAGAAAGAGGTTATTTTGGGTATGACCCTTCATTGGATCGATCTTGTTGTAGTTCTCTCTGACTGCATCATATTAAGGCACCAAATATATATAAATAAATTGAACTTGAGACCTGAAAGAGACATTTGGAAGCTATCATTTCTTAATTCCTGTTTGTCCCTTATTACTTTCCATATTGAAGCATTATATTATAAAATATTACATATTGAAGAAAGACCAAAATGCTGTTTACCTGTTCTTTGCTAGGTCCAGAAGGACTATGTCCAGTCTAATGTTGACATCCACCAGGAGCCTCGGGCACCAATATTAAATTCATAATTGGGACAGATGGCTTTTATATTTTTTTTAATTAATACCTTTGGGATCTATTCTTGATAAAGATTTTAGAAATAGGTATTTTGCTCAGCTTCAAACTGTTTATAAAGGTGTGTGTGTGTGTGTGTGTGTGTGTGTGTGTGTCAGTCAGTCACCATATCGTGCTGGCTAGCTCATTGTTAAAGTCTTTAGATATATTGTTTAGGATTTACTTGACATATCTTATGCTGACTGTTCTAAAACCTGGCCACAGATTTTGAACTTCAAATCCCTGCCCAAAGTTTCATAATGGGATATTCAATAAATATTGTAGTGTGTAATGGATTTGTAATACGAGGAAGACACTTTATTCCATATCAGTTTAAAATATTGACCTGGAATTTCTGATGTACAAGCAGATCGTAATGAGTACATACTAAATATCTAAAATATGTTTAGAGCCATAAGTCACTGAAGAACAATCTAGTATTGTAGTTAGATGTTTGCAGAATGGGTATGAAACGCTGCTAGAGCTTTAAGGGTTTAAGTTGGTGCAACACCAAACTGATGGACTGGCATGAATAATACAAAATAGGTAAATGTTTTGTTGTCATTGAACACAATATGAAAAATACCACAGTTCTAAGGTTGTTTTGGGCTTATGTTTTAGTTTGCAGACTGTTGGCTGTATGCCTCCTCCTGTGTCATCTGCTGTAATCCTAACCAAAGCAGTTGGTGGAAATGAGGTGGGTGTAATTTATGTTTTGATCATTTTGTTTATATATTAGAGACAAGTTCACTAGAAGTGAATAAATTCATTTGTGTTTTTTGGTTTCACTTGTCCAATAGTAAGTTTATAATACAGGGTTAATTTTGAAATTTGTTCTTTTTACTTGTGGTTTTGACTTCCTGGTTAAAATGATCAGTTTTAAGATGAGGTGGTGTCACCAGCAGGAGGAAGAAAACAAGGGTGAAACAAAATTGCAACTGCTTTCAGTCCACCCTCTGTGACCTGTGCAACAATTGACTCAGTTTCTCTCTTTCCCTCAAAATTTCTCCCCTTTTAAGCGCATGGGAAATACTTCCATGTGTACTGTTTGTCCCAAAATTGCCTTTCTTCATGTGTGAGCACAGAGAGCGAGTTGTGCAGGCTAATCAAATTTGGGGAGCAATCAGCCAGGCCAAAACCTATTCACACATCAGTTTCCAACAAAGGATACGTGATAGTGATCAGAAGTGGGAAGTCTGGCTGATTTTCTTTTCCCCCTTCATAGTTTAGGGTTGTTGAGGTTAATTGTGATCCAACTACTGCTGCCCTGGCTGAGATCAGCTAACCCGTCAGAGACCAGGTCAGATCCTAATTATGAAAGTAGTTTGAAGAGCAATTGTTCACATCATTATTCCAGTCTCCAATGGTTTTAAACTGGATAAATAATCTTCTTTTAAAACTGGGCATGCCTCATGTCTACAGAACATGCATTCAATGCAGGGTGCTAGTGCACACATAAGGGGAAAAATTGGGCTACTTACCACCACCTGTTCGCGCCGGAATCCTGGAAAAAAAATCACAGCCGCTACTCTAACACCCGTCTCTGGTGGCCGCCATTTTGGTGAGGGTCATAGCACTGCTGGTAGCAGCGCTGGCCCTGGACATGCAAATATGAAGAGCATGACATCACGCCGACTTAATGCCATGCTGTGCAAACTTGGACCTTTGCACTGAGTTTAGCGCTGGATCCTAAGCTCGCTCTGAAAAGCGAGTGTGCAGCAGACTTACAGAGACGCCGTCAGCACTTCTTAAAGGGACACACACATCTTTCAGGTAAGTTTGCATTTAAGCTTTTGGACTGGATTTTTAATATTTTATTGAAGTAATGGCTTGGTGCAATAGATGTTTAAAAAAAAAAGTATGCCGAGAGTGCTGCTGGATGCTTGCAAGACCTCGGATGGTAAAGGAAGGCCTATGAGAAGACAGAAAATGCTGGAAATGCTCAACAGGTCAGGTAGCATCCGTGGAGAGAGAAACAGAGTTCACATCTCAGGTCGAGATACTGCCTAACCAGCTGAGTATTTCTAGCATTTTTTGCTTTTATTTCAAATTTCCAGCATTTGCTCGCAGAGGGAAGAGGACAAAGCCGAAGGAAGGAAGCAACCCAGACAGCCCCTTTCTGGCCAGGCTATCCGGGATGGAATCATCCGCCTGCAGTACCAGTGACCACAACTCCAATTTGCCTTTCAACATTGTCCCACACCTTACCTTTCCTCTGTTACTGACCATCACAGCATCCTCTTGGCCACAAAGCTGAAATAAAAGCCACCAGAAAGCAAACTTTCCAATCCAACTTTATACATCAATCATAGAAATTTACGCACAGAAGGAGGCCATTTGGCCTATCATGTCTGGGCCGGTCAAAAAAGAGCTATCCAGCATAATCCCACTTTCCAGCTCTTGGTCCATAGCCTTGTAGGTTACAGCATGTCAAGTGCATATCCAAGTACTTTTAAATGCGATGAGGTTCTCTCCTCAGGTACTGTCACCTTCTGCTCCAAATCATCCATTATCACCCCTCTCCTCAAGAAACATACCTTGACCCCTGTCCTTGCAAATTACTGCCCCATCTCCAACCTCCCTTTCCTCTCCAAAATCTTGCAACGCGTTGTCGCCTCAAATCTTTCCCACAACTCAATATGTGAACCCTGTCAATCAGGTTTCTGCCCTACCACTGTACCGAAATGGCTCTTATTAAAGTCACAAATTGCATCCTATGTGACTGTGGTAAACTATCCCTCCTCATCCTTCTCAACCTTTCTGTAGCCTTTGACACGGTTGACCACACCATCCTCATCCAATGCCTCTCTCCATCATCCAGCTGAGTGGGATTGCCCCCGCCTGGTTCCAATCTTATCTATCCAGTCATAGCCAGAGAATCACCTGCAATGGCTTCTCTTCCTGCTCCCACACCATTACTTCTGGTGTCCCCCAAGGTTCTATACTTGGCCCCCTCCTATTTCTCATCTACATGATGCCCCTCGGCGACATCATCTGAAAACACAACATCAGGTTCCACATGTACGCTGACGACACCCAGCTCTACCTCACCTCCACTTCTCGCGACTCCTCCACTGTCGCTAAATTGTCAAACTGCTTGTCTGGCATCCAGTACTGTATGAGGAGAAATTTCCTCGACCTAAATATTGGGAAGACCGAAGCCATTGTCTTCAGTCCCTGCCACAAACTCTGTTCCCTAGCCACTGACTCCATCCTTCTCCCTGGCCACTGACCAAGGCTGAACCTGACTGTTTGCAACCTTGGTGTCATATTTGATCCCGAGATAAGCTTCCGACCACACACCCGCTCCATCACTAAAACTGCCTACTTCCACCTCTGTAACATCGCCCAAATCCGCCCCACCTCCGCTCATCCGCTGCTGAAACCCTCATCTGTGCTTTTGTTACGAGAGTTGGCTGAACACAGATCTGTTACATTAGTCATTTAAATGGCTTTCTTGTTTAGAAAATGGAAAACATTTCCTCGTGTAGAAGATGTTGCAACCTAATATCCCAAACAATGTTTTAATGACTGTTCATGTGGGCAAGTACTTCAATATTGAAAGATCTATGTCTCCTTCCTCCCAAAAAAGTGTGTTGCAATTAATATAGTGAGCCAGTACATTATACAGGTATTAAAATTACTCTGAGGTATACTTTTTGTTGGTTTTATGTAGAAATGTTTCTGATGTCAGTGAGCACTACTCTAATTTCTAGTGCTATTGATGTGACTTGCTGACTTCAATTAGCATGAATTATTGAAAAGTACTATATTCAGTCAATAGGTGGTATATATTTGTTTCTCGATCCAGTTGGCACTGCTTAGATATGGCCATAGTTCAGAGCTATTAACCAGACTTAACAACAAATCCCATGCTGAAGAATCTCTGCTAAAGGGAAGGCCCATGCCCTAAATCACTTCAGTGCACCTACCCCACATGCTTTGTACTAAATGGATGTTTACAACTAAGCTGTAAAGAAAATAATGATGGCTAATGCCCAAGCATTTGATATTATGCAAATCTAATTATATTAGAAAACATTTAAAAAATAACTTTATTACTCACCAAGTTGATGGATATCCGTTCTGGGGATTGGAATGCAATAGCTAGGTATGCACATGTGCCCAATACATCCAAGTTTGTAGCAGCAACAAATACCTATGCATACCATTTGTCAACAATGGCCAAATCTACATTTTGTTTTCTCCACATGTTACAGAAAATACACAAAATTTGGTTTGACATTATAGTCAGAAGACACGAGGTCACTTTTACTCATGTAAATTGGTCACCCAGTGAGTGTTTCAGTCAAGCATTTCCAGCTGCAGATTAAAGTTTGAACTTCTGCACCCCACTGTGTGCCTCAATCGCAACCTCATAAAAAAATTCCTTACTACATCAGTAAGACATTTTTCCATTTCTCACAGCAGCCATCTTATGGCCTCTGAGTGAGATTGACAATTAGTGCCTCATTAGGGGCCCACACCCACTTGAAATTGTATTGAGACTGTCCAAACCCGTTTCATAGAAGACACTATCCATCAGACAGTGTCTTTGAATAGCACTTTTGGGGACTGAAAGACCTGTAGCTTTTACAGTATGGGCCTCATAACATACACATACAGTATTTTGGAAGTTAGGAGCTCATTCAGTTTACAATTACATTTGCATGTCTGTGCTTTCTTTCCCTACTTTTTGTTGTGGAGAATCAATACAGTGTGCTTTTTTTGTGAAATATTCTTTCCTTCTAAATTTCTAGCTGTAGTTTGCATTTGTTGTTTTTAAAGAAAAGATGTTGGGACAGTCAAATCACTGCAGCAATGTCATGATTTTACTGGCCTGTTCTTACAAAATGTACTCTTCTAATGCCTTGTACTTACAAAATGTAGATTCCTAATTCTGCTTAAACCATTCCTTGTAGTCTAATTAATCATTTGATACTAACTTTTAAGTTTTACATTGGACAGTGGTTTTGAAATATTTTTTGTGTGTGGGACCCCCTGTAACTATTGACTGGCAGGGAAGGAAGTGGAGGCATTTAAGGAAGGAGCTCCAGATTGTAAGGTTGAGGTGGCTGAAGGCCCTGCAATCATGGTAAGATGAAGGGAGGGAGAGATGCACAGAGCCCAGAGTCAGTGGTCTGAAGGATGCGGGAGAGGAGATAGGTTTGAGGATGTCTTTGAAGCAGGGTGTGGCAAGGCTATGGATGGATTTGAAGACTAGGAGAGAAGTTTTAAATTCAATGCATTAGAGGACAGGAAGCTAATTTAGGCCATTGAACATGTGGGGGTGAGGGATGGGGCAGTAGGATTATAGAATGGGATAGGATAGAGGTGGCTGATTTTTGGAAAAGTTTAAATTTGAGACACTGGGAGGCTGGCAAAGGATATTGGCAAAATCACATCTAAGGTGTCAAAAGTGTGGATAAGGAATTCAGCAGTGGAAGATTAGGTGGGGTGGAGGCAGTCTTGGTGATGAATAGAATGTGGGAATTTCTGGACAAACAAGAGGCCAAGATTTTGCATGGTCTGGCTCAGGCTGAGTGTGTGGTCAAAGAGGAAGAGCAAGTCAGTGGAAAAGGAGTGGAATGTATCGTGAGGGCCAAAATGATGGTTGCAGCCCTCCAAGTGTTTATTTGGAAGAAATTTTGACACCTCATGAGTGTTATCAGCATATGGAAGCTGACCCCATATTTATGGATGATATTTCCAAGGGGCAGCCTGTAGAGAGAAAGAAAAGAGAGCTAAGGATTGATGCTTGAAGAACTCCAGAGCTGAATACACTGGCGATGAGCTAGTTGCTTTCGGACAGGTAGGAATGGAACCATGGGAGCGATGATTAAGGAGGATAGTGTGATTGATCCTATCAAACACTGCTGAGAGGAAAAGGAGAGATAATGCACCACGGTCAAAGTCACAAAGGATGTCTTCACTAACCTATGGTGGCACCCTGTCCCCCAATGCATTGAATTTTAAATTCTTGCTGTCATCTTCAAATTGCTTCATGGCTTCACCCCAGTCTATCTCAGAAACCTCTTTCAGCCATATATCCTCTCCTGCATGCTTTAATTCTCTAACTCTAGCCTTTCTGCATTCCTGCCTCACAACCTATCCTTGGTTGCAGAGCCTTCAGTTGCCTCAACACTACACTTTGAAACATCCTCCCTAAATCCTTTCATTTCTGCCTCTGCTTTTAAAAGCTTTCTTGAAACCCATCTTTTCAACAATGCTTTTGTTCACCTCTCCTAACTTTCCCACAATATCTCAGCATCTGTTCCTTTATCCCCTTTACCTATTTTATTTATTTATTTGGCTGTGTGATGTGCGCAGTACAGAAGCTGCAGTGAAGAGATTTGAACAGTGAGTTTTGGGAGCGACGGCTGGAAGGCAATGACACATTCGAGGACCTTGGAGGGTAGAAAAGGATGTAATTTGAGAACACAGATGGGTCAAGGGTGGGCTTTTTGAGGAAAGCGAGTAATGATAGCGGTTTTGAAAGTAAGAGCAGAGGCACCTTAACAAAGAGAACCATTAACAATGACTGCGTCAAGCTCAGTTCCAAGCTCTGGAACTGAGCTTGAAGCCGCCAATGGTGGAGGGACTGAAATCGGGGATGCGCAAGAGGCTAGAATTGGAGGAGCGCAAAGATCTTGGAGGATTGTAGGGCTGGAGGAGGTTAGAGATAGGGAGGTGCGAGACCATGGAGAGAGTTGAAAACAAGGATGAGAATTTTTAAATTGTGGCATTGCCGGACCGGGAGCCAGTGTAGGTGATGGGTGACCGGGACTTGGTGCGAGTTAAAATACAGGCAGCAGTTTTGGATGACCTTAAGTTGATGGAGGGTGGAAAATGGGAGGCCAGCCAGGAGTGCGTTGAAATAGTCGAGTCTAGAGGTAACAAAGGCACGGATGAGGGTTTCAGCAGCAGATTAGCTGAGGCGGGGTGGAGTCGGGCGATGTTACGGAGGTGGAAGTAGGCGCTCTTGGTGATGGCGCAGATATGTGGTCGGAAGCTCATCTCGGGGTCAAATATAACACCAAGGTTGCGAATGGTCTGGTTCAGCCTGACAAAGTTGCCAGGGAGAGGGATGTAGTCAGTGGCTAGGGAACGGAGTTTATGGCGGGGACCAAAGACAATGGGTTTTGTCTTCCTAGTGTTTAGTTAATAAATCTATAAAACTAAGAAACAATAGAGGTGCCATTACACTACTAGGTGTATTCTATAGGTCACCAAGTAGTGGGAAGGATATAGAGGAGCAAATTTGCAGGGAAATTACAGAGAGATGCAAGAACTATAGAGTAGTGATAATGGGGGACTTCAACTATCCTAATATTGACTGGGGTAGTAATAGTGTAAAGGGCACAGATGGGGGAGAATTTCTGAAGTGTGTTCAGGAGACCTTTCTTGATCAGTAATTTTATGGCCCAACGTGGAAGGAGGCATTGCTGGATCTGGTTCTGGGGAATGAGGTGGGTCAAGTGGAGCAAGTGTCAGTCGGGAACATTTAGGTAACAGTGATCACAGATTCATAAGGTTTAGATTAGCTATGGAAAAGGACAGGGAGCAATCTAGAATAAAAATACTTAATTGGAGCACGGCAAATTTCAGTGGGTTGAGAATGAAACATAGAAACATAGAAGTTTGGAGCAGGAGTAGGCCATTCGGTCCCTCGAGCCTGATCCGCCATTCAATGAGATCATGGCTGATCATCCAAACTCAGTACCCTGTCTCTGCCTTCTCCCCATATCCCTTGATCCCTTTAGCCTTAAGAAATATATCTAACTCCTTCTTGAATATATTTAATGAATTGGCCTCAACTACCTTCTGTGGTAGAGAATTCCACAGGTTCACCACTCTCTGGGTGAAGAAATTCCTCCGCATCTCTGTCCTAAATGGCTTACCCCTTATCCTTAGACTGTGACACCTGGTTCTGGACTCCCCCGCCATCGGGAACATACTTCCTGCATCTAGTCTGTCTCGTCCTGTTAGAATTTTATAAGTTTCAATGAGATCCCCTCTTATTCTTCTAAACTCTAGCGAATATAAGCCTAATCGACCCAATCTCTTCTCATACATCATTCCTGCCATCCCAGGTATCAGTCTGGTGAATCTTCGCTGCACTCCCTCCATGGCAAGAACATCTTTCCTCAGATAAGGTGACCAAAACTGCACACAATACTCAGGATGTGGTCTCACCAAGGCCCTGTACAACTGCAGCAAGACATCCTTGTTCCTGTACTCGAACCCTCTCGCTACGAAGGCCAGCATACCATTTGCCTCCTTAACCACCTGCTGCACCTGCATGCTGACCTTCAGCGACTGGTGCACAAGGACACCCAGGTCTCGTTGCACTTCCCCTTCTCCCAATCTATTGCCATTCAGATAATAATCTGCCTTCCTGTTTTTGCCACCAAAGTGGATAACCTCGCATTTATCCACATTATACTGCATCTTCCCAATCACCCAACCTGTCCAAATCATACTGGAGTTTCTCTGCATCCTCCTCACAGCACACATGCCCACCCAGCTTTGTGTCATCTGCAAACTTGGAGATATTACATCTAGTTCCCTCGTCTAGATCATTAATATATATTGTGAATAGCTGTGGTCCTAGGACCAATCCCTGCGGTACCCCACTAGTGCCTGCCACTCGGAAAAAGACCCATTTATTCCAACTCCTTGCTTCCTGTTTGCCAACCAGTTCTCTATGCAAGTCAGTACCTTGCCCCCAATCCCATGTGCCTTAACTTTACACGCTAATCTCTTATGCGGGACCTTATCGAAAGCCTTCTGAAAGTCCAAATACACCACATCCACTGGTTCTCCCTTATCTATTTTACCAGTTACACCCTCAAAAAATTCCAGTAGATTAGTCAAGCACGATTTACCTTTTGTAAATCCATGTTGACTTTGTCCGATCCTGTCACTGTTTTCCAAGTGCTCTGCTATTACATCTTTTATAATGGACTCTAGCATTTTCCCCACTACCGATGTCAGGCTTACCGGTCTATAATTCGCCGTTTTCTCTCTACCACCTTTTTTGAATAGTGGGGTAACATTAGCTACCCTCCAATCCATGGGAGCTGTTAAGTCTGTGTGTCCCAGTTATGCTTATTATAAATCACTGGACACAGACCACAAGAATAACTTTAACAGGTCTTTACTATTCGGAGGTCAGGGCTGAACTGCCCAGCAAATCCGTACACAACACTTATATACCGGTGTGGTCACCACCGATATTACAGTATACAGCAGCCAAGAGAAAGTAGTACATCTCTTAAGGTAGTTCTCTTAAGGTGGAACAGGTTACATACACCACAATCCTCCCTTTTTAGCTTAACAGTTATATCCCCATTTAACATAACATAATAACATATATATATATATATACAACTTCATGCACAACAGTTCAAAGATTCAGTCTCTGAGGAGGCCTCCTGATTCGAGTTGGATAACGCCTTTCAGGGGTCTCTGATTCTCGTTGCTGGGGTGACTCATCTAGTTGGTCTCTTATGGATTGGACATCATCATCAGGTACATTCACTTCTGAGGTAGATGCTTCAGGTTCACTAACTTCTTCCACGGTTGTCTCTGCCGTAACCATGGGTTCGACCCTTGTTCTCGATTCTACCAGTTGGTCAGCATGACGCCGTATTACATTTTCACCAATATCTACCGTGTACATCAGGGGTCCTTGTCTGGCTCGAATTGTTCCAGATTGCCATTTCTCGTTTTTATAGTCCCGGGCTAACACTGGTTGTCCTATTTCGAAACTCCGAGTGGTCTTGTTATTTATATGCTGGAACTGTTTGTTTTCAACTTCCCTCCGCACATTTGGTTTTAACAAGTCCAACCTGGACCGCAACCTCCTGTTGTAGAACATCATGGCAGGACTTTGGTTTGTCACTGCATGAGTGGCGTTTCGATATGCCAGTAGGAATTTGTCCACCTTGTGTTGTAGTGGAATCTGATCTTCGCTCATGGCCTTTATTGCTTTTTTGAACGTTTGTACAAATCTCTCGGCCAACCCGTTTGTAGCCGGATGATATGGGGCAGAGGTATAATGTTTCACCCCATTCTTCTTCATGAATTTCTGGAATCCTTCTGACACGAACTGCGGTCCGTTGTCTGAACATATTTGTTCTGGCAATCCATTTCTTGCAAATATCGTTCTTAGCACCGCGATCGTCTTTTCCGAGGTAGTGGTAGTCATCTTAATCACTTCTGGCCATTTAGAATGTGCGTCCACCGCAATTAAAAACATGGAGTCCATGAATGGACCAGCAAAGTCAATATGTACACGTTGCCATGGGGTTGAAGGCCATTCCCATGGATGCAGCGGTGCAATCGGAGGTGCATTTTGCACTTTTTGGCACCCTGAGCAGCTTTTCGTCAGATCCTCTATCTGTTGGTCAATACCCGGCCACCACACATAAGCCCTAGCAAGGCTTTTCATCTTGACTCCCCCCAGATGACCTTCATGCAGTTCCTTTAGAACTCTCTCTCTTAACTTAGGAGGAATAATCACCCTTGTTCCATACATCAATGTTCCTTGACAGACGGACAGCTGTTCTCATCTTGCTGAGAATGCCGGTAACAGTGGATTACCATGTGCTGGCCATCCCTTCACTGTCACTTCGTAGACCCGGGACAGTGTCGGGTCGTTCCTGGTTTCTCTTTCAATACTTGCATTGGTGACTGGTAAACATTCGATGATGATCGAGTGAAATAACTCAACAGGGTCAACCGTCGGTGCCTCTTCCTCTGTAGGTAGTGGCAGGCGCGACAACCCATCAGCATTACCATGCTGCTTTGTACCTTTGAATTTGATCTGATATTGATGTGCCCCTAGGAAAAGGGACCATCTCTGGAGTCTCTGTGCTGTCATCACCGAAACACCCTTCTTAGGGTTAAAAATGGATACCAACGGCTGGTGGTCTGTCAGAAGCGTAAACTTTTGGCCCTGCAGGTAATGATTAAACTTCTTTACTCCCCACACAAGGCTGAGAGCCTCCCTATCTATCTGAGCATAGTTGCGCTCAGCGGAGGTCAATGATCTGGATGCGAACGCAACTGGCCTCTCCAGGCCATTTGGCAACTTGTGTGAGAGTACTGCCCCAATACCATATGGAGAAGCATCACAAGCCAAACGAATAGGCAGCGTTGGGTTGAAGTGAGCCAACACTTCCTCTGAGGTGATCAATGCCTTGCTTTTGCGAAAGGCCCTCTTACAGTCCTCGCCTCACTTCCATGGTACTCCCTTCTGCAAAAGAGCGTTCAGCGGGTGCAGCACCGTGGATAAATTTGGCAGAAACTTATGGTAATAGTTAATCAACCCTAGGAACGACCTTAACTGGGATACATTATCCGGAGCGGGAGCCTTCACAACAGCTTCGATCTTGTCAGGAGACTTATGAAGCCCCTCCTGGTCAATGACATGACCACAGTACGAGATCCGCTTCTGAAAGAACTCACATTTCTGGCGATTAACTCAAAGTCCATATTCTTTCAATCTGGTGAGCACCAGTTCCAAATTTGCAAGGTGTTCCTCGTCATCATCTCCTGTAATCAGAATATCGTCCAGGTAACATTGTGTGCCTGGAATTCCCTGTAATACCTGCTCCATGGCCCTCTGCCAAATTGCTGGAGCCGATGCCACTCCAAAAACCAGTCTATTATACCGGTACAAGCCTCTATGCGTGTTGATCGTGAGATACTGGCGTGACTCTTCCTCAACTTCCATCTGTAAGCACGCCTGCGCCAGGTCTATCTTGGTGAAGTGTTTCCCGCCAGACAACGAAGCGAAGATATCCTCAATCCGCGGAAGCGGATACTGCACCGTGTGAAGCACCGGATTAACAGTGATCTTGAAATCTCCACAGATGCGAACCTTCCCCGGTTCCCCCGGCTTGTTGCTCGATGAACGCTTCATGACGGGGACAATGGGCGTGGCCCACTCACTCCAGTCTACCTTGGACAGTACTCCTGAACGTTCTAGCCCTTCCAGCTCAGCTTCCACAGCAGGTCGTATTGCATAAGGTACCGGTCTGGCTTTGAAAAATTTCGGGTTTGCATGTTCTTCAACCTTGATGTTTGCCGTAATTCCTCTCAGTGTTCCCAGTCCCTGTTGGAACACCTCTTTAGCATCGTCCAATATTATGGACAATCGTTTAGGTTTGACATCTTTTTTACCGGAATCTACCGTTAGTGCTTTTAAGGAATGCCAGTCCATATTTATTTTCCTAATCCACTCCCGTCCAGTAGTGGTGGACCTCGCTCAGGTAGCACATCTAAGTCCATTCCTCGGCTTTCTTTGCCCTTGTGGACCACCTTTACCTCTATCTTCCCGATGGGGTATACTCTTTGCCGCGTGTATGTTTTCAATACAATCCCCGTATCCCGTAGGGGAATATGTGGGAATAACCTTTTGTAATCTTGCTTATTCATGACCGTCAATGCCGATCCAGTGTCCAATTCCATCTTCACTTGGACTCCTGCTATCTGAAGTGTGACCCAGATTGTTTGGAGGTCTGCTTCATTACCAACATTGTGTACTCTTAGACGACCCAGTTCATTACTGCTGGAGTCTGAATTTGACTTCTGTTCGTTCGAACTGTTCTCTGTCACCTTGTGTACCTTTCTGTACTTTTCCTGCGGTGACTTTTTGTTGCTGGTCTTCTTTCCTGACCGGCATACTTTAGCTATGTGACCAAGCCTGCCACATTTTCTGCATTCCTGACTTATGAACCAGCACTGGTTCTGATCGTGCGTTGTCTTTCCACAACGATAACATTTTACTGTACCCAAGACCATTTGATTGGTGCTGAGTTCCGGTGACCGTAGCTGCATTTCCGCAGTGCCTCTCGCTGCGGCTTCGTGCGATGCTGCAATAGTGACAGCTTTATCAAGCGTAAGATCATTCTCCTCAAGCAGTCGCTTTTGTGTTCCTTCTTTTAACAATCCATACACAAATTTATCTCTCAGCGCATCTGCTAGTCCTGTTCCAAACTGACAGTACTTTGATAGCTTACGCAGTTCAATTAAAAATTCAGCGTTGCTTTCGTCTTTCAGCTGCGTTCTTCTGTAAAATTTAAATCGTTCCGCTATCATCAGCGGCGTGGGGTTTAAATGATTTTTCAGGACAGTAACAATATTCGCGAAAGTCTGATCCGCCGGTTTATCTGGTGACAGAAGGTGCTTCAATAGCCCGTATGTCTTCGCACCCATTGAGCTTAATAAGGTTAGTGCTTTCTCATCATCTGGTACCTTATTTGCTTTACGATAAACTTCCATGCGTTCTACATACGTGGTCCAATCTTCGATATCGCTATCAAAGGTATTAATGTTCCCATGTTTAGGCATCCTTGCAAGTTTTTAAATTTTTCTTTTTCTCAAAATGGCGGCTCCCCGCGCTTGTCTTCTTCCCCCGCCGACTACAATGGCGGATTCCCGCGTTTGCCTTCTTCCCCCGCTGGCTGCAATGGCGATTGCCGTGCTGCTGCCGTTCTCGCCTCCCCAGCGGTTCTCAATTCCCCGACGCTGCTTTTACTCCCCCGCGGTTCCCGTGGGCATTCACGCTTCCCCTGCTGTTGCACCTCTCAGCCCCGCATGCAGCCCGGTCCTTTACACCGGCTGCGTTTGAGTTCTCCGCGGCTCTCGTGCCTTAAGCTGCCCCAGTCACTGCGCCTCTCGGCCTCGATTGCAGCCCGGCCCTTTTCACCGGCCGTGGTCGAGTTCTCCGCCCTTTTTCCTCCGTTTTCCCTCCCCCACTCCACAGTCAACACGGCCGACTTTCTGCTCGTGTCGCTGATCGGCTTACCCACCACCGTGGTAGAAGGGATGATCACTGCCTGTCGCTGATGGAGGGCTTCGTGGTCAGAATTTTTCTTTTTAACCCGGGTTCTCGATGCCTCCCGTGCGATGGTGCTCAGCAGGATGATGAGGGCGGATGCCTCTTCTCGACGCCTGTTCTGAGGACGAAGCTGCCTTGGATGTAAAACTGCCGCAGGGTAAGATCGGACTCGTCACCACTGTTAAGTCTGTGTGTCCCGGTTATGCTTATTATAAATCACTGGACACAGACCACAAGAATAACTTTAACAGGTCTTTACTATTCGGAGGTCAGGGCTGAACTGCCCAGCAAATCCCTACACAACACTTATATACCGGTGTGGTCACCACCGGTATTACAGTATACAGCAGCCAAGAGAAAGTAGTACATCTCGTAAGGTAGTTCTCTTAAGGTGGAACAGGTTACATACACCACAGGAGCTGTTCCAGAATCTATAGAATTTTGGAAGATGACCAGCAATGCTTCTACTATTTTTAGGGCCACTTCCTTAAGTACCCTAGGATGTAGATGATCAGGCCCTGGAGATTTATCGGCCTTCAATCCCGTCAATTTCCCTACAAATACTGATTTCATTCAGTTCCTCCCTCTCATTAGATCCTATGTTCCCTGACATCTCTGGGAGGTATTTGTGTCCTCCTTTGAAGACAGAAGATCTGGCCCGGGTAAATTGGAATCAAAGATTGGCAGGCAAACCTGTAATTGAACAATGGGCTGCTTTTAAAGAGGAGATGGTTTGGGTACAGTAGAGGTACATTCCCACGAGGGGAAAGGTAGTGCAACCAAAGTCAGAGCTTCCTGGATGACGAAAGAGGTAGAAAGTAAGATGAAGCAGAAAAAGGTGGTGTATGACAGACGTCCGGTTGAGAATACAAGTGAGAACCAGGCTGAATATTGAAAGTTCAGAGGGGAAGTGAAAAAGGAAATAAGAGGGGCAAAGAGAAAGTGAGAATAGATTGGCAGCTAACATAAAAGGGAAGCCAAAAGTCTTTTATATAGGCATATAAATAGTAAATGGGTAGTAAGAGGAGGGGTGGGGCCGATTAGGGAACAAAAAGGAGACCTATGTGTGGAGGTAGAGGGCATGGCTGAGGTACTAAATGAATACTTTGCATCTGTCTTTACCAAGGAAGAAGATGCTGCCGAAGTCATAGTGAAAGAGGAGCTAGTTGAGATACTGGATGGGATAAAAATTGATAGAGGAAGTACTAGAAAGGCTGGTTGTACTTAAAGTAGATCAGTCACCAGGACCAGATAGGATGCATCCTAGGATGCTAGGGGAAGTAAAGTGGAAATTGCGGAGGTACTGGCCATAATCTTCCAATCCTCCTTGGATACGGGGGTGGTGTCAGAGGACTGGAGAATTGCAAATGCTACACCCTTGTTCAAAAAAGGATGTAAGGATAAACCCAGCAACTAAAGGCCAGTCAGTTTAACCTCAGTGGTGGGAAAGCTTTTAGAAATGATAATCTGGGAAAAAATTAACAGTCACTTGGACAAGTGTGGATTAATTAAGGAAAGCCAGCACGGATTTGTCAAAGGCAAATCGTGTTTAACTAACTTGATTGAGATTTTTGATGAGGTAACAGAGAGGGTTGATGAGGGTCATGCAGTTGATGTGGTGTATTTGGACTTCCAAAAGGCGTTTGATAAAGTGCCACATAATACGCTTGCCAGCAAAGTTGATGCCCATGGAATAAAAGGGACAGTGGCAGCAGGATACGAAATTGGCTAAGTGACAGGAAACAGAGAGTAGTGGTGAATGGTTGTTTTTCAGACTGGAGGAAGGTATACAGTTGTGTTCCCCAGGGGTCGGTACTAGGACCACTGCTTTTCTTGATGTATATCAGTGACTTATATTTGGGTGTACAGGGCACAATTTCAAAATTTGCAGATGACACAAAACTTGGAAGTATAGTGAACAGTGAGGAGAATAGTGATAGACTTCAAGAGGACATAGACAGGCTGGTGGAATGGGTGGATACATGGCAGATGAAATTTAATGCAGAGTAGTATGAAGTGATACATTTTGGTAGGAAGAACGAGGAGAGGCAATATAAACTAAAGTGTACAGTTCCAAAGGAGGTGCATGAACAGAGAAACCTGGGATATATGTGCACAAATCGTTGAAGTTTGAGAAAGTGGTTAAAAAAGCATACAGGATCCTGGGCTTCATAAATAGGGTACAAAAGCAAGGAAGTTATGATGAACCTTTATAAAGCACTGGTCTGGCCTCAACTGGAGTATTGTATCTAATTCTGGGCACCGCACTTTAGGAAGGATGTGAAGGCCTTAGAGATGGTGCAGAAAAGATTTACAAGAATGGTTTCAGGGATGAGGGTCTTTTATGTCGATAGACTGGAGAAACATAGAAGATAGGAGCAGGAGTAGGCCATTCGGCCCCTCGAGCCTGCTCCGCCATTCAATGCGATCATGGCTGATCATCCAAATTCAGTACCCGGTCCCTGCTTTCTCCCCATACCCCTTGATCCCTTTAGCCTTAAGAAATATATCCAACTCCTTCTTGAATATATTTAATGTATTGGCCTCTACTGCCTTCTGTGGTAGAGAATTCCACAGGTTCACCACTCTCTGGGTGAAGAAATTCCTCCTCATTTCTGTCCTAAATGGCCTACCCCTTATCCTTAGACTGTGACCCCTGGTTCTGGACTCCCCGACCATCGGGAACATCCTTCCTGCATCTAGTCTGTCTAGTCCTCACAGAATCACAGAAACCCCACAGTGCAGATAGAGGCCATTTCGGCCCAACGAGCCTGCACCGACACATATCCCACCCGATCCCCGTAACCCCTACACCAACACATATCCCACCCTATCCCCGTAACCCCACATATTTAATCCCCCCTAACACTAAGGGTCAATTTATCATAGCCAATCAACCTAACCTGCACATCTTTGGTCCTGTTAGAATTTTATAAGTTTCAATGGGATCCCCTCTCATTCTTCTAAACTCCAGCGAGTATAAGCCCAATCGACCCAATCTCTCCTCATAAATCATTCCTGCCATCCCAGGTATCAGCCTGGTGAATCTTCGCTGCACTCCCTCCATGGCAAGAACATCCTTCCTCAGATAAGGCGACCAAAACTGCACACAATACTCAAGGTGTGGTCTCACCAAGGCCCTGTACAACTGCAGCAAGACATTTTTGTTCCTGTACTCGGACCCTCTCGCTACGAAGGCCAACATACCATTTGCCTTCTTGACCGTCTGCTGCACCTGCATGCTCACCTTCAGCGACAGGTGCACAAGGACACCCAGGTCTCGTTACACTTCCCCTTCTCCCAATCTATTGCCATTCAGATAATAATCTGCCTTCCTGTTTTTGACACCAAAGTGGATAACCTCGCATTTATCCACGTTATATTGCATCTGCCATGCTTCTGCCCCATCACCCAACCTGTCCAAATCATACTGGAGTTTCTCGGCATCCTCTTCACAGCACACATGCCCACCCAGGTTTGTGTCATCTGCAATACTTGGAGATATTACATCTAGTTCCCTCGTCTAGATCATTAATATATATTGTGAATAGCTGTGGTCCTGGGACCGATCCCTGCGGTACCCCACTAGTCACTGCCTGCCACTCGGAAAAAGACCCGTTTATTCCAACTCCTTGCTTTCTGTCTGCCAACCAGTTCTCTATCCAAGTCAATACCTTGCCCCCAATCCCATGTGCCATAACTTTACACGCTAATCTCTTATGCGGGACCTTATCAAAAGCCTTCTGAAAGTCCAAATACACCACATCCACTGGTTCTCCCTTATCTATTTTACTAGTTACATCCTCAAAAAATTCCAGTAGATTAGTCAAGCACGATTTACCTTTTGTAAATCCATATTGACTTTGTCCGATCCTGTCACTGTTTTCCAAGTGCTCTGCTATTACATCTTTTATAATGGACTCTAGCATTTTCCCCACTACTGATATAATTCCCCGTTTTCTCTCTACCACCTTCTTTGAATAGTGGGGTAACATTAGCTACCCTCCAATCCATGGGAACTGTTCCAGAGCCTATAGAATTTTGGAAGATGACCAGCAATGCATCTACTATTTCTAGGGCCACTTCCTTATGTACCCTAAGATGTAGATTATCAGGCCGAATGACCTCCTTCTGCGCTGTAACCATTCTATGATTCTCGTTGATGTCACCGAGGTGCAGCATGTAGATCAGAAGTAGAAAGGGACCAAAGATAGATCCTTGTGGGACTCTACAGGTAATGTTGTTGGAGTGGGAAAAGAAGCCATTGCAGGTGATTCTTTGGCTATGACTGGATAGATAAGAATGGAACCAGGCAGGGGCAGTTCCACCCAGCTAGACGGTGGAGGAGAGGCGTTGGAGGAGGATGGTGTGGTCAACCATGTCAAACGCTGCAGACAGGTCGAGAAGGATAAGGAGGGATTGCTTACCACGGTTACAGTCACAAAGGATGTCATTTGTGACCTTGATAAGGATTGTTTCACTGCTGTGGCAGAGTTTGAAATCTGATTGGAAGGATTCAAACATGGAGTTGTGGAAAGGATAGGCCTGGATTTGGGAGGCAACAACATGATCAAGGACTTTGGAGAGGGAAGGGAGGTTGGATATGGGGCGTTAGTTTGTAAGGGCAGAGGGGTGAAGGATTTTTTTTTTGAGGAGCGGTGTGATGACGGCAGATTTGAAGGGGAGGGGGACAGTACTTGGGAAGAGAGAACTGTTAACGATATCCGCTAACATGGGAGCTAGGAAGGGAAGTTGGGTGGTCAGCTGTTTGGTGGGAATAGGGTCGAGGGAGCAAGAGATGGGTCTCCTGGGAGATAGGAGAAAAACTAGCGAAATATGAGTTCAGGAATAGGGCAGGGGGAACCTTGGGAGGTTTGGCCGGTGTGCGAGGGAAGCGGCAGAGGCAGCTGAATGGTTGGTCTCAATTTTCATGACAAAGAAGCCCATGAGCCCCTTGCATTTGTTGGCGGTGAGGGTGGAGGAAGTGGGGAAAGGGGTTTAAGAAGATGGATTGCAGTGAAGAGAAGTCGGTGGTTATCTTTGCATTCCAGGGTGGTCCTGGAACAGTGTGCCGTTTTGGCAGGGACTAAAAATAGATGTCTTCAGATCCAGTTGATACCAAATTAAGGGATAAAATGGGATGCAGTGCTAGATCTAATTCTGGGTAACTAAGCAGTACAACACCATAGCCTAATTAAATCCACTTTGAAAATTAATAAACAAAAATAAGAATCCAAGATGAAGGTGTTAGGCTGTAAATTAGCTAATTTGCTTGGGATTAAAGAAAGACCTAACCAGATCAATTAATTGGAAAAAAATGGCAACTCTAACAGCAGATTAAGAATGGGAAACATTTAAAAGCAAGGGCCCAGATTTTGCAGTCAGTGGCAAATTAACTCTTATTCCTCTTTCCTCTTACAGTTCATTCCTTTTGCAGCTGCCCACAGACTTTTCACGGGCTTTTTAGCGGCAATTTACAGTTGCTGGAGATCATTTACAGTGCGGCGCCCTCTACAGGGGTTCTGGGACCTGTGTGAACAGAACAAGCAACAGCGTGTCCCTTCAATCAATCAAATTGATGAATCCTCACTGAGACACGCAGGCCTGGATTTTAGCTCGGAGTTGCATTGTGCAGGGGGTGGGGTGGGGGGGCTGTTTTGAGTACGGGAAACCCAGAAGCACCTCTTCAAATTTTTTTTCTGTAGGTTTTCCACCCACAGCCAGTCTGACATCCGGGGCGGGTGGGGGGGAGGTGGTGGTTTACTGGGTAGCTTGTTGGGTCTGGAGGAAATACTCCTGCTTGTCCTGGCCCACAAGCAGTGCTGTAAAGGCACTTACCTCATAGATTCAGCCCATCTTGCCGCCTTTCAGCTGCCGGGTTTCCTGAGGCTAGAGAAACCCGGCAGCCTATGGTTACAAATAGAATCACTGTTAAAATTAAGGCACATAGCCTCATTAAAATATTTAGATGACCATCCCGCCTCTTGCAAGTGGAGTTTTTTGTTTATTCGGTCACGAGATGTGGACGTCACTGGCAAGGCCGGCATTTATTGCCCATCTCTAATTGTCCTTGAGAAGCTAGTAGTGAGCCGCCTTCTTGAACTGCAGAGAGCAGTTAAGAGTCAACCACATTCTGTGGATCGGGAGTCACATATAGGCCAGACCAGGTAAGGACGGCAGATTTCCTTCCCTAAAGGACATTAGTGAAAAAGATGGGTTTTTACGACAATCCGGTAGTTTCATGGTCACCATTAATGACACTAGCTTTTTATTCCAGATTTATTTAATTCACTGAATTTAATTCCTCAGCTGCCATGGTAGGATTTGAACTCGTGTCTCTGGATCATTAGTCCAGGCCTCTGGATTACTAATCCAGTAACATAATCACTATGCTACCATGCCCCATCGGCCGCCTGCCTGCCTCCCCATCGTCCTGCCTTTTTTAAAATCGAAAGTGGGCAGGTTCGAAGCGGGTTGGGTTCCTGTTTCAGATTTTTTGCTTTTTAACTTCCTACCCGAGCCAAATCCAAACATTTTTGGGGGCTAAACTCCCCCCCCCCCCCCCCCCCACAGAGTCTAAACCAAGAATTATAAATTAGAATATGTATTCATTGTAAAATCATGTCCAGACAGCAAAATAAAGAGAGGGAAAGAAAGATGGGATTAAGAGAGGGAGATAAGAGACCAAAATAAAAAAATCGATTTCAATGTCGAGTCTATTAGCGCGGTACTGGTGTAGCGCAGGTTGTGGAGGAGCAGGGTAAATTGGACAGCAACTTCGGATTTCCGCATTTAACTGTGCACGTGCAGACTCTGGAATATGCTGTTCAATTTATTCCATAATAACGGACCGCTGTTGGCCTCACCGTTATTCTTAGCAAAATCCAGGCCATGATGTACAAGTACAACAACAACTTATTAAAAAAACAAAATACTGCGGATGCTGGAAATCTGAAATAAAAACAGAAAATGATGGAAATACTCAACTCTGTTTCTCTCTCCACAGATGCTAATGTTTCAGGTCGATGACCTTTTCGTCAGAACTGGAAAAAGTTAGAGATGTAACACATTTTAAGCAAGTGCAGGGGAAGGGGGAGGGGAGGAAAAAACAAAAGGGAAGGTCTGTGATGGGTGGAAGGCAAGTGTGATTAAACGACAAAAGGTATGATTGTACAAAGCAAAAGGAGATGGCAATGGGGCAAGTAAAGAAATAAAAGATGGGTGGAGAAGAGGTGTAAATGGGTATAGCAGAATCATCAACAGATGACATCTGACAAAGTGGGGCAGAGGTTATGATCTGAAATTGTTGAACTCGATGTTCAGTCCAGAAGGCTGTAAAGTGCCTAATCGAAAGATGAGGTGCTGTTCCTCGAGCCTACGTTGAGCTTTGTTGGAACAGTGTAAGAGGCCGAGGATGGAGAGGTCAAAGTGGGAGTGGAGCTGAGAATTAAAGTGACAGGCGACCTGAAGCTCGGGGTCACATTTGCGGACTGTACAGCAAAGCAGATCACTCAATCTGAATTTGGTCCCCCCAATGTAGAGGAGATCGCATGGTGAGCAGCGAATACAGTATACTAAACAACAACTTATTATATTTATATAGTGCCTTTAACGTAATAAAACATCCCAAGGCACTTCACAGGAGTGTTATCAAAAAAGAAAAAATTTGGCACTGAGCCATGTAAGGAGATGTCAGGGCAGATGACCAAAAGCTTAGTCGAAGAGTAGTTTTTAAGGAGCATCTTAAAGGAGGAAAGAGAAGTGGAGAGGCAGAGAGATTTAGGGAAGGAATTCCAGAGCTTAGGACCTAGGCAGCTGAAGGTACGACCGCCAATGGTGGAGCATTTAAAATCGGGGACGTTGAAAAGGCCAGAATAGGTGGAGCGCAGAGGTCATGGGGGATTATAGGGCTGCAGGAGATTACAGAGATAATGAGGGGCGAGGCCATGGAGGGATTTGAAAATAAGGATGAGAATTTTAAAATTAAGGCGTTACTTTACTGGGAGCCAGTGTAGGTCAGCAAGCACAGGGGAGATGGGTGAGCGGGACTTGGTGCGAGTTAACACACGGGAAGCAGAGTTTTGGATGACCTGAAGTTTATGGAGGGTAGAACTATGGAGGCCGGCCAGGAGTGCATTGGAATAGTCAAGTCTAGAGGTGATAAAGGCGTGGATGATGGTTCAGCAGCAGATAAGTTGAGGTATGGGCGGAGACTGGTGGTCTTACAAAGGTGGAAAAGGGCCGTCTTAGTGATAGAATGGATATGAGGTAGAAAGCTCAATTCGTGGTCATATACACCAAGGTTGCGAACAGACTTGGTCAGCCTTAGACATTTCCCGGAGAGAGAGATCGAATCAGTGGAAAGGGAATGGAGTTTGTGGTGTGAGCCGAAGGCAATGGCTTTGGTCCTCCTGATATTTAATTGGAGGAAATTTCTACTCATCCAGTGCTAGATGCCGGACAAGCAGTCTCATAGTATAGAGACGGTGGAGGGTTCGAGAGAGGTGGAGGAGAGGTAGAGCTGGGTATCATCAGCGTACATGTGAAAACTCACGTTGTGTTGCCAGATGATGTTACCAAGGGGCAGCATGTAGATAAGAAATAGGAGGTGATCAAGGATAGATCCTTGGGGGACACCAGAGGTGACTGTGCTGGATTGAGAAGAGAAGTGCAGGTTAAATACATTCCTCATGATGTGGTCTCCTCTACATTGGGGAGACCAAACTCAGATTGGATGACCGCTTTGCGGAACACCTCCGTTCAGTCCATAAGGGGGACCCCGAGCTTCCGGTCGCCTGTCACTTTAATTCACCGCTCCACTCCAGCTCAGACCTCACTGTCCTCGGCCTCTTGCATTGTTCCACGGAAGCTCAGCATAAGCTCGAGGAACAGCACCTCATCTTCCGATTAGGCACTTTACAGCCTTCTGGACTCAACATAGAATTCAATAATTTCAGATCATAACATATATATATATTTTTAGCCTCGCTTTTGTTCTGTTCTTCTCTCCCACAGGGCAGCTGCCTTCCATTCTGCCAGCGCAATTTACACTTCATCTAGAGCCATCCTTTGTTTCTGAACCTGTCCCATTACCATTTCCTTTTGCCTTGAATATCTCTTAATGTCTCTTAATCTCTCCTGCCTTCCAGCCTATCACAGGTCTTCCCTTTTGTTCTTTCATCCCCTCCCCCATTTCCCAGCCACGACACTTCCTTAGAAATCTGTTCCATTTCCTGCTTTTTTCCAGTTCTGACGAAAGGGCATCGACCTGAAACGTTAACCCTGTTTCTCTCTTCACAGATGCTGCCTGACCTGCTGAGTATTTCCAGCATTTTCTGTTTTTATTTCAGATTTCCAGCATCTGCAGTATTTTCTTTTTGTATTAAATACATTCCTACTGGAGTAAAGAATTGCATCAAATGAGGTTTTAAAGAGGCATATAATAATTAGTACTTCCAAACCCACAACCTCTGCCACCTAGCAGGACAAGCGCATGGGAACACCACCACCTCCAAGTTCCCCTCCAAGTCAAGCACGACCCTGTCGCTCCTTCATTGCTGGGTCAAGAACCTGGAACTCCCTACCTAACAGCACTGTGGGAGTACCTACACCACATGGGTTGCAGGGGTTCAAGAAGGTGGCTTACTACCACCTTCTCAAGGGCAACTAGGGATGGGCAAAAAATCTGGCCTTGCCAGCGATGCCACATCCCATGAATGAATAAAACACTAAAATATAGTGGGATAATTCAGAAGAAAACTAAGTAATCTAAAAAGTATGGAAGTGAAGCAAAAAGAAATATTAGAAAACTTAGGGAATATAAAGAGGAGTGGTGGTCATTTTTAAATGGAAATTGCAGGGACTTTTGTAGACTCTTAAGTAAAAAGATAGTGTTGCAGTGCTGAGGCATTCAGAGATAAATAGGGGGCATCTTGTACTTGAGGTTGAGGAAATAATAGAGCTGCTTTCCTTAGCTTTTACAGAGAAAGTTAAAAGTAGGATTGTAGGAATATCGGCGGAAGTTGTAGAAGAGCTGTTACTGGACATAAATATTCAAAAAGGAACTGTACCAGAAAGTTAATGGGACTAAAAGTAGAAAGTTACCAGATCTAGTTGATGTCAAATTAGGAGACATGACAAACAGTGAGGAGGAAGACAAGAGATGGACAGGTTATTGGAGAGAGCAGAAAGAACAGCAGATGCAGTTTCATGAAGAGACATTTGAAGTACAGTAGTACATTTTGGGGAAAATAACAAAAGGAATAAGGAAAAAAAGTATACCCTAAATGATAAGGTTGGCAAAATAGAAACCTAGGGCTGAAAACATAGTTCTTAAAAGGTAGAATACTGGTGGGAAAAGGCAAATGGGATTCTGGGTTTTATGCATGTGACATTAAATATAAAAGTAAGGAATTGGTGTTAAGCTTGTACGAGACATTGATTAGGCCATGGTTGGAGTATTGTGTGTAGTTCTGGGATAGGAAGGATATTGGAGGTATGACGAGATTAAAGTGAAGATTGACTAGAACAATACTAGGAATGAGAGATCAATTATAAAGAGAGGGTTTTTTTTAACCAGAATGGAGAAGATTTGATAAGGGTTTTCAAAAGTGAGAGGTTTTGAGAGGATATTGGTTGGTGAACAATTGTTTCCACTAGTTGGTAAACCAGCATAGATTTACAATCATTACGAGAAGAACAAAGGGGCAAGTTAAAATTATTTTGTAAATATGCAGATTGGTATTAGAATACGGAATGCTTTACCACAAGTAGATAGTATAATGTAATATAAAAGGGAATTCGGTAAGTCTTTGAAAAGGAAGAATATAAAAGATATGCAGGAAGTGGGTTTAGAGTAGATAGCTTCAGTTGAAGAGCTAGCACTGTACATCACCAGTGTGATGGGGCAAACCGCCTCCTTCTGTGTTGTGATTTGAGACTATTGTTTCCTTCTGGATGTAGTAAGGAAATAATTTTTCTTCCATCACCTGGTGCTGCCGAGGTGATCTGCAGTACATTCACCAATACCCCTGCTCAGATCAGGCAAAAAAGAGCAGATGTTGAACCTGGGACTTTCCTGGTCACTGGCTCAGTGTCACACTGCAGTGTGTTCATATAATGAGCCATTGGATAGCTTCAAAAACAGTTTTTATTAGTACTAACTATGATTAAAAGTATGGTTAATCCCTTTCATATCTAATCAGAGGAGATAAAAAGAACTTGCAAGGTAAAAGGTAATAATTGAGCACTTCAGTAAAGAAACTTGTGTTGGAATCATACAGAAGAGAAAGGAGATGCAACAAAAGAGAGACTTACATAACTACTGTAGTGAGAAAAAGTCAGGCAAACCAAGAGATGGACACCCTAATGGGAAAAGTTTGAGGCGTAGGAAGAGAGAAATTAGGGTCGATTTTCCTGGTCTGCACCCATTGCATAAATTGCCTGGGCACAGTGAATATCGGAAAATTGGGCGAGTCCAAGTTCATGCCTTAACAGAACCTGTTCGATTTTCCTTACATTTATTTAAATGGGAGGAAAATTCCGCAGGTTCATTAATAGGCAGAGTAGAAAAGAATGAGAGAAACAGTTGCAGGACGATAGACAATCCCAAAGTAGATCAACTGGTATATTTTTAAAAATGGATGTCACTATTTGGAAGAAAGGGGTTAATTGTGTATTGGAGTGGAACTTGTAGTTCATGAGTAAAGACACTAATGTATGTTTGAAGAAGTGCAAAGTACTCTAACTTTTCTGTTTAGGAGTATGAAATCAAGGATTTAAAACACTGCCTTTGACCTTAATTACTAGAAGAGTAATGTAGGCATGAGTCGTGTGATTCCTACAGGCCAATTGGATTGCTAGAAGGTGCATGGCTTAAAAACCTCAATATTCTCAATGAGTAGTCCAGCTCCCTTGGTATTGCACATAGCGAGTGAAGAACATGTATAGTCTTTAGGTGAAGTAGGGTTAGAGGTTAAGGGATAATTGGGCTAGGATATTCAGATGTAATTCAGTCACCATTTTAAAGTAATGTATTTTATCTTTATTTTTTATACAATTACTTTTGATTGTATATTATCCCGAGAATAAATAATAAAAAAATAATTAAATAGCCAAACATGGCAATTTGGGAAGTGGAGAATTAGAATTGGTTGGAGCATAGGAATTATTTTTTTGCAGTATAGGCTAAGGACCTGGGAGACACAACTGAGGTGTTGTAGTGCCGTCACAGGTGGGAGGGTATAATTAGTTTACAGAGGCAGTTTATAAATGTTGACATAGGAATTTATAAGAAAAAAAGTTCACTGGAAGTGTATGCAGATGTAAGATTTTTAATATATAGATGAATGATGTAGACAACAGATTAGCTGGTTTCTAAATCCTTATCCTCATTTTAAATCCCTTGTCCCCCTCTTAACCCCTGATACCACTTTCAGACTTGTATACCTCTTCTGCACCCTCCAGTCCTCTAGCTCTAGCCTTTTCTGTATTTTCCCCCATACCTTCACTCCACCATTGGTGGCAGAGCCTTCAGCCGTCCCAGCCAGATTCTTTAGAATTCCTGTCCTGAACCATTCTGCCTATCAACCTCTCGCTCCCCTTTTCCAAAAAAAATCTGTTTGACCAAGCTTTAGGTCATAACTTCAAACTCTCCTACCCTTTCCTTTATCCATTTTATCGATACTTTTCTCCCTTCGTTCCCCCCCCCCTTTGCTGGTGTAAAGTGCCTTGGTACATTCTCTATAGTAAAGATGCTATATAAATGTAAGTTGTGCATTCTAACTGTGGACATTATGGTAAAATAACACATTTTTGCAGTTATCTTGTGGGACCAGTAGCAAAGGATTTGAATTGGAGAAAAAATCCTCCTGAAAAGGAGTTTGCTCAATATTTAAATGGAGACAAAAAGTTAAAGTGCTGCTATCTGACGGGTTTTAACGTGGGTGAGCGTTTGGGTGTGGGTGGGGGTGTAATCCTGGGAATCCAACCCGCCGACTTCCGCATTTCACTTCAGCATATTAGGCTGTGTGCGTGCAACCCCCTTCAGGAGAGGTGGGTTGCCAATTTGAATATGTTAATTGTTCAATTAGAACGATATTGACGTGGGTTTTGTAATTTAACTTTGGGTGCACGGGTTTCCTGGGTTTCCTGGAACTTGCCACTGAAAGCAAGGCAAGAACACAGCTGCAATTGAGAGGGATGAAGGCATAATTGGAAATACGCCAATAAGTACTCAGTACTCACAGCTGCTTTCCTATCTGCTTGTGTGGAAGGGTTTGTTCACACACTTTGGAGGTGTCATCTGCCTTGCACACTTTGGAGGTTCGGAGGTCTGATCTATCAGATCAGCATGGGTGCCGCTTATGCTGTGTTACCTGGGACCTCGGATGAGCACCAAGATGACCACCAGCAACAGCTTGCTGCTCACAGATCTGCAGCTTCACAGGAGAGAGGGTATAAGTAGAGAGGTGCAGCTCGCAGGAGGCCTTACCCGGCACATACGGTCTAGAGGATAAGCTTCCTCGACATGTCAGAACACCAGTGTCTGAGGAAGGGCAGGGCGTCGTGTCAGGTGGTGGCAGACATTTGGAGCCTGCTGGAACAAGACCTGTTGCCAACTGGATCTGATGGCCACACTCTACCAGTGGCTGTCAAAGTTACCATTGCCCTCAACTTTTTTGCCCGTGGATCTTTTTATGGCTGTGCTGGAGACACTTGCAGGATCTCTGTTGGCAGAACACATCATAAGACAGGTGACTGCTTCTTTGCCAAGGCCAGCAATTATGTCAACTTTTCCTGCGATGACGCCAGTCAGAATGAGCGGGCGCTCGGGTTTGTGGCTCTGGCTGGCTTCCCACAGGTGCATGGCACCATTTACTGCACACATTTGGCAATTAAGGCACCCGTAGATCACCTAGGAGTGTTCGTTAACCGCAAAGGCTTCCACTCCATAAATGTGCAGCTGGTGTACAACCACAAAGATCTTTATGCAGCTGTGCGCAAGATTCCCGGGCAGCTGCCATGATGCTTTCATCCTGCGGCAGTTCACACACCCTGATCTCTTCGTATCTCACAGCAGCGTTACAGGCTGGTTGCTTGGAGACAAGGGAATACCCACTTAAAAAGTGGCCGATGACACCTCTCGGAAACCTGAGGATTGAGATCCAGTAGCTATGCAGTGAATGCCATATGACCACCAGATGTGTTATCGAACAAGCCATCGGCATGCTGAAGATGCAATTCAGGTGCCTGGCAGATCTGGAGGCACCCTTTGGTATGCACTAGCCAGGGTCTACAGAATGGTTGTGGTGTGCTGCGCTCTGCACAACCTTGCGCAGCAGCGAGGTTTGGACCTGCAAGGTTCCTTTGGGTCCCGCCAGTGCACCCATCTAACAACTACATGCAAAAGCCACTTTTGTCACCTGTAGGGGGTGGCGTGCGCGCAGTCAGCTTGCCTCTGACTGGGTCTCTGAGCGGTTCGCATCGCTCCCACACCCCTGGGTTCTAGACACTGGACTTGGGTACAGGCGGCGATACAGAATTGGAGTAGACAGCTGGTTTGGTACAAGAAAACCATACTTTTATTAAAAGGCACAATAAAATTACAACACTGGAAAAATTACAGGACTAGTTACAGGCTTACAAGAGTACACTTAATTGGGAGTGGGGAACACACAGCACATCGAGGGAAAAATCACAGTATTAATCCCCTTACCCTTGTCCTACCCCCACTATCTAACTAATTGTGCTGTGAGGGGCCAGGGATTATGCTCACCAATAAGGGTTTCCGGACAGGTCGAATCCTGTCGATTGGGCCGGTTGCGGTTTTGGGGTTCGCTCTTGGTGTCCTTTGGAGCCTGCCGTCGTCGCATGGTCCCAGGGCGCGGCGGTGGAGTCGTCTGAGTAAAGTACCCTCTTTTCCTCCGTTAGAGATAGGGAGTAAAATCTTTGTTGGGTACTTTACCTTGCAGAATGGAAACTTCGGGTTTTGTTCTTCTGGTGGTGATCTGGTCGTCGAAGTTGCGTTGCGGTTGGGGTTCGGTGTTGGCTTGGTTGCGGTGGCCTAGATCGTTACCTGTGCAGTGGTAATGATCCGAAGGTATAGTTTACCCGGCCCTTTGTTACTGCGGTGCTTGTGGTCGTAGGCTTCTGCTTCTACCCCTGCTTCGAACGTTAGCTTATGCATGGACCGGGGTGTATGCCCGCTCGTCCCCAACGCTTCTCTATGCTGCCCTTCTCTGCTTATTGGCCTTGGCGTTCGCCTCATTTCGCCTCGTCGTGTTTCTTCGTCTGCTGCACACCCCTTCGGTTATCGGTGGGCCTACAATTATACTATTTTGGAGGTTCCTTATCTGCGCGCCAAATCAGTGTTAGTTCTTTGTCTAATTTTGGTTGGCTCGTTAAAGTGATTAGAATCGTTCACTTTAACTGCTTTTTGGGCGGTTGCCCCGTCGTTAAATGTTCCTAAATGTCTCGGTGTTTGTTATTCATAATGTTTAATCGGCGTGTTCCTGGCTTGGTGGCTACTTCGAACTGTAACCGATTATTTATGCAAAAGGTTTGATGAGTTGAAGATTAAGTCTTTCCTGAGTTGATTGGTTTAATGCGTATTCTGCATTATCTAATGTCTGGCTTGAGAAATAACAAGTCCCTCACAGACCCAGCCATGTCATCTGACCTGCCGTTTTGCAGGGCCCTGGTTTTTTTCAATCTTGCAGGCTTCTGCCACGAGGTCCAGAAGCCATTTTGTTTAGGGTACCCTTATAATTTCGTCCTTCAGGGTCCCTTTATTAATAACTCCATGGAATGTGGCAATTTTGAGAACCCTACACCACCGCCCCCCCCCCCCCCCCACACACAAATTGCACTAACACAAAGCAGCCCTGCAAACAACCAAGCCTCCCTTTCACAGCCCCCCATTGCTCGGCATCAATTCATGTCTTCCCATTCATTATCACACAACTGAAAAGACCACTTGCCACCCAGCAACCAATAATGGGCAAGACGGGAAGTGTTGCAAAAAATTTATGTGACTCACATATAAAACAGAAACTTAATATTCTAACAATGTGTAACACACCCACGTGCATACCCTTGTGCAACTACAAATCTTTATTCTTCCGTTTCCTAGCACTTCTACGTGGTGTGCAACCCCTGTGGCTTCAGCAGAGGTAGAGGCAGGCTGCTCAGATCCCTCCTCTGACTGCTGAGATGCTCTTGGCTGACGTCCACTGGGTTTTGGAGTCTGTGAGGGTCCCGCCAAAGACTGCTCCGCCTACACCTGTGCAGGGGCAGACTCTGCCATTAGACGAGGCAGCATGTGGGGTACTGACTGGGTGGTGCAATGGCTGAGAAGTGGAAGCGCTTTAAGCCGAGTCTTCACTTCCGTGTCCCCTTTCACCATCATCCCTCTCATGACCCAGTTGCACTTCCCTGCTAATAATGTGCTGGAGAACACTTTGCTGCAGATCAGTGGTGTGATAAACAGCTAAGGCTGGGGTATCATTCATCCTATTTAAGGTAGCAATCAAAGTGTGCTAGAAATTGATGAAGGCCTGCATGCACTCGTCTGATTGCTGCGTTTGATGCTCCATGCAGTTGGCCTATCTTTCCATGGACAGAAACAACATCGCAAATGCCTGCGACATCATGCCACTCATGCTTGAGACGGACTCCGCCAGCAATCGTATAGTGTGGTGGGAATGCCTGCCAGTACATCGCACATTCTCTGCTGCTGCTCCAGAAGTATCCTGTTTGTCGACTGCCCCCCCGAGGTACAGCATCTTCATCCAGCTCACCAGAGCTTGGAGCGGCCTATGCCCTTCGATGCGAACTTTCCACTGCTGTCCCTGACTGCACCATCTGCTCTTGCTCACTTGTGAAGTGCGAATCACCATGTGAAACCCCAACTATCTCTCTACGTTCTCCCACTGAAATGCGACTATCTGAGTGAGTGTCAGTGGTGGATGGATAGATGGGTGATGTGAATAAGTGCATGGACTGAGATGGATGAGTTCACCTGCAAGTTAAGTTGGCGTGAGAAGTGATATGCTGGAGTAGGCGTGAGAAGGCAGAGTGAGGGGGGTTAGCGTGATGCGTATATCAGGATGTAGGTGAATGTGGCACTGTACTCTCCTTTCCTGCCCTTCTTAGGTCATTGAACCGCTTTCTGCATTGAATCCAGGAGTGTGGCAACACGCTCCTGCTGTTGACCTCCCAGGCAACCTCCAGCGAAGCCCTTTTTGTGACACCTGCGGCTTCTTCCTCTCATCAGTAGGGAAGAGTATCTCCCTCCGCTGCAGCTCCCAACAGCACATCCATGGAGGCATCGCTGAAGCGGGGTGCAGCCTTTGACCTACCTTCCATGCCAACACTTTCTCTTTCTCTTTCTTTCTCACCTCCAAGTGCTTCAACTTGCATGTTTGGAGTGTCTCTTTAAAGAGTGGAGTTTAAATTGCCCGCTGAAGCTAATTGGTCGGGAAACCTGGAAATTATATGTTAATGCAGTGGCTGTGTTAAAAAGCCACTGCCAGACGCGCTTCACATACTTCTGGGTTTCCCCAAGCGTTATCTGCAGTCAGCACGTCTGCACATTAAAATCCAGGCCTTGGTCTCCTTCCTGACTGACAGGAATGTGAAGATATTGCAAAACCTGCAGAGTATCAGTGCTACTTCAGATGCAATTTAGTAGATGTATGGATGTTACGGCACAATCATTGAAACAGAAAGAACTATAGCAGTGAGAGCTGAAATATATTGCGAGGTACCAGTAGAGAACTCCTGATGATTATGATAAAAGTGACCAGTGGAAAAACTTCAGGATGTTAGAAAAAAGAATTTTATATTTATATAGCACCTTTCATGACGTTGGGACGTCCCAAAGTGCTTTACAGCCAATGAATTACTTTTGAGTGTGTTCACTATTGTAATTTTGAGAGAGGTAACATTTTGTTAAAAAGTTCAATAGGCTCATTATGGGTGGCGTTTGGTCTCCGCACATGTTGAAAGTACATGACCAGAGCTTTGCAGCTACCACCAATAGCAGTCCAGAAGACAGATGTAAATATATTAAAATAACATTTGTTAGATTCTGAGAAAAATGCTTGAGGCTACCTGTGGCAAATCAGACATATATCTTGCAGCTATCTGCATTTTTTCCAGGATTTTCTGTAGAGGTGCAGGGCAAGTTGTGTGGTAGAATTCAACTGTGCGATTTGAGCCTGACCTATATATAAAATATAAAAATTTCCTGCCATGTTGAGTCTTTAGAGCCAGATATTTCTCCTTTCTAGCTAACGACCAGGAGGAGGCTAGAATCTCCACCCAAATAGACTTGGAGTGACCCCAAACATGAAACATACATATTATAATTTAGAAAACATGTGCCAGTATTGATATATTGTACTGTATAATGATGCTGTGTGAGTTTCTGCCATGATGTCATGTTTCTTCATGGTGGGATTGTGATGACAGTGTTTGTTCTGTAGTACGTGATTTTTTCCTCCTTTGCAATGAATGGATACTGCAGGAACAGCAGTTAGGGTTTAAATTAGGTTAATTTGGATGCCCATATATGGGAGGATGAACATACAGTGAAAGCCATATTTTGAGCATTATTGTGGTGTCCCGTTATATGCGATGGCCGGTATAACGCATGTACAATTTGTGGATCGTGTTAGTGACCCAGTACCGGCGGCCTGGGGACCTGCCGCTGATACCTGACACCAGTCAGCTGTCAGCACGACCCTGCTTCTCGCCATCACTCACCTGCAGCATACTCATAGCCCTGCCAGCACAATTCAATTATGTGGTGTATGTTGAATCCATCCCATTGAATTCGTTACTCATTCACTTCATTCATCGTTTGAATAGAAAGCTCTGGACACCAACAGCAAATCATAAAAACACAGATTGAGCACTATAAGAATTTCTCCCTGTTATAATACACTGCCTGATTTGTTTTTCTTTCTTTCAGTTTTTGGTGCTTAGTTCAGCTTTTCCCAATGAACTGTTTAAAAACCAATATACAGTAAATATATTTTTAAAAACAATCATCGGTTTTTCATGTGTACTTCACTTATACAATAAACACAGATGAGTAAGCACAGCTGTTTCTGCCGGAAATAAACCGAGCACTTAAGGTGCTATAATTGGCAACTTGAAATTGACATTAATGCTAACGGTTATCGCCTTTTGGCCGATATAAGCGGCTGATCATTTTAAACATAAAAGTTATTACATGGTGGGGGCTGTACTTAGGATGTTAGCTTGGAAATATTTTAGTACAACAAAGATTTATTTTCCATTATGGTTTATATTTGTACTATAGCGATGAAGCCGACACAGATTTTATTGCGAATTGCACAACTGTTTGATTTTTAACTGACATGCTTTCCTTTCAACCATTTTACAGTTCACTGATGCTAGTGAACTTTTATGTATGGTCAAATAATCAAATTCCCAATAATTCCTGAGTATTTAATAAAACTCAGTACTCATAATATTTATTGAAGTACTATATATGTAAAACATTTTGTCTTATTAAATATTAACATTCTAGTAAGACGTGGGTATTTATAATAGTTGCTTTCAGTCAATATTAGTGGCCTCTTGTATTTATTACTCCTGGAGGATTTTCTAGGATATTTTTCAGATTGTATGAGCAAAATATGCAAATATTTGTACTGTAGCTTTTTGGTTTTCAAATTGGGAAAAATGATTGCCTATTAATCTTGGAAGTCCTTACATTGAGATGACATGGTTCATCTTGTTTTTGTAATGTGCACTGCCAACAGCTAGTTGTGCTTTGTGAGTCTTGAAGCATTATACAGTAAACTCTTGTTTAAACGGCACTTAATCATCCGGAATACTTTAATAACCGGCAAAATAGATAACCGGTAATCTTGCCGAATCCATCCAGCACTCATTTTGCCGAATCCAAGTCTTCCACGGTGGCCGAGTTAGTCAGTGGTTTTTATTTTTGTCTGTGTTAAAAATTGCCTTGGTAGGTATACCTCTCTGTTATCCAGAATTTTTCATCAACCGGCACCATCCTGGTCCCATAGGTGCCAGATAAGAAAGAGTTTACTGTAGTATAATTGCCTTCACTTTATAAATTTGTGTCTTTATTTCAAAGATTATTTTTATTTTGAAGAAAAAAATCTGGTTGTAAGTTTAAAGTACTGAATTAAAATGCAATGAAAGTGTTCAAAATATTGTTTATATGTTTTAAAATAATTATTTAATATCCAGTACTTAAAAAAAAAAAAAAAAAAAGTGGTTGGAAATACTTAGGCCTAGAAATTCATTGACGCCACTTTTGGGGCGCCCGCTAAATTTTGCGGCCGCCGCCAAATCGATGCCACTTCTCCGATATTCATTAGCTTCGCCCTAGAAGTTCGGGCGAGCGCTAAAACTGCTGCTGGACGCCTCTCTTTGGGCGCTAAGCCGGCGGTGGTGATCGATAGCGCCGAGGCCGGGCGCAGCGCAGGTGCGGCCATCTCGTGATTGACAGCAGACACCCTGGCGCCGGCCAGCTCTTAAGGGGGAAGGGTCGACTGTGTCTGCTGCCATGCCCTGGATAGTGGAGCCCTCCAGCTAGGCCTGAACACTGCTGCTGGACCCAAATAGCGCCTGAAGACATGGAGAAGGCCCGTGAACGTGCGCAGCGCTTCTCAGAGCGTGATCTGAGTGTGCTGATTGCTGCTGTGGAGAAGAGGCGCCATGTTTTGTACCCGGACAATGGCAAGAAGGCGACGGTCCGCGTCTACAGGAGAGCCTGGAGGCATGTCGCCACCAAGCTGTCAGCCAACAGCGACGTCCCCAGGAGCGGTGCCCAATGCCGCAAAAAGTTAAATGACCTCACACGCATTGTCAGGGTGAGTACCCTTTCCAGTGACCACCTCATCCTTGCATGTGCACCTCACATTATGGGCAAAGGGACCTGAAAGCTCTAATGGCCAGCCTTCATCCAGCAGCTATGGGAGAGGCATGAGCATCAATTGCACATTCTGCACTTAACACACTGGCCAAGCTATTCCACCATGGGAGGCATTGCACACCAGATCATGGCGACACACTGGCCAGGCTATTCCACCATGGGAGGCAGTGCACACCAGATCATGGCGATACACTGGCCAGGCTATTCCACCATGGGAGGCAGTGCACACCAGATCATGGCGACACACTGGCCAGGCTATTCCACCATGGGAGGCAGTGCACACCACATCATGGCGACACACTGGCCAGGCTATTCCACCATGGGAGGCAGTGCACACAAGATCACGGCGACACACTGTACTTAGAGGCCGTCCTTTCTCTTGCAGGCCAAGCTGGCGAATAATCGCAAGAGCCGGACTGCGACCGGGGGAGGCCGACCCCATATCCAGCCACTCACCGACCTGCAACATCGCGTGGAGCGCCTCATGGGTGGCCGGGTGATTGGGCCCGTTGTATGTGGAGATGCCGACCCTGTTCTGGGCAGCAATGGTAAGGACATCACCTTTTGCACCTCTCTCATCCCACTTGCGCATCAGATCTACATCCTTTGCCACTGTCCGACCAATGCGCTGAATGCCACCACTCATGCATCCCGCACTGACGCCCTCTCCTCACTCTAAAGCTACTCTTGTGCCTTCCTGCTTTCAGATGGTGAAGAGGAGGTCCCTGAACTTGCCAGTGACAGACCCTCCGAAGAGGAGCAGGAGGAGGAGCAAGAGGAAGGCAGCCCATCAGGGGAACCCTCAGCCGTGGCCACCCAGGCCAATGTAGGGGACACGTCTTCCCTGGAGGGCAGCGTGGCGGAAGTGTCGAAGGGGAGGGGAGCTCCTGGGACCTGCGGGCTGCAGAAAGGCGGGAGGGGGGTGGAAGCTCGGCGGCCTTCTCCCCAGAGGGGGGAAGCGTCGGAGGGGAGTCCAATTGCTGGGCCCAGCGGCCTCCAGCAACGCAGGAAGGGTCGGCCAGCTCGGCGGCCTTCTCCCCAGAGGGAGAGTCCGGCCTCCAGTCAGGAGATGCTCTTCGCCGAGGAGATGGAACGCCTCGAAGACTTGTCCGCGGACTCGGAGCGCCGGCACACGGAGCTCATGGCGGCAGTGGCACGGTTGCCTGAGTCCATCGATTCCCTCTCTCGGAGTGTGGCCGAGTTCGGGCCCTCAGAGGCCACCAGTCGGGCGGAATACCGGGCAGATCAGGCAGCGAGTCGGGCGGAATTCGGGGCAGCTCTGTCAGCGACTGGCCAGGTGATCAGTGGTGCCGTCCAGTCACTGGCTGCTCTGATGCGGTCAGTGAACAGGTCAACACGGGCACTCACTGCTGCCACACTCGCTGTGTCAGCCAGGCATCGCCAGGGCACCCGGCGCGCTGCAGCAGCACAGCGGTCTGTCCCTCGGCAGATTGGTACGCATGCTGCAGTGCTGGCCCGGGCGAGTGCCAGTGTCTCAGGCGACCAGCGAGCGCCTGCCATCCTCCAGCTTGCCGCCATTCCTCCAGCCGCCACTGCCAGTCCCCCAGTGGAGCTGCCAGGAGCTGCTGCAGCGACTGATGCTGGCCAGCCACAGCTGCAGCAATCAACAGCCGCCCGCTCGATGGCCAGACCTCGACTAGGCCAACCCCCAAGGGCCTCTGCCGTCACGACGTGCCCCTCAGGAGCCTGCCCCCAGCCTTGCAGCAGCCAATGGCCTTGCTTTGAGGCGGAGCAGCAGGTCGGGCAGGGGCCACCCAAAGATGGCCAAGGCATCGCCCTAGCGGGCCAAATAGTCGAATGTGTGGCCATTTGTGTTTGTTTCTTGAGGCCGAGAATTGGATGTTTGTTTTTTGAAGGCCGATGATGTGATGTTTGTTTTTGACAAAGGCCGAGAATGACGGCCATTTTTGTTGCCCTATTTTGTTAATCCTCTCCAGGTTGTGGGAGCGAGTAATGTGTTTGAGTGTTTTTTGGGGGTTTCGTCTGTTTTTGGTTTTCATGTGGGAAGGGCCCAGAGTTTGTACAATAAACCATTTTATTTATTCACATTGTCCATGTTTGATCTTTGAAGTGTTTGTTGCCTTAACCGGCTGAGGGCTTGCGGAGCGGCTGCAATCATGTTCTATCATTGGCACAAGCCATTCCCTGACAGGGGGCCTAGAAGTGACGTTCAATAAGCCGCCGACGGGCGGCCCTTGGACCTTGTGCCTCCCTCCTGGGCTGGTACTCCTCGTCCTCGTCGTCCTCATGCTCCTCCTGCTCCACCTCCTGAGGTGGTGGTCCAACGTGAGGTGGCAGTGCCTGAGTCCTGCGGATAGCCAGGTTGTGCAGCATGCAGCAAACGACGACGAATTGGGAGACTCGATCCTGCGAATACTGGAGGGCTCCCCCGGAGCGATCGAGACAGCGGAACCGTTGCTTGAGCACGCCGATTGTTTGTTCTATGAGGTTCCTCGTCGCTTGATGGCTCTCGTTGTATGCCTCTTCAGCAGGGGTCGTGGGCGCGCGGAGCGGGGTCATGAGCCAGGTACACAAAGGATAGCCTTTGTCCCCGATAAGCCATCCTCTTGGGGGAGGCTGTGCCTGGAACATGTCAGCCACAGTTGTCTGTCGCAGGATAAAGGCATCGTGGCTGCTGCCTGGAAAGTGGGCATTGACAGCTAGGATGCGCTGCCTGTGGTCACACACCAGCTGTACATTGAGGGAATGGTAGTCCTTCCGGTTGCGGTAATCCTCGGCATGCTCAAGAGGTGCCCGCAAAGCCACATGCGTGCAGTCAATGGCGCCCTGCACCATGGGGAAGCCCGCTATTCTTGCAAACCCCACTGCACGCTGCTGCTGCTTGTCCAGGGTCATGGGGAAGGAGATGAATTGATGTCTCCTTCTGAAAAGGGCTTCGGTCACCTGGCGGATGCAGCAATGCACGGCGAACTGGGAGATGTTAGCGATGTCCCCAGTAGCGGATTGGAAGGAGCCGGTGGCATAGAAGTTGAGAGCCACCGTCACCTTCACTGCCACCGACAGAGACGTCCTGCGCATCAGCTGTGGCTGCAGATCTCTCTGAAGCAGCCGGCAGATGTCTGCAACCACCTCCCTTCGGAATCGCAGCCTCCTAACACACTGCGCGGCAGACATGGTCAGATAGGAGGTCTGCTGGCGGTATACCCTGCGTGGGTAAGGCCTCAGTTGGCGACGCCTGTTGCCCCCTCTGCGTGTAGCCAGGGCTGCCACTCGCTCACGGCGTCTGTAAGCCCTTCTGGCATAAGGCTGAAATTCAGCGTTGCCACCCAATGCAGCCCCCATTATATGCTGGCAAACACTGAGCTCTGAATGAAGGCTAAGATAATTGGTAAGCTCTGGCCTGAGCCAAAAATACCTGTCCAAGTGTTGGTCCAAACCAGTAAACTCTCCTCCTTGGTCTCTGTCCAAAAAACCGTTGCACAAGAGTGAATGCTGCAAAATGGCTGGCCTTTATACTGCTGGGTAAGTGCCCTTTAATTTGCGCTCCCCGCGGCCCGGCTGGGCTGTGTACCGTTCCACTTCACAGTCGCTCGGGCCGCCCGGCGCACAATGGGCCGGCGCGAGTGAAGTTCCGGTTCGGGGCGCACAAAAGGCGTTGCACTAGCAAATGACGTCATGATGTGCGCGCGCAGCAGGGCGCGCGCTAAGACTTTGCGCCGGCGCTAAATGTGTACTGAAGTTGGGGCGAGGCAGATCGCGCTGCGCCCGGCCGCTAAGCGCCTAGCGCTCGAAATCTACTCCTCCTAAGGCGCTAACGGCTGCCGCGCCCAACTGAATTTCTAGGCCTTACTGTGCTGTTAGTTTATTTAGTGCCCATAACTCAGTGTACGTGAAGTCCGGGAAATAAAAAATACCAATTATAAAATGCACAGAAATAGAAAAATGAAAATCTAATTGAGCAAAGATCTGATTAAGGCCGCTGAATTGCACCATGATGCTATACTGAAATCACTGCAGCCCCGTAGGAGAAGAGCTGTAAGGCCCCCTATAGACATGAAGACCATTTTCAAGCTATAATCCATTGAAATGCTCTGGTAATTTTTTCCTGCCAGGACACTCCCTGCCTGGTGTCACTACTTGTGTTCTCATGGGACCAAATCAGCCAATAGCAACCATGTAGCCAGATGTCTGGTTCATCAGGAATCCCAAAGGCCAACCAGTGGAACACAGCAGCATTTGCTATGAGCTGAAGATCAAAGATTTTTGAGCATTTCTTTGGGGCACATTGTGAGTTGCTCATCTTTCAGTTCCCATTCATAGAGAGAATTAAAAACAACTCGAGGAGCAACGAAAATGTAAAGCACAGCTGTTAATTTAAAAAATATGCAATATGACCCATGTATTCTACAATAACAAAAATATATTAATTACTAAAATTTTCATCGTGCTGTTGAATATTACCTGGATTTCCAGTTGAAACATAGCAGAATTAAACTGAGGAAAAACTTCACTAAAACTAATTTGTCTGAAAAAGCAATAAACTAAAGTGCAGTATGCAGTTTCTCCTCCCTTCCCCCAGTGTAAAAAATATTTGTTAGTTATTTAATACTAAGCTAAATGAGCAGTATTTCCTACCTGGGTTTTGCTTGTGGTAGAACAGCTAAACCTGGAAAAATTCAGTGAAATAGTTAAAGAAATGATGGGGGTGAAATTTGATAGTGCTAAAACACGGGCGCGGGCACTGCGATGCGCGATATGCCCGCACCTGTTCAAGGAGTGCAGGCAGCACGTCAACTTCGTGCAGCCTGCTAATTATAATGATCGCTGTGCTCTCAGTAGGGGGCCGAACTTCGTGTTGTTTGAGCGAGGCTAGCTTTACTTAAAGTTAGCCTGTGCCTCTTAAAGGCAATCTGCACCTCTTAAAGGTGAGCTGCCTTCTGCTGATTGAAAAATGGTAAAAGTGCTTCAGTGCTAACCTAAATGGCTCAACAGGCCAGGGAAAGGGCACCCTGGGTCTCTGACGCAGCACTCGAGCTTTCTGCAGAGGGTTAACACTGGAAGAGAGGTCCTCTACCCACTGGGGGCCAGGAGGCCTTCTAGAAAGAAGGATGTGGGACCAGATTGCCGAGGCGGTCAGTGCCAGCAGTGTTGCCCCAGGACCTGGCTCCAGTGCCCAAAGAAACTTCATGATCTCCAACGAGTGGTCAAGGTCAGTGAATGCACCTTCAAAAGCCATCTCCTACCAACTGCACCACTAACACACTGCTCAATGCACAAACTTCCCCCCCCCTCCCCCCAATCACTCACCTACCAACAGCTGTACCAAACCTGAGGCACACCTCCCATTCTTAGCTTTACCTCACCCCCTTGGAGGAGACGGTGCAGGCCATTCTTGGCAGGGGCATGGCTGAGCCCTTGGCCAGCGGCGGGGCTGAAAAGATACTTGATGCGGGCATCCTCATATGTTATCCTCCTTCTCACATCCCACTTCCCACTCATCCCACAATCTCTTCTGATTTACAAGATGCACATGGTGTAAGCATGCACCTTTTGCTTTACCCCGCTTCCCCTCACCACAGCCCTACCCATGTGCCTTATTTCATACACCCAAGAAATCCAGCCTGTCCAGTCAGTGGGTCAACAAGAAGATGGAGAGGAGAGTGAAGAAGAAGAAACACGGTCACTTGATTTCACACTCCCAGCCACCAGCTCCTCGAGGTCATCCTGCTATTTGTGGTGGCTTTTATTTCACCATTGTGGCCAAGAGGATTCAGTGATTGTCAGTAACAGAGGGAAGGTAAGGTGTGGGACAAATGTTGAAAGTGGAATTGGGATTGTGTTCACTGGTATCGCAGGTGGATGATTCGATCCCAGATATCCTGGCTAGAAAGGGGCTGTCTGGGTTACCTCTTTCCTTCCGCTTCCTCCTCTCTGCTTCCTCTTCCTCCTCTGCGCTTTGTGAGCAGCTTGTCCCCTTTGCTGCCTCTGCTCCATCTCCATTTCATGCTGCAACCCCCAGGACTGGTAGCAAATGGAGTTCTCAGAGGCCTTCCTTTAAGAGCCAAAGCCTTGCAAACATCCAGCAGCACCCCCTGCACTCCCTTCATACTTTAACAACTTTGTAAATGCCTTGCACAAAGCCACTACTCCAATAAAATGTAAAGAAACCAGTACAAAAGCAAAAATCTAAACTTACCTGAATGTTGCATGTATCCCTTTAAAAGAAGCACTGGTAGTGGGTCCGTCATACAGCTGCACACACGTTCTGCTGTATGTGCTTTGGAGTGGGCATTAAAAGCAGCGGCGATGTCCAAAATAGCAGGTTATGCATCAATTCACGCTGATTGATGTCACGATCTGACTAATTTACATATCTGGAGTGCGCAAAGGCAGTGCTGTCCTCCTGCCCAAAATGGAGGTGGCTGCGTTCCGTGGCAGAAGCGAGGCAGCTGCCATTTTTTCATCGAAACCGGCCTTGACAGCGGCGCAAATGGGTTGAATTTCATGGGCGATGTATCTTATTCTTGTCCTAAAGGTGGCCTGCTTTAAAAAGATACAAAATGTTCTTGCATTTACTGTAATTCCCTTTAGATATGTTTCTTAATTTGCTCTCAAATGTTTTTGTCCTTTTTTAATATCAAATATTTTGCTTCATGGTAACAGTATTAGTTTCTAAACTGTAGTTTAGAAGAAACAATATCTGTACTTCTGCTTCTCTAATTGGACTGCTACAGTCTACTACGCTTAATTCAGTGCACTTTACCCTAATATTTAGAAATCTAAAATAAACCACAGATATATTAACCTAGTGCTTATGATACTGGACTAACAATCTAGAGGTCGTGAATTCAAATCCCGCAGTCGGAAGTTGTGAAATTAAATTCCACGCCAGAAAAATATCCATGCAAGCTTTTGGATAGTCATAAAAGCCCAACTGGTTCACCAACATCCTTCTGAAAAGGGAGCCTGCCTCTCCCTCTGGTCTGGCCTACACGTGACTCCAGTCCCAAACTATGTGGTTCTCTCTTAATGCCCTCTGAAGTAAACAATCGCTGCCAAGTTCAAAAACAACAAAAAAAAGACTGACCTACTGGCAATGACCCAGGCATCGTATCTGACCTCTCCAAGTCAGGCACAATCCTGACTTGTATATATATTATTATCATTCCTTCATTGTGACTGGGTCAATAGCCTGGAATTTGCTACTTAACACCATCAGCACAAGAACCACAATGGTTCAAGCAGAAAGTCCACCACGTTCTCAGGATACCCAGGGATGGGCAATAAACGTGGTCTTGCTATTGTCACCCACATCCCGAGAAGGAAAAAAAGCTCCTTCTGCTGCGCTTTAACCTCAACTCTACAAGAGCATCTTCATTGCACAAGTGTAAATTTCTCCAGTAGCAACTGACTTAAAATTGTCCAAACCATCTCCACTTTAGACCATTAGAAAAGGGACATTTGGTGCATTAGTTTGGGTGGAATTCAGTCTGAGGATCAGTGAGGTGAAATGATGATCCACTCTGTCCTCAATGGATGGTATTTAAAAAATCTCTAAGAAGTTGTTGCTATCTTGGCCTCAATGTTAACTCTCCATGCTTAGCAGAAGCTAGGCATGGGGGAGCAGTTAAAATGAAGTTGGGGACTTGCCCACTCCTTTCATTTGTTGCATTCACATCTGGGAGTAAAAATTGAGACCCATGTGTTGTCCAAAGATTGAGATTTTTTAAAGTATGCTTACTAGATTATATGGAGTGGGCCTTTGGCGTAGCGGTAGCATCCCTGCCGCTGGGCCAGAAGGCGTAGGGCTTCGAACCCCGCTCCAGACAGTCCCGGCAAGTGGAGTCGGAGCTCCGGCTCTAAATTCTGGATTGACATCCAGCGGGATACTTGCGTCCGTGGGTGTGGGTGGCCCCCCCCCCCCTCGTATGGGTTGTGGGAGCCCGTAAAACCCTCCCGCCATAGGACTAACCACCCTAATGGCTGGTACGAAGATGGTTACGGTCACAGAAGGAGCGTTAATCGCGGCCAGAAATCCTTCCACCACTTCATACAGTTCCCCAAAGGGAACAGTGTGAAGACACGTACGACGACGACTAGATTATATGTATTGTTCAAATATGTTTATGTATTCCTTCCTTTTCTTTGCTCACTTACTATGCTGCATATCTCTATTATAATTTTATAATAAATAGGAAAACCTCTAACATTTCCTTTCCAATTTATTTTCTATTTATAACTCTAGTAAACATATTTTTGAAGGGAATTTATTTTTTGTATCCCAAGAAAAATCTGATGAAACTGTTTCTCGTTGTAATTTCAGTTTTTGGTATAGTCACGTGGTTACCACAGTGAGCACTGTTTACCATGAACCAATAAGAGGTGAAGTTTTCAGTCATGCTGTTTTCACAGATCAATCACAGCACTCATTTGTAAAAAAAAAGAAAACTACGATGGAAATAGTCACTTGGTTACCAGGGACCACGTGGAAACTATTGACCTGTTCCTGGGGCCCTACTGTGCGCTATCCGTGGACCACTCATGAGGAGGTGCAATAAATGTGGTCCATGTTGACTTGCTTCTCTTTTAAAATTTATTCCATCTTTCCCCTTTCTACTGCATAGTGCACTCCCTTTGCTGAGTAGCTTTCCTGAATGGCCTAGCTGAGATTGAGAACTTCTTATGTGATGAATCACGTGCATTTTTGTCCTACTGAATTAGTGGACAGAAGCATTGTAGCAACACTTTAGAAGATATGTAGAGTTCTGTTCCATAGGAATATGTTCTCGATGGTACAATTGCCAAAATAGAGATTTCTGTCATTAGCTTATAAATGTGCATGGTCTGATATTTAGGCAAACTATGTCAGTTTTTATTTTAACTGGAGAGTAACTGGGTTGCTCTTGCATTTTTTCTAGGTCTTCTATTTTGGATGACTGCCAGGGACTTGCAGCTGCTTATTTCTGCATTCCAACCCCCCACCCCCAGCACTTTGCCATGACTGGCCCAAAATTTGTAGTCAATGTTGAAGCAAAGGTGTTTGCTGCTGGCCCCGAAGAAAGCTCCCCACAAAGACCTTGCGATCTCTGTGGCGAGAAGTTTGCCTTTTTCAACGTGCAAGTGATTTCAGTGTAATGTAATGGGATGCCCAGAGCACTCTGCTCTGACGTCAACAGGCTGTCTGAGCAGCCAATCACAGTGCAGAATTCTCCCAGCTAGGGAACCAGAAAGTGAAGAAGTTGCTTTTATTCCGACTTTTTAAAAATGTTAGAGAGAGCAAAACAAAGATTGGGGCTCCCACATGGGGAAAAGGTAAACCTGAAATAAATAGGAACAAAAAAGTTGATTTTTTGTAAAGTTTCTTAAAATTTGTAATTTTTAGCATAATGGAGAAATTTGACACTCCACAAAATTAAAATGAGTTTTTCTGGGCCAGAATATTTGTTTAGCCGTCAATACACTGTTAAAACCCCAATTACACCTAATCCAACAAAGCCTAACTTTTAATGGGATATTTAACAGCGATATTACCGCGGAAAAACGGAAGTTTTCATCAATTTCACTGATTATACTCGTTGCCGGCTATGGGATGTGGGGTGGGGGGCATAGCGCAGCCAGTATCGGAGCAGTGAATGAATGACTGACCGCAACTTCAGGATTTCCGCGTTCAGATGTTCATGTGCTACACCCTGAAGTTGTGGTCAGTTTTAAAGGAATAATAACAGCGAATGCTGTTAGTTCGCCTTTATTACCCACCGCAATTCCGGGCCAATATTGGGCCAGATTTTGAATATTGGGCCAGGTGTCTGAACAGTTCAATCAGCCAGAAACTTGTAGCAAGGAAGCGATACCCTGTGAATTGTGAATTGTTTCATGTTACTGGCTGATTTGCATCAGGCTGCCATTAGTTTTGCGTAAACTACATCTCACGATTAACCTCCGTGATTTTCATGAAACATTTGCACATTAATTGCCCATTAAACTCATCACAAAGTTAAATCCAGTAATTATCAGCATAAGTAGTGATTGTTAATTGCCAATCAACCTATCTTGCTCAGAAAGTTAACAATTGACCGGTGGGCGCCGCGGGGACTGGAGTGCATAATTAATCGGGACAACCAAATTTTAATTTGATTGGTGGAGGGCTATTTAAAAGGGTTATTGGGTTTTTGTCACTTTATGTGTGAACTTTTTTTTTTTTTGGTCGAATTAAAAGAGAGAAAGTTAACAATTATAAGTGTGGAGTCTCATTTCTTCAGGTTGTGAATTGTTTTAGGAGATTTTAAAAATGTCACATTTTAAATTTACTTTTTTTTTCTTACTTTTCCTTTTGTCTTTTTTCTCTCTCTCTTAATCAAATCTTTATTTCTCTCTCTTTCTGTACCTGAATTGACATTGAATTCACCCAGTGTAATTCACCCTCCTTCTCAGTCTTTGATCTGTTTATTTTTTAATCCTTTAATCTCGTTGGTTAAGGAGATGCACTATTAGCCCCGTTGTTCATCAAGGTCCCAGATACCCTGTTGCCCTTACTGTGCCGTTATCAGCTTGCATTTCCAGCAACTTTGTGGGCAAAAAGTTAAAAAACCTAAACGTGCAATTGTAAGTCTAACTAACTAGGCACACCGTAAGATGCCCCACTCCAGCAAAATCTGGCCCATTTTTGTATGGACTGATAGAGACTGGATGAATGGCTAAATTAAATATATTATTGCTTCTCTGTGATACTGCATTGAAACAAATTGCACTTTATTAAATTAAGACAGATCTTCTAAAATACTGTGGCCTAGAAATTCGGTTGGTAGCGCCAGCGATTAGCGCCTAAAGAGCCCAAGAATTGGGGCGTTACCCAATTTTCGGGCGGGCGCAGTGAATATAGCACCACCTCCCATATTGAGTATCCTTTTAGCGCCGGTGCTAACTCTTTGCGCGCGCCCGTGGGCGCAGGCAGATCATGATGTCATTTCAGTGTGCAATGCCTTTTTGGCGCCCCGGACCGGATATTCGGTGGCGCCCGCAACCTTTCCGCCTGGCGCTATTAGTGACAGTTGGATGGAGCGTTCCCAGGCTCTTCTCGGACTTGGGGGGCGCTATTTAAAGGGGACAGCACTAGTATAAAAGCTGCAGCCATTTGGGCTGGCCATTCTGATCGTTGCTGGAGAGAGTTGCTGACCTTCTGCTGGACAGTACTTTTCTCATTGAGCCTTTGGAGGCACTGGCACTGGCAGCTTGAGGGCCTGGCTCCCGAGCTGGTGATGCAGCATCTGAAAGCAGGGCGGTGGAAGAGTGGCTTTAGCAAAAGGACAGCTTGGCAGCAAGGGATGCCAGATTGCGGCAAGGCTATGACATGGGTCCACAGTGAGAAAGCATGCTGGCGGGGGGAACAAGTGGAAGGAGACAGTTGTAAAAGGTGAGAACCTTGCCATCGCTGTCGACAATGGGGTTGGCAGCTGCAGTAGCTACAGGACCACTCAGACGTCCTCCAAGAATCTGGTGGACTCTCTCCTCGAGATCCGTGAGAGTGACCACTTGTGGAGGTCCTCCACCGGTGCGAAGCTGGTCTTTGCCAATCCTCGCCAGCTTGGACTGCAGGGGAAAGGAGGGGAAGTTATGTTACCTGATGCCCTCAGTGATCATCTCATGCCCCCCATGGTGGAAGAGCCCTTACATGACGCCTTGAGTCAAATGTGCATGTGTGTGCCCAGAAAGGGCCATGGGTGCTTGCTGGCAGATGGCCAACGGGGCACAGGCCACCCTGTAGCCATAAAGTCAGGTGCAAATGAAGGGATGCTGAAGTTTGCAGAAACAACACCCACCCTCACGACCCGAGTGAGGTCGTTGAATTTCTTTCTGCATTGGACAGGACTCCTGGTCACCATGCTGCTAAAGTTGACCCTCTGGCATACATCCTCCAAGCTCGTCGGTAGTCCTTATGATTCGGCCTCCTGCCATTGTCTGGGTAGAGAACATCTCGCCGGCGCTCCACTGCGGCCACCAATTGCTCCAGAGCCTCATTGGTGAAGCGCTCTGCTCTCTGTCTCACCTTCTCCATCTGGTCCAAGTTTTTATCACCAGAGAAGGGCCTGCGCCGATTCTGAGGCCTGCAAGGTGCAGAGTGTGGATGCTGAAGCTGACTGACCCACTCCTTTAGGAGCTGGCCGGCGCCTGGAAGTCTCGTGGTCATCGGTAATTGAGAGCACCTGCGCCCGTCCGCTCCGATATTGGGTTGCGCAGGAAGTTTAGCGCCTTAGGAGTCCCGTGTAACGCCTGAATTCGCGCCTCAATCACCTTTAGGGGCGATGCAACCCAATATCGCGCCAGGTGGCGATAGGTTGCGTCTGGCTATAAACTTTGCGCTGCGCCAATTCTAACGCCCCAAGCGGGGCTATACCCAATTTCTAGGCCTGTGACTTTTATCTATTCTTGAATATGTGAAGGAAGCAAAATATATCTGGTGACATTAGTCTTGTGGTTCAAAGCCTTTACAGCATGTTAGCAACTGCAGGACAGCGTTCAGATGTGTCATTTTGTTTGGATTGTTGCTGGGCAGGGGGAAGGGAGAAAGAGAGGAAAATGCTAAAATGTTTTGTAAAGTAAAAATTAATTAACTGAGATAGCCTGAGGTATGGTTGAGAAATGCAGAATTGGTTGACTGGAGCTAGTGTCATTCTTCGTGGTATCATTATTACATTGCTTTTAATTGATCATGTTCTTGCAGAATACTGTTCTTCATATCTTCCTTGAAATATTTGATAACTATCTGCCTGATTTTGAACGACACAGTCTGATTTTGAGGGTGGCTGCCCAGTAATTTTGAGAAGTAGAAAAATAGACTAAAAAAAATCTAGTTTTCTAATGTTATCCATTTCAGTGTTTGCCTCCATTCTTCTCTATCCAAGTATAGTCAGAGCATGTCCAGCAATGGTTTCTCTTCCCTCTCCTACACTTAGCTCTGGACTCCCCCAATGATCTGTCCTTGGCCCCCTCATCTTTCTTTGTCATCTACATGCTACCCCTTGGCGACAGCACCTGCAGACTTGGGGTCTGTTTGCACATGTATGCTGACAACACCCAGCTCTACCTCCCCACCACCTCTATCGACTCTTCCACTGTCTCTGTTTTGTCAAATGTCCCATCCTGGATGAGCCGCATATTCCTCCAACTAAACATTAGGAAGACTAAAGCCATCGTCTTTGGCCCTCACCACAAACTCTCTACCTTCTCTACCAATTCCATTCCCCTCCTCGGCTATTGTGTTCGACTAAACCAGATAGTTTGCAATCGCAACATTCTACTTAACGTCGAACTGAGCTTTAGACCCCATATGCTCTTGATCACAAAGACCACTTACTTCCACCTCCATAATATTACCTGTCTCTGCACATCTGCTGAAATCCTGATCCATGTCTTTGTCACCTTCGGACTTGACTATTCCGGTGTTCTCCTGGCCGGCCTCCCATCCTTCAACCTCCAAAGCTCTCCCATTCTCCAGCCTCTATAAACATGAGCTCAACCAGAAAATCTGTTGCCTGTATCCTATTCTGCACCAGGTCCTACTCACTCATCACCCCGTCCTTGCTGGTCCCTCAGCGCCTCAAGTTTAAAATTCTCATCCTTATGTTTAAATTGCTTCATGGCCTTGCTGTTCCCTATCTCTAACCTCCTCCAGCCCCGCAACCTGCCTCCGAACTCTGTTCCTCTGACTGTAGCGCTTTGTGCATTCTCCCACGCCTTTTGACCCACCATTGGTTGTGTGCCGTCTATGCTGTAGAATTTGATTCCTAAGTCCTTCCGCCTCTCCACCTCCCTCATCCTTTATGACCTTCCTTAAAACCCACCTCTTTGCCTAAGCTTTTGGTCATCCCTCTTCATATCTCCCTCTTTGTCTCGGTATCCATTTTCATTTGACTACATCTCTCAATTGCCGTGTAACATTTTTCTATGTTAAAGGTGCTATATAAATGCAAGTTGTTGTTACTGTTGTAGCTTTTGTTGTGAGATACTATATTTCCAGCTTTTTTTAGATCAAATTCTAGTCCTGATTATTGATTTAACTTGCCTCGACTTGTTTGGCAAATATTGCCAGCACTTGATCTTTGATTGTATGATTAGTCTTGCCCCACTGAAGTGCAACTCAAGTTGGGTGATTCCATACTGGTACTGTTGTACAGTTAAGGCATTCTTCATTCAGGGTGAAGCCACAAGCTGGCAGCCTGCTCTGCAGCGCATCATAGTGGCACAGCCAGATGCCACCTTTGCTGGAGCAGCATTGAAGTATCTGGGGCACTCCAGACTCCCTCCTTCCCTCTAATTAAAATCCTTGGGTAATTCATGTATTCCTTCATAATGGGAGAGAGCCCAGCTTTGTTCCGATTATGGAAACCCTAAGTAGTGAGGTGATATATACAGCAAAATGGGGATACAGTTGCAGAGAGTGCTCTGGCTTACACTGACCTGTCACTTGGGCACCCTGCCAAGGAAGTCAGACTCCTGGTAGGCACATCTCTTTGACAATAAACAGTTGCATGAGGACCAGGATTAAGCAGTTGGCGATGAGTGAGCTTGGTATGGGATATTGAACATGGCATCTAGAAAATCAAGATGGCTGGCATGAAGAAAGCTGACCTGCACAGGCTGTTTAACCACACTAAAGTCACATGTCCATCAAATAATTGATGAGGAAGCTCTGAGGCTTAAGATGATAGCTGCAGGAAGATGTATGCAAACACATCTTCATGTAATAACAACAGAAAACACTGAAAAACTCAGCAGGCCAGGCAGCATTCGTGGAGAGAGAAACGGAGTTAACGTTTCAGGTCTGGGACCCTTCATTAGAACTGGAAAAAGCTGGAGATGTAACAGAGCCGGGGGGGGGGGGGGGGGGGGGGGGGGGGGGGGGAGGAATTGAAGGAACATACTGTGCTTTTGTAAGAGGCAGGAAAGATAAAATGTTGCAAATGGGAATGGCAAAATCATACAGCATGAAAAATGGGGGCAGGGGTTATAGTTTGAAATTGTTGAACTCAGTGTTGAGTCCAGAAGGCTGTAAAGTGCCTAATCAAAAGATGAGGTGCTGTTCCTCGAGCATACGTTGAGCTACATTGGAACAGTGTAAGAGGCCGAGGTCAGAGTGGGAGTGAAGCAGAGAATTAAAGTGACAGGCAACCGGAAGCTCAGGGTCACCCTTATGGACTGAATGGAGGTGTTCCGTAAAGCGGTCGCTCAATCTGCGTTTGGTCTCCCCAATGTAGAGGAGACTGCATCATGAGCAGCGAATACAGTTTACTAAATTGCAAGAAGTACAAGTAAATCGCTGTTTCCCCTAGAAGGGGTGTTTTGGGCATGGACACTGGGAAGGGTGGAGGTAAAAGGCATGTGTTGCATCTCCCAAACTTAATGGCAGGACCTCATTAACATTTTTTGCTTCATTTCCCGCCTGGCAGCCGGCCAAACGTACAGCTTGGCCAGCAGGCAGGAGGCCACAGCGGGGACCCTTGCGGGCGGTTCCCAGCAATCAGGAGGGCAGAGAAGGCTGCCTTCAGGGCTGGGGGGGAGGAGCCCACGATCGGGAGGGCGGAGATAGGCCGAAGGCTTCCTCGAGAGTCTTGGGGGAGTACTCCTAATCCTCCTGGCCAACAAGGAGTGCTGACCCTGGGAAACCCGTGCAGCAGTAAATTTTAAATCTGGCTCCCAATTACATTTTGGGAGCCCGATTTAAATATGTTAATTGTGAGATGGAACACTCTGCTGCCCCAATATCTGTCACCATAAGAAAAGGTGGTGTATGCTGTGTGTTGGGTCATGTTTGCCATATTTCATTCTTTAACCCCCTCCCGCCTGTCGTGGGAGGGTTAATATTGAAGCCATATAGTCACTGTTATGCCTTGGGGGTCTTTTTTAAGCTTGTCCTAGATTATTTTGGCTCTTGTATCTTAAATCACTGTCATAAGTAAGTAGCACCCCAAAACCTCTGAGAATGTCCATCATTGCCTTCAGTAACATGCTCATGAAAATTAAACAGCAAATCCTGTCTGACAGTTGTGTTTAGTTATTACACTTATGCCGACGTAAGATCTTTGTTACAAATTCCGGTCTTTCGTAGATGCCTTCTCAGATGTGGTGCCATCAGTTGCTCCTTTAAGTGGTCTCGGCGTCTTACTTTTATGGGCGTTGACTTACACTGCCCTATATCTATTTGTATGATTGCATAACCTGGGAATGTAACAATAGCATGCTTTTGTGATCTGGACAAAATATTTGTGTCTTTTATGTGAATTTCGTCAACATCTCCACCAGTGGATTGAGTTACCACTAAATGAGGCAAAACTTGACACATAACGTTAAGCAGCTTATTTTCCAGTGAAAATGTGGAATAACCGTTCTGATCAGATTTGATTAGTTCAGTAGGTAAAGTGTATCAAAATAATAAACACACTATGCTACCTCAGTTCAGTTGGTCACTTTGCTTAACTTAGACAGAATAACTGCTGCATTCTGTCTCATATCCCAGGGAAGGACTTTCTCTCCTTGCAGTTACCTTGTCATTTCCTGAGACCTTTCTGTCTCGTCAGATTTCCTGTTGCAAACAATAGACTGTTTTTCAACTGTCTCTCTGTGTGTCTCTTATCCCCCACTTCATGACAGACAGAGGTCCAAGAGTTTTCCAACACACTGGGTAAAAGATGTTTCCCAAGAAAGCTAACTAATTGTTTAGTCTGGAAGAAAAAAAATATGTTTAGCATATTAACCACCCTTCATTTGGGAGACTTTTTTATAAACTTGTGCGAATACACATTGCTTTTAAAAACTCAGCATTAAAAATATCTAGTTTTTTTTTCTCCAAATCCTAACTCTGGAAAAGTGGTTAAAAAAAACCCCTAGAAGCCTGATGATCTTTGAAAGCAGTAGACCTTATTTTAACTTAAAAATATTATGCAAATGTATTAAATAAAAGCTCAACAAGCACATTAATTCGTACAATATAGCTATATTTTACAGTAGATATCCTTCCATCTAATTCCTCAAATGGACAAAATAAAAAGATTACAACTCTGTTTTATGCCAGTGAGCATCTAATTCATCTATAGTATTTCTTGAAAACACAAACTGATCTTTTTTCTCTTAATTTCAAACTGATCAGTGATTTTCAAATTCACTTTTTGATTTCAACAGAACAGCACCTTTTTATATCCCTGAAGAGTTACTGGGACTTTGGGGATGTTCAGCATCTGACCATTCAAATTTAAAAAGAACAGTCAGTCATATATAAACTGAACCAATGACACAGCACTTTTTATGTTTGAATCATTTCTCTCTCCAGTCTGTAACTGATGGAACTTGTAACATGGTATCAGTATTGATGGTACTGGAATATGATTAATAATCAGCTTTTAAACTGTTTGGCATGGAAATGGTTATGACCCCTTTCTGGGTCCATAACCAGTAATGCGCTAACAGCGCTCACCCCAACCGGGACTTCTGGGGCCAGCCCAAAATTAGACCTCAGGCCTCCTTAATATTTTTTGGAGGCGGGGTGCCAATCGCAAGGACTGTAGAGTCAACGGAGCACTCCTGCTCCTCCTGGCTTTACAGGAACATTAAAAAAAAATGTTTTAAACTGAGCTGTTGGTTGCGGTTGCGGTCGCTGCTTAGGCCGCAGCACCCACTTAACGAATCCCGAGCGGCTCCTGTTCTGCTCAACCAAAACCAATGCCTGTAAGGGGGCCTAAGACAGGCCCCTTATTTACACATGTAAAGGGACAGAAACCTGTTTAAGGTGGCCCCCAGGAACACCTGCAAAGTCACCTTTGCCAATATGGCAGCGTCCATAAAGCAGGCGCAGATTTAGCTCAGTGAGAATCAATTTCTACCCTGTTATGTGTACTGTGATTGGATTTAAAGAGACAGCAACTAAATCAAAACTGCAACAACATGCATTCATATAGCACCGTTAACCTAGAAAAACATCCCATGGCATTTAACAGAAGTGTAATTTTTTTTTTATTCGTTCCTGGGTCGTCTTATCTGAGGAAGGATGTTCTTGCCATGGAGGGAGTGCAGCGAAGATTCACCAGGCTGATACCTGGGATGGCAGGAATGATGTATGAAGAGAGATTGGGTCGATTGGGCTTATATTCGCTGGAGTTTAGAAGAATGAGAGGGGATCTCATTGAAACTTATAAAATTCTAACAGGACTAGACAGACTAGATGCAGGAAGGATGTTCCCGATGGCGGGGGAGTGCAGAACCAGGGGTCACAGTCTAAAGATAAGGGGTAAGCCATTTAGGACAGAGATGAGGAGGAATTTCTTCACCCAGAGGGTGGTGAACCTGTGGAATTCTCCACCACAAAAGGCAGTTGAGGCCAATTCATCTATATATATATAATAACAGGATATGTCTCTCTGTCTGTCTCTCTGTCTGTCTCTCTGTCTGTCTCTCTCTCTGTCTGTCTCTCTGTCTGTCTCTCTGTCCGGCTATACAATCAAAGGTTATAGAGCGTACCTACACATATGTTATATCAAAAGAAAGCTCATCATTAGGAGACTCTTGTAGGCGTATTTACTTTTTGCTCGGACAAAAATTGTGCCGACGGTATCCAAAAAACGTTCAAAATTCCACTCATTATCCGCTCATTTGCATCGAGTGGGGGCGGGTTCATTGTGTGTGCGGGCGGGCCATCCTACAGTTGAGTGACGTGATGATTGACCAATCCTACAGTTCAGTGACCTGACGGTTGACCAATCGGTGCGTGTGTGGGCGGGCCTTATCATTCTGAACCGAGGTGAGTGGCCGCCATCTTGATTCCAAACTGTTCATTTCTTTTTCCCACTTTCTGTGTGTTTCTTTTCAAATCTACATTTCCAGCAAAAAAAAAGTTGCTTTTAAAACACAAATTGTTTTTAAAAAAAAGTTAATTAATTTGTAAATCTTTTCTCTAACATCTAGAATTTTCCTACCTTTCACTGTTTTTCCAGGCCTGTAAGCCTGGGCCTCTGTTGCCCAGCCACGCCCGAGCTAGGCACCTCCCGTCGCGCTCAACAAGCGGCTCGCGATCGCCGCCATCTTTGTGAAGGCTGGAGGGGGCGGGCCTGAGCCGAGCGTCGCCACCGCTGCCATCTTAGTAAAGGCGGGTGGGGCAGGAGACAGCGAGCGCAACTTGAGTCCGGCCGGGCCTAACGCGGTAGATTGCGCGGCGGCGTCTCTCTCTCTGCTCTTGAAGCCGACTCGGGCGGGGGGCAGGGCTCGGGAGATCGGGGTTCGGCAGATCGGGGCTCGGGGGGGCGGGGGCGGGGGGGGGCTCGGGAGATCAGGCCTCGGGAGATCGGGGGGGGCGAACCTCGGGAGATCGGGGGGGCGGGGCTCGGGAGATCAGGGCTCGGGAGATCGGGGGCGGGGCTCGAGAGATCGGGGCTCGGGAGGGCGGGGCTCAGGAGAGCGGGCCTCGGGAGATCGGGGGGCGGGGCTCGGGAGATCGGGCCTCGGGAGATAGGGCCTCGGGAGGGCACGGGGCTCGGGAGATCGGGGGGCGGGGCTCGGGGAGGCGGGGGCGGGGCTCGGGCTGACGGGGCCCCCTCCTTCCCCCCTCCCCCTCCTTCCCCCCCTCCCCCTCCTCCTCCCCCTCCTTCCCCCCCTCCCCTTTCTTCCCCCCTCCTCCCCCTTCTTCCCCCCTCCTCCCCCTCCTCCCCCCCTCCTCCCCCTCCTCCCTCCTCCCCCTCCTCCCTCCTCCCCCTCCCCCCCATCTCCTCCCCCCTCCTCCTCCCCCCTCCTCCTCCCCCCTCCTCCTCCCCCCTCCTCCTCCTCCTCCTCCTCCCCCCCTCCTCCTCCCCCTCCTCCTCCTCTCCTCCCCTCCTCCTCCTCCCCTCCTCCTCTTCCCCCCTCCTCCTCTTCTTCCCCCTCCCCCGCTACCCATTCTTCCCCGCTCTCCATTCTTCCCCCCACCCCTCCTCCGCCCCTTCTTCCCCCCTCCCCTCTCCCCCTCCCTCCTCCCCTTTCCCTCTCCCCCTCCCTCCTCCCCTTTCCCCCTCCCCTTCTTCCCCCTCCCCTTCTTCCCCCTCCCCTTCTTCCCCCTTCCCTTCTTCCCACTCCCCTTCGTCCCACTCCCCTTCTTCCCACTCCTCTTCCCCCCTCCCTCCTTCCCCCCCTCTTCCCCCCCCTTCCCCTCTTCCCCCCCTTCCCCTCTTCCCCCCCCTTCCCCTCTTCCCCCCCCTCCCCCCTCTTCCCCCCTCCCCCTCTTCCCCCCTTCCCCCCTCCCCCCCTCCCCCTCCCCCTCTTCCCCCCTCCCCCTTTTCCCCCCTCCCCCCTCCCCCTCTTCTTCCTCCCTCCCCCCTCCCCTCTTCCCCCTCCCCCTCTTCCCCCTCCCCCTCTTCCCCCCTCCCCTTCTTCCTCCCCCTCCCCCCTCCCCCTTCTTCCCCCCCTCCCCCTCTTCCCCCTCCCCCTCTTCCCCCCTCCCCCTTCTTCCTCCCTCCCCTTCTTCCTCCCCCTCCCCCTTCTTCTCCCCCTCCCCCTTCTTCCCCCCTCCCCTTCTTCCCCCCCTCCCCCTCCCCCTTCTTCCCCCCCTCCCCCTCCCCCTTCTTCCCCCCCTCCCCCTTCTTCCCCCACTCCCCCTCCCCCTCCCCCTTCTTCCCCCCCTCCCCTCCCCCTTCTTCCCCCCCTCCCCTCCCCCTTCTTCCCCCCTCCCCCTTCTTCCCCCCCCTCCCCCTTCTTCCCCCCCTCCCCCTTCTTCCCCTCCCCCCCCCTTCTTCCTCCCCCTTCTTCCCCTCCCCCCCCTTCTTCCTCCCCCTTCTTCCCCTCCCCCTTCTTCCCCCCCCTTCTTCCCCCCTCCCCCTTTCCTACCCCCTCCCCCTTTCCTACCCCCTCCCCCTTTCCTACCCCCTCCCCCTTTCCTCCCCCTCCCCCTTTCCTCCCTCCTCCCCTTTCCCCCCCTCCCCCTTTCCTCCCTCCTCCCCTTTCCCCCCCTCCCCCTTTCCTCCGCCCTCCCCCTTTCCTCCCTCCTCCCCTTTCCCCCCCTCCCCCTTTCCTCCGCCCTCCCCCTTTCCTCCGCCCTCCCCCTTTCCTCCCCCCCCTTTCCTCCCCTCCCTCTTTCCTCCCCCCTCCCCTCCCCCTTTCCTCCCCCCTCTCCTCCCCCTTTCCTCCCAGTCGCTCTCCCCCTTCCTCCCAGTCGCTCTCCCCCTTCCTCCCAGTCGCTCTCTCTCTTCCCCCCCAGTCGCTCTCTCTCTCTCTTCCAACAACAACATGCCCTCAAAAGACCCTCGGCACCGCCGGGCACTTCAGCGAGTTAAATATATTCAAGAAGGAGTTAGATATATTTCTTAAGGCTAAAGGGATAAAGGGATATGGGGAGAAAGCAGGGACAGGGTACTGAATTTGGATGATCAGCCATGATCTCATTAAATGGCGGAGCAAGCTCGAGGGGCCGAATGGCCTACTCCTATCTTCTATGTTTCTATGTATCTATGTAGGCATCGCTGGCAAGGCCAGCATTTATTGCCCAACCCTAATTGCCTTTGAGAAGGTGTTGGTTAGCCGCCGCCGCCTTGAACTGCTGCAGTCCGTGTGGTGAAGGTACTCCCATAGTGCTGTTAGGGAGGGAGTTCCAGGATTTTTGACTCCGTGACGATGAAGGAACGGTGATATACTTCCAAGTCAGGATGGTGTGTAACTTGGAGGGGAACTTGCAGGTCATGGTGTTGCCATGCACCTGCTGCCCTTGTCCTTCTCGGCGGTAGAGGTCGGGGATTTGGGAGGTGCTGTCAATGAAGCCTTGGTGAATTGCTGCAATGCATCTTGTAGATGGTACAGACAGCAGCCATGGTGTGCTGGTAGTAGAGGGAGTGAATGTTTAAGGTAGTGGATGGGGTGCCAATTAAGCAGCTGCTTTGTCCTGGATGGTGTCGAGCTTCTTGAGTGCTGTTGGAGCTGCACACATCCAGGTAAGTGGAGAGTATTCCGTCACACTCCTTACTTGTACCTTGTAGATGGTGTAAAGGATTTGGGGAGTCAGGATGCGAGACACTCGCCACATAATACCCAGCCTCTGACCTGCTCTTGTAGTCACAGTATTTATGTGGCTGGTCCAGTTAGGTTTCTGGTCAATGGTGACCCCCCAGGATGTTGATGTTGGGGGATTCTGCGATGGTAATGCCATTGAATGTTTATGGGCGGTGGTTAGACTCTTGCTTGTTGCATATAGTCATTGCCTGGCACTTGTGTGGCACGAATGTTACTTGCCACTCATCAGCCCAAGCCTGAATGTCGTCTTGGTCTTGCTGCATGTGGACTGCTTCATTACCTGTGGAGTTGTGAATGGAACTGAACACTGTGCAATCATCAGCGAACATCCCCACTTCTGACCTTATGATGGAGGGAAGGTCATTGATGAAGCAGCTGAAGATGGTTGGACCTAAGACACTGCCCTGAGGAACTCCTGCAGCGATGTCCTGGGGCTGAGATGATTGACCTCCAACAGCCACAACCATCTTCCTTTTGTGCTAGGTATGACTCCAGCCAGTGGAGAATTTTCCCCCGATTCCCATTGACTTCAATTTTACTAGGGCTCCTTGATGCCACACTTGGTCAAATGCTGCCTTGATGCCAAGGGCAGTCACTTTCACCTCACCTCTGGAATTCAGCTCATTTGTCCATGTTTGGACCAAGGCTGCAATGAGGTCTGGAGCCGAGTGGTCCTGGCGGAACCCAAGCTGAGCATCGGTGAGCAGGTATTGGTGAGTAAATGCCACTTGATAGCACTGTCGATGACTCCTTCCATCACTTTGCTGATGATTGAGAGTAGACAGATGGGGCGGTAATTGGCCGGATTGGATTTGTCCTGCTTTTGGTGGGTAGGTCATACCTGGGAAGTTTTCCACATTGTTGGGTAGATGCCAGTGTTGTAGCTGTACTGGAGCAGCTTGGCTAGAGGCGCGGCTAGTTCTGGAGCACAAGTCTTCAGCACGACAGCCGGGATGTTGTCAGGGCCCATAGCCTTTGCTGTATCCAGGCGCTCAGCCGTTTCTTGATATCACATGGAGTGAATCAAATTGGCTGAAGACTGGCTTCTGTGATGGTGGGGACATCAAGAGGAGGCCGATATAGATCATCCACTTGGCACTTCTGGCTGAAGATTGTTGCAGACGCTTCAGCCTTGTCTTTTGCACTTGTGTGCTGGGCTCTGCCATCATTGAGGATGGGGATATTCGCGGAGTCTCCGCCTCCTGTTAGTTGTTTAATTGTCCACCACCAATCATGACTGGATGTGCCAGGATTGCAGAGCTTTGATCTGATCCGTTGTTTGTGGGATTGCTTAGCTCTGTCTATAGCATGCTGCTTTAGCTGTTTTGCTTTTATGTAGTCCTATGTTGAAGGTTCCCCAGGTTGGCACCTCATTTTCAGTTACGCCTGGTGCTGCTCCTGGCATGCTCTTCTGCACTCCTCCTTGAACCAGGGTTGGTCCCCTGGCTTGATGGTAATGGTAGAGTGAGGGATATGCCGGGCCATGGGGTTATAGAGTGTGGTGGAGTACAATTCTACTGTTGCTGATGGCCAACAGTGCCTCATGGATGCCCAGTTTTGAGCTGCTATATTTGTTCTGAATCTATCCCATTTAGCACTGTGATAGTGCCACACAACACGATGGAGGGTGTCCTCAGTGTGAAGATGAGTCTTCAACTGCACAAGGAGTGTTTGGTGGTCACTGCTACCAATGCTGGACAAATGCATCTGCGACAGGTAGATTGGTGAGGATGAGGTCAAGTAGGTTTCCCTCATGTTGGTTCACTCACCACCTGCCGCAGTCCTAGTCTGGCAGCTATGTCCTTCAGTACTCTGGCAGCTCGGTCAGTAGTTGTGCTACCGAGCTACTCTTGGTGATGGACATTGGAATCCCCCACCCAGAGTACATTCTGTGCCCTTGCTACTCTCAGTGCTTCTTCCAAGTGGTGTTCAACATGGAGGAGTATTGATTCATCTGCTGAGGGAGGGTCGTTGGTGGTAATCAGCAGGAGGTTTCCTTACCCATGCTTGACCTGAAGCCATGAAACCTCGTGGGGTCTGGAGTCAATGTTGAGAAATCCCAGGGCCACTCCCCCCTGACTGTATACCACTGTGCCGCCACCCCTGGTGGGTCTGTCCTGCCAGTGGGACAGGACATACTCGAGGATGGTGATGGGGGAGTTTGGGACATTGGCTGAAAGGTATGATTCTGTGAGTACGACTATGTCAGTCTGTTGCTTGACTAGTCTCCCAATTTTGGCACAAGTCCCCAGATGTTAGTGAGGAGGACTTTGCAGGGTCGACTGGGCTGGGTGTGCCCTTGTCTTGTCCGAAGTCGGTGCCGGGTGGTCTGTCCGGTTTTATTTGTATTATATTGCTTTCTGTAGCAGTTTGTTACAACTGAGTGGCTGGCTAGGCCATTTCAGAACGTGCGTCTGGAGTCACACATAGGCCAGACCAGATAAGGACGGCAGATTTCCTTCTCTAAAAGACATTAGTGAACTAGATGGGTTTTTACGACAATCCAATAGTTTCATAGTAGCTTTTTTTTTCCCCTTCCAGATTTATTTAATTAACTGAATTTAAATTCCCCAGCTACTGTGGTGGGATTATGAACTTGCGTCTCTGGATCATTAGTCCAGGCCTCTGGATTGCTAGTCCAGTAACATAACCACTATGCTACCGTACCCGTTCAGACAAAATAGGTTGTATGTGTTTTTTGAGCCAAAGAAGGAGATATTGCTTGGTTAAAGAGGTAGGTTTTAAGGAGGGTCTTGAAGGAGGAGAGGGAAGTGGAGAGTATAGGCTCTAAACAGCTGGAGGCAGAGTTAGCAGTTGTGAGGTGAAGAGCATGGGAGATGAACAAGAGGCCAGAGTCAGAGGAATACAGAGTTCTTGAAGGGTTGTATGGCTGGGATAGGTGACAGAGATATGGAGTGGTGAAACTTGGATGTTTATATGTGCCTAATCCAACACACATAATTTAATTTATTTAAGTCTTCGAGGAATGCAGCGGTATTTCTCTATCCAAATATGGCATATAAATGCATTTCATAGAATGGTTACAGCACAGAAGGAGGCCATTCGGCCCGTCGAGCCCGTGTGAGCTCTCTGCAAGCTAGTCCCACTCCCCCGACCTTTCCCTGTAGCCCTGCAAATTTTTTTCCTTCAGGTACTTATCCATTTCCCTTTTGAAAGCTACGATTGAATTTGCGTCCACTACCCTTTCTGGCAGTGCATTCCAGATCCTAACCACTCGCTGCGTAAAAAAGTTTTTCCTCATGCCGCCTTTGGTTCTTGTGTCAATCTCCTTAAATCTGTGTCCTCTGGGAACAGTTTCTCTGTATCTACTTTGTCTGGACCCCTCATGATTTTGAACACCTCTATCAAATCTCCTCTCAATCTTCTCTGCTCTAAGGAGAACAGCCCCAGCTTCTCTAGTCTATCCACGTAACTGGAGTCCCTCATCCCTGGAACATTCTTGTAAATGTTTTCTGCACCCTCTCTAAGGCCTTCACATTCTTCCTGAAGTGCGGTGCCCAGAATTGGACACAATACTCCAGTTGAGCCGAACCAGTGTTTTATAAAGGTTGATCATAACTTCCTTGCTTTAGTACTCTATACCTTTTATTTATGAAGCCCAGGATCCCGTATGCTCCTTTAACCGCTTTCTCAACCTGCTCTGCCACCTTCAATGATTTGTGCACATATACCCCCAGGTCTCTCTGTTCATGCACCCCCATTAGAATTGTACCCTTTAGTTTATATTTCCTCTCCTCATTCTTCCTACCAAAATGAATCACACTGCACTTTTCTGTGTTAAATTTCATCTGCCACGTGTCCACCCATTTCACCAGCCTGTCTATGTCCTCTTGAAGTCTATCACTATCCTCCTCACTGTTCACTGTACTTCCAAGTTTTGTCATCTGCAAATTTTGAAATTTTAAAAAGTTTTTTAACCATAAACTAGTTTAAATAATCTGTGATCCTGTACAGTTCAGTGATCATCCTTTATATTTAAAAATGTGCATCTGAACACTCCACAATTACTTCGCACAGAGGTTCTTGAATAGGAAACTGATTTTTTAAAAATTGGACAGAGCATTGCATATTCAGAGGACCAAGCCAGAAGTGGGGAAGCTTACTATATTGTAACAAAGCTCTAAATGTTGGCTTGGTTAATTACCTGACAATTTCTGTTTATTACTGCTGGTAGCCTGGAAGCATTTTCTGCTGATGTTAATGGAAAGACAGGAGGATGTATTGGTATTAATAGCAGACTGATTGGACATGATGATATTGCATGGTCTGATGCCTTTGGGTAGGCTGTGAATGCTACAGGTTGACAGGCAGGTGATGAGGCAGCTCCAGCCAGGGCCAGTACAGGAGGGCTAGCTAATATGCTGTCTGCCCTGAGGGTCTATGGGAGCACAGTTGGATTATTATGTTAATGCATGAGCCTGCTGCCCTCTTCCTTTCCCAGCTGGGTTCCCTGTTGTTAGGAACTGCTTTGTGGTGACAGAGGAGTAATACGCTTCATGATTGAAAGGGCAAAAGAGCTTGGAAAAAAAGAACAGATATGTACAGATATGTAAATTTAATAGCAAGACTGTAGGAGGGTTCTAATAGATGATTTTCTACAAAGTTCAACAGGAAATGGAAATCATTAGTCAATTTACTGAATGAAATTAATTTTTTCCCCAAATTTCTGAATGACAGTAATTTATATTCAGTTGATACCTTATCACGTTATGGCATTTAGATGTTCTGCATTGTACATGTTTTGTGACACTGAACAAAAAATTTTGTTTCAAAGCATGACCATTGTTTATTCTGCTGGGCAGCAGATTTGTGTACACCAGTTTATTGTAAACCGGGTTATATTTCATTTTTCATATGTTAACAGTTGCTAAATGTGGAAGGGGATTAATGAATAATAGTTGCTCAGAAGTAGCTCGAAGAAATTAATATTTGTAATGGAGCAATATATGACTGATTCTAACATTAAATGGGAATTAATCCTCTGGGGGTGAAATTGGGTGCCTTTGCGCCTCCCGTTAGCGCCCCCAGGGATCGTAACGTAATCGCCGTGCATAGCGCCCTGGACCCGAAATTGACTTCTGCCCCCCTGCAGCAGCTCCAGTCGAAAACACCGACAGCTGCAGGAGGTGTGCATCGGGCTGCCGCCCGCTTCTGGGGCGATGATTAAAGGCAAGGTGGCCGAAGTAAGTGGAAAAAAAATTCCCTTTCCTGTTCTAGTTTTTTTTGCGGGTTCCTGCCCACGATCGATCAGCCCGGCACTCTGCTTGAGTGCCGGGCTGATCGCGCGGGATTGCGGCTGCCTTGGTGGTCCAAGTAGGTAGTTTTTAAATTGCAGAGCCTGCTGCGATGGCCCTTCCCTTTAAGGGATTGAAGGAGCCTTTGAACGCGGCAGCGCTGCACGGCCCAGTGTGCAACGCCGCTGAAGTCTCCGCCCCGCTCTCCAACGTTAGCGCCCTAAGAAGGAAATGGAGCGCTTGATTTAGCGCTCCACTTCCCTCTTGGGGCACTAAAATTCAATTTCATGGTCGCCGGCGCTAATTAGTGCCCCAAAATGGTCGATACCAAATTTTTTCCCCTTATATGTCTACATCGTTTACTGCAAATGCAATAGCTTGGTGCCTATACTGGTAAAGAAATGTACTTGTTTAGCTTTGGACTTCACACCAGTATAACTTCAGAACTCCATCAGCAAGCCAGCACAAATGGTAGCTTGCAGTGGCACTGGAGTCCATGCTCTGATTCATTGTTGAAAAAAAACCATACAAGTCATCGTAACAGTTACTTTCATACTGGGTGGCCAAATGACAAAAGATTGCTTGTGCCAGCTTGTAAATCATGTACTCCAGCTAGCAATCATATGTACCTGCATGAGTTCATTTTATAGGCTGGTTTGTTGGCAAATGGGGACATAAGTGCACCAACATCATCTTGTTGCATTGCTGTCGGTCTTGCTTGTCTATGGAATCAAATACGAAGAGGTAAATTGAATTCTAAACTGGTGCACTGTAAATGCTGCAAACTATATCTTAGTGATCTTGTACTGAAGTCTCTGTTTATTTGTGAAAACAAGCCCTACTACTGAAGGAATAAATATGAACCTATACCACGTTAGAAGTTGACTTAAAAATATTTTTGGTAAGCAAGACTGACTATGATTTTTGGACTACGACTCGTTTGTAAATTATTTAAAATTTGCTGTGCTCAACAACTTTACATTTTGTTTTTTGATCATTTAGCTACCAGTTAAGAAACAGATAAACAAAAGTATTTTAAACCTTCGTGGTTTGTTTTCACCATTTTTCCCCTCTCCTCTATGTTGGCTTCTTGTTGTGATCTGATTCCATAGCACGGTGGCATAGTGGTTAGCACTGTTGCCTCACAGCGCCAGGGACCCGGGTTCAAATCCGGCCTCGGGTGACTGTCTGTGTGGAGTTTGCACATTCTCCCCGTGTTTGCGTTTCCTCCCACAGTCCAAAGATGTGCGGGTTAGGTTGATTGGCCATGATAAAAATTGACCCTTAGTGTTAGGGGGGATTAAATACGTGGGGTTACGGGGATAGGGCTTGGGTGGGATGGCTGTCGGTGTAGGGACCGGGTGCTAGGGTTTGGATGATCAGCCATGATCTCGTTGAATGGCGGAGCAGGCTCGAAGGGCCGAATGGCCTACTCCTGCTCCTATCTTCTATGTTTCTATGTTTTGCCAAGCAGCCTTCAGTGCCTCGCCCAAGTGGCCTTGAGCCTTGACAGTAATTATTGTCAAACGAATTACAGGAAACTTTGTGCTATCCGGCACCAACGGGACCGAGCTGTTGCCGTCCCATCAAAACTGCCGGATAAACCAGCGCTAATGTTGAAACATACGGAGATTTTGAGCTCCGTATCTGGCAACAAACCCTGTTGCTTACAGCTTCTAAACAGTCGGCCGTACCTTGCAAGCGTCTCTGTAGCTTAGCAACAGCTTCAGCGAGACCTTGCAGAGCCTGACTGGTGGAAAAAAAAGCAACAAAAAGAAAAAAAACCTAACGAAACGGCTCCTGATTTTTGCCGGTGGCTCGAGCATTCCGGACAGTTAACCTCCGGATAAACCAAAGTTTCCTGTAACTGAGGCTGTTAAGGCTGAACCCGATACTATCGTGGTTGATTTCTTTCCTCCGTTTTTTTCCCCTTTTTTTCTCTTTTCTCTTTTTTTCTCTTTCTTTCTCTCCTTTTTCTCTTTCTTTCTTCTCCTCACCCCCCCCAACCACCAAGATGGATAGTAATCATGATTCAGAGCCCTAGCTGATTCCCTCTCTCTGCACCCTGCAACAACGCTTAGGCCAATTGCTACTGTGCCAACTGAGATCAGCTGATTGATATCAAACCTTTGGCATAGCTGCTCATTGGATAAGCTCACTGATGCATCAGGGGAGCCCTTTTCATGGCTTTTTCAAATCAAATTGTTATGCAATCACTATATGGATGTAGTTAACTGCCCTAAATAAAAAACAAGAAGGCATGAATACTGTACTTTTGTTCATGTATAGCACAGATTATTTTTTTAAACTTCAGGAATGATTTCATCGGGATCAGTCTTGAAATGCTTTGTTTTGTTGCAATGTGGTTACCATATATACTCAAGTAAAAGTAAAAGGCAACACCCCAGAATTTCACTTAGACTTGTACAAGATAAAGGTTAACATTGTACAGCTTCTACCCACCAAAACATCTACATGTCCACTGGTGTCCGCAATGCATTTTCTTTGTTCTTTCTGATTTCAACCGATGCATTTCTGTTAGCTGTTGTTCTGCTCTGTCAGCATTGTGATATTTAAATAACAACTTCTGACTTCAGTCTTGACTCCCGCTGCTAATTTCTGCCTGTATTATTGCTGCATTGTCTTCAGTCCATACTCCTGATGCTGATTTAAAATTGAAGTTGGGGTCGAGGAGGAAAGATACCATTTAAATATTACAACACTGGAGGACTGGAACAGAGCTGTGGCTGGTAGGAATGGAATGGCATGGTGTTAGAGATAGGTCTGTCTTTGGAGAAATTAGACTTGTACAGGGAATTGTCGGACAATTCGGTCTTCCCAATATTTAATTGGAGAAAATTTTTGCTCACCCAGAACTGTATGTCGGACAAGCAGTCTGACAATTTAGACACCCGTGGAGGGGTCGAGAGAAGAGGTAGTGAGGTAGAGCTGGGTGTCGTCAGCGTTCATGTGGAACCTGACGCTGTGTTTTCAGATGATGTTGCCAAGGGGCAACATGTAGATGAGAAATAAGAGGGGGCCAAGGATAGATTCTTGGGGGACACCAGAGGTAACGATGCGGGAGCGGGAAGAGAAGCCGTTGCAGGTGATTCTCTGGTTACGATTAGATAGATAAGAATGGAACCAGGCGAGTGCTGTCCCACCCAATTGGACGAAGGTGGAAAGGTGCTGGAGAAGGATGGAGTGGTCAACCATGTCAAAGGCTGCAGTCAAGTCAAGAAGGACAAGGAGGGATAGTTTACCTTGGTCACAATCACAAAGGATGTCATTTGTAACTTTGATGAGAGCCGTTTCGGTATTGTGGCAAGGGCGGAAACCTGATTGGAGGGATTCAAACATGGAATTGCGGAAAAGATGAGCATGGATTTGGGAGGCAATAACACATTCAAGGACTTTGGAGAGGAAAGGGAGGTTGGAGATGGGGCAGTAGTTTGGAAGGACAGAGGGATCAAGGTTTGGATTTATGAGGAGAGGGGTGATGACGGCAGATTTGAGGGAGAGGGGGACAGTACCTGAGGAGAGAGAACCGTTAACAATATCAGCTAAAATGGGAGCCAGAAAAGGAAGTTGGGTGGTCAGCAGTTTGGTGGGAATAGGGTTGAGGGAGGCAGAAGTGGGTCTCATAGATGGTAGCATAGTGGTTATGCTACTGGACTAGTAATTCAGAGGCCTGGACTAATTATCCAGAGACGTGAGTTCAAATCCCACCATGGCAGTTGGGGAATTTAAATTCAAATTAAATCTGGAATAAAAGGCAAGTTATTAATATACATCAAGAAAAACAGTGGTCCTAGTACCAACCCGTGGGGAACACCACTGTATACCTTCCTCTAGTCCGAAAAACAACCATTCACCACTACTCTGTTTCCTGTCATTTCCTGTTTCCATACCTCGGGAGCCTACTGTCAACAAGGGCAGACGTCAACGACGAAATCCAACACCGCCTTCAGTGTGCCAGTGCAGCCTTCGGTCGCCTGAGGAAGAGAGTGTTTGAAGACCAGGACCTCAAACCCGGCACTAAGCTCATGGTCTACAGGGCAGCAGTGATACCTGCCCTGCTGTATGCATCAGAGACATGGACCATGTACAGCAGGCACCTCAAAGCACTGGAGAGGTACCACCAACGCTGCCTCCGCAAGATCCTGCAAATCCATTGGCAGGATAGGCGCACCAACGTCGGTGTTCTTGCTCAGGCCAACATCCCCAGCATCGAAGCTCTGACCACGCTCAATCAGCTCCACTGGACGGGGCACATTGTCCGCATGCCTGATACGAGACTCCCAAAACAATCGCTCTACTCGGAGCTCCGACACGGCAAGTTCTAACAGGACTAGACAGACTAGATGCAGGAAGGATGTTCCCGATGGTCGGGGAGTCCAGAACCAGGGGTCACAGTCTGAGGATAAGGGGTAAGCCATTTAGGACAGAGATGAGGAGGAATTTCTTCACCCAGAGAGTGGTGAACCTGTGGAATTCTCTACCACAGAAGGCAGTTGAGGCCAATTCATTAAATATATTCAAGAAGGAGTTAGATATATTTCTTAAGGCTAAAGGGATCAAGGGATATGGGGAGAAAGCAGGGACAGGGTACTGAATTTGGATGATCAGCCATGATCTCATTGAATGGCGGAGCAGGCTCGAGGGGCCAAATGGCCTACTCCTGCTCCTAGCTTCTATGTTTCTATGCATCCCAGCCGGTCCTGGTGACTTATCTACTTTAAGTGCAGACAGCTTTTCTAGTACCTCCTCTTTATCAATTTTTATTTTATCCAGTATCACCACTACCTCCTCTTTCACTGACTTTGGCAGCATCTTCTTCCTTGGTGAAGACAGATGCAAAGTATTCATTTAGTACCTCAGTCATACCCTCTGTCTCCATGCGTAGGTCTCCCTTTTGGTCCCTAATCGGCCCTACCCCTCCTCTTACTACCCATTTAATATTTATATGCCTAATGTCGTTTAGGGAAGGAAATCTGCCGTCCTTACCTGGTCTGGCTTATATGTGACTCAGACCCACAGCAATGTGGCTGACTCTTAACTGCCCTCTGAAATGGCCTAGCAAGCCACTCAGTTGTAACAAACAGCTGCAAAAAACAATAATAAGAATAAAACCAGACGGACCACCCGGCATCGACCTCTGCACCGGCTTCGAACACGACAATGGCACACCCAGCCCAGTCGACCCTGTAAAGATGTCCTCACTAACATCTGGGGTTTTGTGCCAAAATTGGGAGAGCTGTGCAAAAGCCTGACATAGTCGTACTCACAGATTCATACCGTTCAACCAAAGTCCCAGATTCATCCATCACCATCCCTGGGTATGTCCTGTCCCACAGGCAGGACAGATCCATCAGAGGAGAGAGTGGCCCTGGGAATCCTCAACATTGACTCCGGATCCCATGAAGTCTTATGGTTTCAGGTCAAGCATGGGCAAGGGGAAACCTCCTGCTGATTACCACTTTCAGCTGATGAATCAGTACTCCTCCATGTTGAACACCACTGGGAAGAAGCACTGAGGGTGGCAAGGGCACAGAATGTATTTTGGGTGGAGGATTTCAGTGTCCATCATCAGGAGTGGCTCGGTAGCCCCACTACTGACTGAGCTGGGCGAGTCCTGACGGTCATAGCTGCCAGACTAGGACTGCGGCAGGTGGTGAGAGATCCAACATGAGGGATAAAACCTAATTGACCTCGTCCTCACCAATCTACCTGTTGCAGATGCATCTGTCCATGACCACATTGGTAGCAGTGACCACTGCACAGTCCTTGTGGAGACAAAATCCCGTCTTCACGCTGAGGACACCCTCCATCGTGTTGTGTGGCTCTACCTCTGTGCTAAATGGGATAGATTCAGAACAGGTCTAGCAGCTCAAAACTGGGCATCATGAGGCGCTGTAGGGCAACAGCAGCAGTAGAATTCTTTTCCAACACAATCTGTAACCTCATGGCCCGGTATATCCCTCACGCTACCATTACCATCAAGCCAGGGGACCAACCCTGGTTCAATGAGAAGTGTAGAAGAGCATGCCAGGAGCAGCACCAGGCATACCTAAAAATGAGGTGTCAACCTGGGGAAGCTGCAACACAGGGCTACATGCATGCTAAACAGTGGAAGCAGCATGCTATAGACCGAGCTAAGCAATTCTACAATGAACAGATCAGATCAAAGCTCTGCAGTCCTACCACATCCAGTCTTGAATGGTGGTGGACAGTTAAACAACTAACTGTTGAGGAGGAGGCTCTATGAATATCCCCATCCTCAATAATGGTGGAGCCTAGCACGCGAGTGCAAAAGGCAAGGCTGAAGCGTTTACAACCATCTTCAGCCAGAAGTGCCGAGTGGATGATCCATATCGGCCTCCTACTGAGGTTCCCACCATCACAGAAGCCAGTCTTTAGCCAATTCGATTCACTCCACGTCATATCTAGAAACAGCTAAGCGCACTGGATACAGCAAAGGCTATGGGTCCTGACAACATTTCGGCTGTCGTGCTGAAGACTTGTGCTCCAGAACTAGCCACGCCTCTAGCCAAGGTGTTGCAGTACAGCTACAATACTGGTATCTACCCGACAATATGGAAAACTGCCCAGGTATGTCCTGTCCACAAAAAAGCAGGAACAATCCAATCCGGCCAATTACCGCCCCTTCAGTCTACTCTCAATCATCAGCAAAGTGATGGAAGGTGTCGTTGACCGTGCTATCAAGCGGCACTTGCTCACGATGCTCACTTTGGCTTCCACCAGGACCACTCGGCTCCCGACCTCATTACAGCCTTGGTCCAAACATGGACAAATGAGCTGAATTCCGGAGGTGAGGTGAGAGTGACTGCCCTTGACATCAAGGCAGCATTTGACCGAGTGTGGCATCAAGGAGCCTGAGTAAAATTGAAGTCAATGGGAATCTGGGGGAAAACTCTCCACTGGCTGGAGTCATACCTAACACAAAGGAAGATGGTTGTGGTTGTTGGAGGTCAATCATCTCAGCCCCAGGACATCGCTGCAGGAGTTCCTCAGGGCAGTGTCCTAGGCCCAGCCATCTTCAGCTGATTTATCAATGAGCATCCCTCCATCATAAGGTCAGAAGTGGGAATGTTTGCTGATTGCACAGTATTCTGTTCCATTCGCAACTCCTCAGGTAATGAAGCAGTCCATGCCCGAATGCAGCAAGACTTGGACGACATTTAGGCTTGGTCTGGTAAGCGGCAAGTAACATTTGCGCCAAACAAGTGCCAGGCACCGACTATCTCTAACAAGTGAGAGTCTAACCACCGCCCATTGACATTCAATGGCATTACCATCGCTGAATCCCCCACCATCAACATCCTGCGGGGTCACCAATGGCCAGAAGCTTAACTGGACCAGCCACATAAATACTGTGGCTACAAGTGTAGGTCAGAGGCTTGGTATTCTGTGGCGAGTGTCTCACCTCCTGACACCCTCAAGCCTTTCCACCACCTACAAGGCACAAGTCAGGAGTGTGATGGAATACTCTCCACATGCCTGGATGAGTGCAGGTCCAGCAACACTCAAGAAGCCCGACACCATCCAGGACAAAGCATCTCGCATGATTGGCACCCCATCCACCACCTTAAACATTCACTCCCTCCACCACCGGCGTACCATGGCTGCAGTGTGTACCATCTACAAGGTGCACTGCAGCAACTCATCAAGGCTTCTTCGGCAGCACCTCCGAAACCCCCAAACTCTACCACCTAAAAGGACAAGGGCAGCAGGCGCATGGGAACACCATCACCTCCAACTACCCCTCCAAGTCGCACACCATCCTGACTTGGAAATATATCGCCGTTTCTTCATCGTTGCTGGGTCAAACTCCTGGAACTCCCTCCCTAACAGCACTGTGGGAGTACCTTCACCAAACGGACTGCAACGGTTCAAGAAGTCGGCTCACCACCAACTTCTCGAGGGCAATTAGGGATGGGTAATGAATGCTGGCCTTGCCAGCGATGCCTACATCCCATGAATGAATTTAAAATAAACCAAGCTGGAGTTTTAAAATCCTGAATTTTGTAAGGAAGATGGAAAGACTGAGGAAGGTAAGGCATTCCACAGTTTTGAATTCCTGGGAAAGAATGTGTTAGAATAGGGGACTGTGCGAAGAGTCTTGATTTTGACAAGTTAAATGTAGAAGGAGGATGAGCCTTTCAGTGGCATATGTTGTGCCAGGTGAATCATAATTCCCATTTCTGGGATACTAACCATCATTACTGAGCAGGTTTGGTGGTTCCAGCTTTAATATCTGCTGTTCTGCACTTTAGTGTTCATACTGTTTAATTAGCAAATTAACAACATGAGTTGCTGCATAAGGGCCCCAGTGTGAAAGGTGGAATGGTAATATATTATAATGTGTTCTGCACGGATCTAATCAAGCAAAACATGGCTGGACTGCCTTGTAAGGACAATAGTGAAACAGATGTAGTTAGGAATTAAGAACTCTACTGACATAATACAAGTTTGTAACATTATCCGTACTAACAATTTTTGATTTAAAAATAAACTTTATTTTGATTTCTAAATCTATAATTCTTCATTGGACACCAAAAGTAGTTTGAAAAATCTGTGTGTGACAGGATGGACAGGCCATCACAAAATGACCTCCCCAGAATAAGATACCCTTCTGTTTGCATACATATGGGATCTAACTGGGCATTAATACAAACAGCAAAATAATCTTCTGTATTAAAGAAAAAAATGAATTAGCTTCAAATTGATCTTTTTGAAAGAAGAATAGTAGTTACAGTAAATCATTTTACCACGTCTATGAAGGCAATAGGAAATAGTAGAAGAAGGTGTGAAGAAATGCATTGGCCTGGAATTTGCGGTCAGTGGCGAGGCGATGGCGTTCGCCACAGACTACAAAGCAAGCTGCCCACCAAGATCTAGCGCTGTCAGTGCAATGCAGCAGTGATGTCTAAGCAGCCAATCACATTGAATGGTTGTTCAGCAGTCAATATGCTGTTAAAACCCCAGTTACACCTATTCCAACAAGGCTTAATTTTTAATGGGGTGTTTAACTACTCAATTAGATCAGAAAAGCTCACGCTTTTGTCAGAACTGATTTCACGGATTGCCAGCTATGAGGAATTCCACAGCGCAGCCTGTGGCAGAGCAGTGAATGACTGATTGCAGCTTCAGGATTTCCGCGTTTATCTGCGCATGCGCTAAATCCTGATTTTTAGTCAGTTTCTGAGGGGCAATGACGGCAAGCGCTGACAGTTTACCTTCAGTACCACTGCAAAATCTGGACCATTGTGCAAGAGATTGTGCAATACACAAAGGCAACATCTACTACGTGACCAAATGCAGCACTACATTCATTAAAACATAGCTGCCTTTCACAATGATAGGTACAGTTGCAAAGGTTATACAAGTATTCGTATTTTGCATTTAAATCACCTCTCCTTCCCCTGCACCCCCCCCCCCCAAAAAAAATTAAGGGCTAGATTTTCAGTTTAGGCAGTTTTGGGGCGCTAGCTTTAGCGCCCGCCCGAAGTTAGCGCCCGCCCCAAAGTAGCGCCCCGTTGCCGGGAATTCAGTGGCTTCGCCCTAAGAGGTTGGTGGAGCGCTAAAAGAGGCGTTCCACTACTCTCTTTAGGCGCTAAGCCGGCGGTCCAGAGGGATAGCGCCCAGGCGGGGCGCAGCACGGGTGCGGTCATTTTTGCACTGACAGCAGACCCCGTGGTGCCGACCAGCTCTTAAAGGGGGAAGGGACGAATTAGTCTGCTGCCACGCCCTGCACACTGCAGCCTTGCAAAGAGGCCTCAACACTACTGCTCAGCCCCAGGGAGTCATGGCAACGCCAGAGAAGGCCCGTCAGCGTGCCCTGCGCTTCTCAGAGGGTGATCTGGACATCATGCTCACAGCTCTGGAGGTGAGGCGCAAGATCTTGTTTCCAGACAGTGGGAGGAATCCAACCCACCACGACTACACCAAAGCCTGGAAGCAGATCGCCCAGAGGGTGACATTCACCGGCGAGGCCCCCAGGACCCACACACAATGCCGTAAGAAGTACAACGATCTGACCAGGATTGTGAGGGTGAGTAGCCTTTCCAGTCTCCTCCTCATTCTTGCATGTACACCTGACATGATGGGCAAAGGGACCTGAAAGTCCTTTTGGCCAGCCCTCAGCCAGCAGCATTGGGACAGTCATGAGCATCAAATGGCCATTCGGCACTCTACACTTTGGCCAAGCTATTCCACCATGGGAGGCAGTGCACACTACATCAGGGCTTCACTCTGTCCAAGCTATTCCACCATGGGAGGCAGTGCACACTACATCAGGGCTTCACTCTGTCCAAGCTATTCCACCATGGGAGGCAGTGCACACTACATCAGGGCTTCACTCTGTCCAAGCTATTCCACCATGGGAGGCAGTGCACACTACATCAGGGCTTCACTCTGTCCAAGCTATTCCACCATGGGAGGCAGTGCACACTACATCAGGGCTTCACTGCGCCCTTACAGCCCGTCCTTTCTCTTGCAGGCTAAAGTAGCGTTTAATCGCCAGGCCCGTGCCAGGGGTGGCCGCGCCAAGCTGCAGAAGCTCACTCGGCTGGAGGAGCGCGTGTGTGTGCTCATGGGAGCACGTGTGATTGTCCCCACAGCGTGCGGTGTATCCGACCCTCCACTGCCCGGCAATGGTAAGGACCTCGCCTTTTGGCCCTCTCGCGTCGCACTGGCCCATCCGAGCTACCTCCTTTGCCACTGTCCCACCAATGCGCTGAATCCCACCAGTCCTAACTCCCTCGCTGACGCCGTCTCCTCACTCTGAAGCTACTCTTGTGCATTCCTGCTTTCAGCTGGTGACGACCAGGACCCTGAGGCTGCCAGTGACAGCACCTCCAACCAGGAGGAGGAGGAGGAGCAAGCCGGACCTTCGGGGGAACAGTCACGTCCCGCAGGAGAGGAGGAAATGCTCGACACCTCCTCACTGGACGAGTGCCTGGAGGAACTGTCGCAGGGCAATGCAGCTTCTGGGACCAGTGGCGTCCAGCCACCCAGCAGCCGTGCGCGTGGCCCGCGGCCTTCCCCCCAAAGGGGGGAAGGATCAGAGGGGAGTGCTGCTGCTCGGCACACTCGCCGTCACCAACGCGGCAAGGGTCCCCTAGTTCGGCCCCCTCCTCCCCAGCGGGAGAGTCGCGACTCCAGTCCGGACACCTTCACTTCGGAGGAGGTGCGGAAGCTCGATCAGATGGCCGACGACTCGGACCGGCGCCACACGGAGCTCATGAGCGTGGTGGGGCGCATGCCTGAGGCCATCGAGTCGCTGGCGACCAGTGTGCGCGAGTTCGGGGCAGCAACTGCCGCGACTGGCCGCATGCTAACTGATGCCGTCAAGACCCTGGCGGATGTGATGCGCGCGCACACCAGGACCAGAGGGCCACTCACTGCTGCCACACGCGCTGTCTCAGGCAGGCATCGCCAGGGCAGGCGCCGCGCTGGACCATCCCAGCAAGCCGGCCGTCGGCTGATTGCTGCGGATCCTGCAGTGCGGGCCCGGCCGAGTGCCACCGCGCCACAGCACCAGCCAGCGCATCCCAGACGCCAGCTGGCCCACATTGCACCATCCGTCGCCGCCATTCCCCCTCTGGGGCGTCAAGGGCAAGCGGCTGCAGCTGATGGTGGCCAGGCTCAGGCGCGCCACTCAGGAGACGGCCCCTCGAGGCCCAAACGCCGTGTAGGCCGCCCCCCAGCGGCATCTGGCGGAAGGGCATCTGAGCCTCAGGCGCCTTCCCCCAGCCTCGCAGCAGCCACTGGGCAGAGCTTGCGAAGGAGCAGCAGGCAGGGCAGGGGAGGCAAAATGCTGGCCAAGGTCTCGCCCTCGCGGGCCACTCAGTAGAGGGTGTGGCCAGCTTTCCTTTAATATGGCGGTGGCCATCTTTATTTTGCCCATGGTTGTGCTTTTGGAGGGCTTTTTTTTTGCGTTAGGCCGACGTTGAGGCCCGGTTTCAATAAAGGTGGAGTGGCTCCTCCCCAGTTTGTGGGAGTGAGTCGTTTGTTGGGCTTTTTGTGGGGCCCGTTTATTGTTTTTGGGGATTCATGTGGGAAGGGCTTTTCATTTTTGTTTAATAAAAAATTATCTTTATTCATGCAGTCTCCATGGTTGTTCTTCTTAGTGTTTGTTGGCTTCGCCGGCTGAGGGCTTGCGGAGCGGCTGCATTCATCTTCCCTCATGGCCCCTGGCCATTCCCTGACAGGGGGCTTAGAAGTACCGTGTAATAAGGTGGCGTCGTGCGGCCCTTGGCCCTGGTCGCTCCCTCCTGGGAACGTACTCCTGCTCCTCCTCCTCCTCATGCTCCTCCTGCTCCTCCTCCTGAGGTGCTGGTCCAACGTCAGGTGGCAGTGCCTGAGTCCTGCGGATAGCCAGGTTGTGTAGCATGCAGCAAACCACCACAAATTGGGAGACCCGGTCCGGCGAATACTGGAGAGCTCCTCCGGAGCGATCAAGGCAGCGGAACCGCTGCTTGAGGACCCCAATAGTTAGCTCGATGATGTTGCGGGTGGTTTGATGGCTCTCGTTGTAGGCCTCTTCAGCAGCGGTCCTGGGCGCGCGGAGCGGGGTCATGAGCCAGGTGCACAAAGGATAGCCTTTGTCCCCGAGTAGCCATCCTCTTGGGGGAGGCTGTGCCTGGAACATGTCATGCACAGTACTCTGCCGCAGGATAAAGGCATCGTGGCTGCTGCCTGGGAAGCTGGCATTGACTGCCATGATGCGCTGCTTGTGGTCACAGACCAGCTGCACATTCAGAGAATGGTAGCCCTTCCTGTTGCGATACTGCTCGCCATGCTCCAGAGGGGCCCGCAAAGCCACATGCGTACAGTCAATGGCGCCCTGCACCAAGGGGAATTCCCCGAGTCTGGAAAATCCCAATGCGCGCTGATGCTGGCTCTCCAGGGCCATGGGGAAGGAGATGAATTGGCTTCTCCTTCTGAACAGTGCTTCGGTCACCTGGCGGATGCAGCGATGCGCGCCGTACTGGGAGATGTTTGCTATGTCCCCAGCAGCGTATTGGAAGGAGCCGGTGGCATAGAAGTTCAATGCCACTGTCACCTTCACTTCCACCGACAGAGACGTCCTGCACCTGAGCTTTGGCCGCAGATCTCGGCGAAGCAGGTGGCAGATCTCTGCAATCACCCCCTTCCGGAATCGGAGCCTTTTAACACATCGCGCGGCACTCATGTTTAGGTAGGAGCGCTGCTGGCGGTATAGCCTGACTGGGTAAGGCCTACGTGGCCGACGCCTGTAGCCCCCTCTGCCTCTAGCCAGGGCTGCCCCTCTCACAATACGTCTGCGAGCCCTACGGACATGGAGCTGCAGCTCCGCGTTGGCACCCCATGCAACCCCCATCAAATCCTGGCAAACACTCTAATTTCCAAATGGCCACTTGCAGCGCTGTTGCCTGAGTCCAAAAATACCTGGCTCTTGCTGCTTGAAACCAGTTAGCTATCCTCCTTGTTGTGTCTCCAGAAATGCGTTGCACAAGACTGTTTTCTGAAATAATGGATGGCCTTTATACTGGAGAGGACGTTCCCTTTAATTAGCGCCCCCCGGGGCCCGCGCTGGTTGTGTTGCGTTCCTTTTTCCAAACGCTCCGGCCGCCCGCCGCACAATGGGGCGGTCCGACTGAAGTTTGCAATCGGGGCGGCCAAAGGGCGTTGCACGAGGATGTGACGTCATTTTCTGCGCGCGCATCCGGGCGGGCGCTAAACTTTGCGCCGGCGCTAACGGGCAACTTAATTTGGGGCGGGGCGCAAACTGCGCTGCGCCCGGGCGCTACACGCATAGCGCCCGGAAATCACTTCTCTTAAGGCGCTAACTGCTGGCGCAAGCAACTGAAAATCTAGCCCTAAGTGTCCAAAGTTAGAAATCAGGTAACCTGATATATGCATCACCGTATGTCTGAAGAGGTATTTGAAGAAGCATCTCAATATGCTTATAATGGTTGCTGCCACAAATTGTTCAGACTAAAAAGATACTTAATGCCCTATGACTACCTATTGTTCTATTGATTTCTGGTTGCCAAGATGTGACTTGGTGATCCAGGCCCTAGAAGTAGTGCAGTGGAGGACAATGTGACTGATCCTTGGTGCTGGAGCTATGAAGAATGACTTGATAAGTTAGGTTTCTTGAGCCTTATAAAGAAAGTCATCAAGATACTCAGCATAATAAAGAAAGCACACCCAGCGACTGTAGAACAAAAAGGCACAGGTTCAGGCTTGTGAAGGGCAAATTTAGGACTGATATCAGGAAGTATTTCTTTACACAGAGGGTGATAAACAAGTGTAATGGGTTGTTAAGGTCAGGGCATTGGACTCATTTAAGGAACAGCTGGATACTCCAATGGAAAGACTATAGTGTTGGTATTCTGAAAGGTCTGCAGGGCCATCTTCATCCAAACCTATCTTGGAATTGGAAAGAGTGTAGCAGTCTAAGAGTTACTATTCCTGTTTTCTCTAGGTTTAGAATAAACGCTAACCACATAGAATAATAGATAACTGACAAGGTATTAAATCAATCAGGTGGTGTTTATAACCGCACAGTCTGTAAGAGAAAAGCTTGAGTAGTTTCTGGATGTCAGCAGACTCTTGTGATTGAATTTTATCCTTAGGTAGTTTCTACGAAAAATCATAAACTCATTTTTAAACAGTTTGGCAGTTTGTTCACTGAATGGCATACTGCTGGTAAAATAGTGGCTCTGAATTTCCAATTGGAGGCTTCCTGCGGATGGAAAAAAATCTACGAACTTACCTGCTGGTTCCGTAGGTCCCGAGGCTTGCGATCCTGGGCCTCTCCTCTTTGAAATGCGCAGAGGCCCAGGAATCCCAGGGGCGCATGCGGGATCACGTGGGCCAGGCAAACCAATGGAAAGGGAATCTCCCTTCACACTTTTGACAGTTCTGTACGCACAGAACTATCAAAAGTATGAATGGGGATCACATTTAAAAACACACTAAAACGTTAAATAATTTTTTTTTTTAATTACATATTTAAAATTAAAATGAAATTTAATTAAATATTTTAAACAAAAATTTAATTTTTTGAAGAAAAAAATAAAATGTTTTTTCAGGGCTAAAAAATAAACTACCTTTTTGAAGAGTATTTTAAATTTATTAATGAGTTACCAAATTTCATTTTTCTATTTTTTAAGACTCTTACTGCTTTTACCAGGCGTAAGAATTTGACAGGCTTTCAGTGGGCAGAAGTTGTGCAAAAAGCGCACCTCTCCACCCACGGAGGCACTTTTCTTGTGCATGCGGTTGGCAGATCGCAAGTGCCGGTTTTCAGCGCTTGTGCTTTGCATGCCTGAAACCGGCACTTGCGCGGCCCCTACAGACACGTGCGCACCTGTAGGAGTCGCAAAATCCGGCCCAACATCTTTTATTTGTTAGCACTGTTTGGGAAAAGTGTCTGCTGTACACTGTGTTTTGTGTTCAGGATAAATTCGCTCTATCCGCACACCCCCCTCCCCCAACTGTGTGTCAGCTGTAGGCAAGAAGATGGATGGGCAACAAGATTCCTGCAGTGAGGTGTGCAAGAGAGGCCTGTTGATGAAATTCTAACCTTACTTATGAAAAGCATGTAGTCTGTGTTCTGCACGTCCCACGGTGATGTGGTTGAGCTTTAACATTTAAATCTAATTTATTTGCTTCATCATTCTCTGCATTCTTTAAAAACCATTAGAGTGAATCATTCTTTCAAATCAGGTAAGACCACCCAACAAGTGATCACATTGCTGTAAGAAATTTGAAGTCTTTATGACATTGTGGTCATCATTACCTCTTGACCCTTTTCCCTCCCACAGGGTTTAAAAGTATGCCTTGTGGACAGAACCATGAGTTTCCCCCCCGCCCCCCCCCCCAACCACTGTTGGAAGATTCTAACTTCCTATTTTAGAGAGAAGACAGTAATTTCTTCTTCCTCCTCTTTCTTTCCACTTTCTTCCCTTTGTCTTTTCTATTTCTGTTGTCTTCTTTCCACTATCTTCCTCTTGTCTTTCCCCAGTAGAGCTGGTTTTAAACATTTTCTGCATTGATCAGTGTAACTGGACATCTTGAGGATTTTGTCTGTAGTGTATTTACCCTCTGGACAGAGAGTGTTGGCAGGTTATTTTATCAGAGAAGACATTGCAGCTGAGCCTGATCCTGTCCTTGTCCAACATCCGTCCAAGTGTTCTACCATAGGGGTTGCTGGTCATTAATCAGAATTAGCAACCATCCCTGATCTTCCACTCTCTAACCAGGGATAATGAGGCCAGTTGTCGCACTTCTACTACCACCTTGGCTGAGAGCCGGTAACAGCACAAATGAAGGACCTTATTTGGGATTTTCCTGATCTGTATGGCTCAACTACTCTGTAAATCATTTGAGTCAATGGAGGAACCTTTATCTGATATTTTTAACAAATATTATCAAAATTTCATTTTAAGAGATTATTGTGCAGAAATGTTTCTGTCATCAGATTTTCCTGCTTTGATAGATTAGATTTACTGAATCCATGACCAAAATTTTGCACAGGTTTAGACTGTTTATTTCAATTGGTGATCAAAACTTTAGGTAATCCCACCACTAAGTACTGTATTACTACAGACGAACAGATTAACAGTAGCCAAATAAAGTGAAAACTCATTCCACTTGACCTGCAGCTACTTTGTGGTCCATCTGAAAACAGTTGCACTAGATTCTAATTTTAAAAAAAAAGTGAGTTGGCTGTCTAACACTCATCATCATGCTTGAATCTCTAAATAAAGGTACTCTATGCAAGTGAAGTTTCCATATGCCTGATAGGATGGGTACACACTCTTCTGCAGGGACGTAGTCCTCCTGCCTAAATCCAGAGGGCATAGACACAAATTAGCTACAGCCAAGACTTGGCAACCCCCAAGAGTGCACTGCTGGAGTTTAACACAGCTCTAGCTAAGCTTTGTACAGATTGTCCAACTACAACCACACCGTATCTAGTAAGGCATTGGCTTGAAATTTCTTTTTGGGAGTGTGGGGAGAAGACATCAACTTGATGTCCAATGAACCTGGATCATGTGGTGTATGTGCCTTTAAGAGCCCCCTGTGTACTGTAATGCCGGTAATGGCCACTCGGGCTATATAAGCCTGTATAGTGTCTTGTATCTGTTAGTTCACCTCCAGACTTTGTTCAGTAAACACCTGTGAAACCAACTCCTGCATTCCGTGTCTCCATTAACACACGGATACAACAGATCATCATCTTTAAAAGTATCCAAATCAAGCTCCTGAGAAATTCTTCCAGATAGTTTCTATTTGTCTGATATGAAGTACACACTGAACCTGCTTCCCCGCACCCCCCCCCCACCTCGCCTGCCCCCAGTAGGAACACACCCTACTTGCTTAAGTCCAGACAGTTCAAAGGTTGGGGATCTTCAGTTGTGCTCATAGCTACTGCTGACATTAAGTAACCTCCTCCCAGGATAGAGTAGTGTTAAGTTTTCCGCTGTTTGTCTAGGCTACCTGTTAGAGCATTGGATTACAGGATAATATGCCACACGCTTAACCTGAATTGGGACTTTGCTGTCATTGAAGAAATTCAAGAAAACTCAAAGTGCTTTTCAATCTTGCTTCGTACAGTCTTGAAGGATTATGATCCCTAGGGACAATGTTTTTGACATCGTTTTATCTTCCAATCAATAGCTTTAAAAAAAAACCCAAACACTTTTTAAGCATATATAGTCATAATACTGCACTTGGAGACTTCATATCCCATTTGGAATGCTTGGAACAGCCACTCTGAGGCCAGCCCTTATGATGCATCCAACACACTGTTGATGAAAACATCAAGTAAGATGGGTGACCATGGACAACTATGCTTCACTCCCCTTTTGAGAGAGAGGTTTTGTTAGCCTTTCATCTATCCTTACATAGACCTTGCAATAAGAGTTCACATACCGGATAAAATCCAAGATTTGGCCATGGACGTGCCTCTCCACCCACCCCCCAAAGATTTCGGCTTCTTTTAGGGCTACTCGAGACCTTAGCCTAGATTTTAAAATTGCCATTATTTAAAACCTGGCAGTAACCTTTTAAACAATAAATAGGTTAAAGGAGGGATTACAATAACACTGATAGGAAAACCAAGGCTTATAGATCAAAAGCTGTATAAAAATCAATGAAAACAATGTGAATGGGTTTCCTCTGTAGTGCCGTGAAACTGCCTTAACATATGTGACTGCTTTGCCACCATCCTTCTGACCACTGCATGGCCATCTGCCATACCCCATTTAATGGTAGTTCCCCTAGTTGACGTGTTACTTGTAATCTATTTGTAAGTCAGCTATGACTAACTCACTTGTCGGAACTCATCTTCCATCAAAGATTTTTTTTTGATGTATTGATCCTTAAGGCATTGTACGTAGATTTAAAAGGTAAATGGTTCAGTACTCTTTCTCAATTCTCTTGTGAATCTCCAATACCCCTTTACTCCCTTTCTTTCAACCAACTATCTAATCTAGTCACACTGTGATGCCTATCCCTGAGGTCTCTGACCTGTCTGCTGTTGGTAGGGAGCTTGTATCACTGGTAGTTCTGATGGACCTGTTTTAAGACACAGACACAGTGCATTGCCATTTTCCTAGGCCCACCACTAATAGAGTGCCAGATCCCAACACAGACATTGAGTATCCTCTGAGCTAGAGTCTGCTTTTATACACCCCATCATTTGTCAGCAGGTAACTGGGCTGCTATAATAACGGTGCCCTCTGACCCACTCCAGCAGCCAGTCAGATAGCTTCTTACATGGAATTATATAGAAATTACAATATGGGAACAGATTGTTTGGCCTAATTAGTATATGTTGGTGTATATCCACCACACAAGGAATAGTCCTAATCCCATGTGCCTGCTATCTTCCAATTATCCCTTTACTCCATTTCCTTCAACCACCTATCTAATTTAGGCTTAAATGTTAACATGGTCTCTGTTTCAATCACCAATTCCAGTAATGCAATCCATAGCCTTAAAACCCTCTCTTTTTAAAAAAAAAAAAAAAGTTTCTCCTACATTACTTATATTGAATCTTATATTTATGTCCTCTAGTTCTGGACCCCCCTCAACCATTGGAAATGGTCTGTTTCTATCTACCTTGTCCCACCCTTTCATAATTAAAAAAAAATCTATCAATCATCCCATAATCTACTCTGTTATAACAAACCGTTTTTTCACTCTCCCCAGCCTCTTCCTGCTTCCCCCCCAAACACCTGTTGCCTTTTTCATGCCCTTTTTCTACAGTCTCTGTTTGCTTCCTGGTTCTTATCTCTGGCATCTGATTGCATTCTTAGGCTACCCCTCCCTGATCTTAGGCTCTCCCAGCAACCCCTCTTTGGCCTTTTCCGCTGTTTTTTCCCCTGCTCAGGTTTCACACCCGGGCATCATTTTGTTTCCCTAATGCACCTATTCTGAATAATAGTGATTTTTATCAGGCCCATTATCCAATTCCTGCCTTGGATCAATAAATTGATTGGTCATGTGTTTTCCACAGACCAGTTGGAACCCACAAAACAGATCTGCAGCACTGGATGAGCTTAGTGTGTGGCACTTATTTCTGACCCATCTGCCTCTAATCTGCATATCCACAGTAACAGAAGTAGGCCATTCAGCCCCATATAATTTCACTAATTAGAATACATAGATATAGGGTTGTAATAATGATACATACCTTCCTGTCCTTTAGCAATGTCAATGTTGCTACCCTTTTATATTGCCTCTACTAAATATCTATGGATTCTGCTGGCATTCTTAACCTGGTCAAGCTTTGCTGGCATGGTTTGTGCTATTGGAATAATTCAAGTGGATTACTGCTTTATAACTCACTGCAATTCCTCTGTTGTGCCCTAAAAAATATTTGTAGGTTATGCTGTTTCCATATAACATACAGTCAAATAGAATGTGCAATATCACACACAAGCCTATAATCAGTCGCTATCTACCTTGATGCCCGTCATTGGCAAGAAAAAATCTTGCCAAAAAAACCCACCTTTCTCAAATGACACCCGCGTTAATATTGAACAACAAATAGGCTGGACATGCTTCTCTTTTACATGCCAATCTGTGTTCTCAAGTAAGTGGAGTTTTTTTTTCATACAGGAGTGGAGTGGTGTATGTCACATAACCACTGTGCAGTAGTTCACAACAGAGTGGGAAGAAACATACTTATTTCTTTTAGAATGTACATTAGTTTTCAAAAAGGAACAATTATTTTAAGTAACAGTTCTCAAACTTCCCTTTGTGGGAGGAGAGAATATTGTAAATGGTCACTTGATGCAACTCATGCTCACTCTGCCTTTTATTTATTTGTTTATTTTATTCTTTTGGGAACCCAGTAAAATTCAGTAAAATATTGGCACGGAATTTGCGGTCAGCGGCAAAGCAAGGGCAATTGCCGCTGACCCCGAAGAAAGCTGTCCACAGAGATTTTGCGATCTCTGTGGCGATAAGTTTGCCTTTTTCAATGTGCAAGTGATTTCAGCACAGTATAGTGGGGATTCCCTAGTGCGATCTGCTATGACGTCAACAAGCTGTCTAAGCAGCGAATCACATTGCAAAATTCTCAGACAGGGAACCAAGAAATGAGAACCTGCTTTTATCCTGACTTTTTAAAAATGTTAGAGAGCAAAACAAAGATTGGGGATCTCACTTGGCGATATGGTAGAATCTGAAATATAATGAACAAACTAAAGTTTCTTAAAAATTGTAATTTTTATCATAATGGAGAAATTTGGCACTCCACAAAATTAAAATTATTTTTTCAGGGCCAGAACGTTTGTTTAACAGTCAATATGCTGTTAAAACCCCAGTTACACTTAATCCAACAAGGCCTAACATTTAATGGGGTTTTTAACAGCGATATTACCACAGAAAAGCCCAAGTTTTCATCAGTTTCATTGATTTCCCTGATTGCCGGCTATTTGGGGTGGGGGGCACAGTGCAGCCAGTGTCGGAGCAGTGAATGATTGACCGCAACTTCAGGATTTCCGCGTTTAGATGCACATGCGCTACATCCTGAAGTTGTGGTAAATTTCAGAAGGGTAATAACGGCGAACACTGTTAGTTCGCCGTTATTATCCACCGCAAATTCCAGCCCAGTTGAGAACAGGCCGATATTACCCTGTAGGCCATGCTTGTTACTTGAGCCTAAAGCTTAGATGTTGATTTCTTTAGGACTTTAATGTTATTGTGGCTTGTCCTCTGCACCCTCACTTTTTAAAAAAAAAATTAGCCCTTTGTACACATAAATTGACCATTTCTGGCAGTTCCTAATCCTGCGTGACCACTTTCCTGATTCGGATATGTAAAGGTTATTAAACAGATTTTGGTTGTGCTTATTGTTTTCCCTGATTTGTATGTGCATGCTGTGTTCTAACTGGTGTGTCCATGATTATCATAGCGTGTTGAAATTGCAGTGTGTCAGTATAAAATACTCTCAATATTGTCTGGAAAAATAAACCTAGTTTGATATTTATATATGGTAAATAATAGGTGCAGGCACAGCTGAAACAAACTGTAAAAATGTAACCTGTAAATATATTTGTTATTAACTGTCACAATCTGAAGAATAATATACAGATAAATGATGTGTAATACCTAAATTTGTGATTAATAAGTCCCATATGAGATGATGATGATGTAATTTTAGATCGTAAGTGAAAAATAGTCAGCAATAGTGTAACATGCAGATATTGTCCTGGTTACATGCTCTCTCTAGTGCCAACCCTATTCATCAATGTCGGCAGACTCTGTTCTCATTAAACCCACTTCCACAAAAAGGACTTAATTTCCTTAAGAGGACAGGACACCTGATTCAATCTAACACACATTACCGAGAAGTTTAAGCTATTGCCTCTATTCTGTGAAGGGCCTTGCCTTGGTTGAGCGAGATATTCATGCTTAAAAAACATCTGAAAGATATTAAATGTTGCTTAGTTTTATTTTTTCATTTGCTTGTTGCACTTTGAGTAGACTATCTAGCTAATAGTCTTTAGAATGATTTTTTCATTCAAATACTAAATAACATTACTTAGTTTTGTTTTTGATTGCAAAGCTTTGAAAAAATGTCCTTTGGAATTTAATGTGCACAATCTTTGTTATTAAAATATAAATTATCAACAGAGGTATGAGACGTTCATTAACAAATTGATTTCGTTCCTTGTCTTTTATGAAAGTGCTACACCTGTAAGCTGCATGCTGAGAGCATACAGATCATTTTCCTTCAAATTTTATACCTCTGATCTTGAGCACCAATTGTTCTCTGTGCTACAATATCTCATTCCTGCTGTTCTTTAAAAATAAGTTCTTCATCTAACTTGAAGGACACACATATATCTATCTTATATATATATAAGGAATAACAAAGGCTTCTGATTTTCAGATTTATTTTTTTCCTGAATTCAGTTCAAATAAAAACCAAATAAATAAGCTGCGAGAAATGTTGTGCCTTTTAGGCTCAAAAATAAAGTGGAAAATTTATAATTAGGAAACAATTTTGGAATAACATAAAATACTTTAAATAAATAATTATATCATGATGTATAAATATATCATAGCAAAGTATAATGCTAAAAGGAGTTGATGCACATCAACAGTTTGCATCCTCAGCGCCTCTTTAACGCTCTGAACTTCATTTAGTTTTCTCTGTGATGTAGGTTATTTCAATATTCTTGATATACCAGTTGGAGCAATGACATAGAGCAAATTAAATACTTCCTGTGCCTTCCAGAAAAGCAGCTGTGTGTGTTATACCGCAGCCATAGTTTGCCAACATTGACTTCAGGATTTTATCACGTTTAACTCTAATTTTGGAATTCAACGTTTGGGGGTATTTATTGGGTTTACCTCAAAAATAAGAGTTAGGAATATTCCACAGCATGATCACTCACTGTGTCAATTGGTTGTTTTCTATATTTTCATAAAGAAGCCACGTCACACTAAAAGCGTAATATATTGAATTGATACAGTATTCTCCTATGACGGCATACGCAGCTGCTTCCTATGTTTTTTTTCCCCTTGCAGTAATTCTTCTGTCCCCTGGTCAGGCATCTCCTTCATCTCAAAGGATACAGCAAGTTAGCTGCTCCCAAGCCACTTCATTACTGCTCTTTGCCAGTCACCAGAAGAACATGCAAGAATGGCCCAGTGGAGAATCCCCAATTGATTTTTCCTCCTCCCTGAGATGAAAGGTGAAATTTTGTGAGACCCCCCCCCCCCCCCGCCACCAATTGATTTTGCATGCAGTTATGAGAAAATCATGGGTGTACTGCCTGTGATTTTTCCATCCATTGATTTCAGTGGATAGAAAATTGCAGTTAGTGCATCTGAAATTTTCCAATAAACTGCCTGCTATATGTGAAGCCCCACCGTTGGCGGAGCGTCGTGGAAATTTTCACCCAAAATGTCTGGTCATTGTTCAGCACTTCCCAGCAGCATAGTGACTGCAATTGGCAACCCAGTGAAATAAAGAGCTGAACACACTCTTGCTGCACCCATGTGTCACCTGCAATATTTTATATGGTATGTAAGATTTGCAAAATTCCCACATTCCCCCGAGGTTATTAATAAAAGGGACCCTGTATGGACAATTTAAAAAGGGTACCCAAAAAGATGGCGTCCGCACTTCATGACCAAAAGCCTGTAAGATTTTCTGCAGCACAAACAGGCAGCTTTGGGAAATCGAAACTTAAAATGCATTTCTGTGAAAAGGACTTTGTGTTTGAAAAGCCAGACAGCTAGGCAAACATTGAATATGCATTGCGTAAGATCCAAAGAGATCAAACCCAGTTAGGCCTGAGCATAAGGCCATTAGTTTGTCTGCATAAATAATCGGAAACAGCTTAAGGAAGCCACCAAGGCTGGACAGGCTGATTTAAATGCATTAATGACAATACAACTCGGACGTCGGGCCATCAGGTGCGATAAACGGCCATCTAAAGCCAGTTAGTTTAGATTGGTATAATCATTTAAAACAGCCCGCCAAAAGTTAAACAATGGACTGACCTGATTTGGCACGCAGATAAGGGCCTTCGGAAGGAGTATAATTGTAGGCCCATCAGTAGCAATCGCTCTCTTGACTCTGACCTCTTGTCTGGTCTTGGGCAGCTGCCGCTCGTACTCGTGCCCTGGCCTCGTGGCGGGTTCTCTTCTCGCTCCCTGTATTGGGTACAACCAAGGACATCCATACCAATCGTGGAGAGGGGAACGAGACCCGAGTCCAAAGTCATACAGGATACACGGGCCACAAAAATGGGCAGGCGAGATGAGACAAGGCGAGACGAAGAAAAAGGTAAAGACCCGCCAAGAGCAGAGAAGGGCAGCAGAAGACGCATTGATAAAGACCGAGCGCCTAGTTATAAGCTGGCGCTTGGGGAAGAAAATATATGTACGGACAGTGAGAATAAGTTGGCTATTGAACACTGCGAATAAGCTGGCGTTAAACGCAGGTGTCCACGCCGCAACGAATATACCGGCGTTCAAAGAATGGGTAGAAAAATCTAAGCAGTGAAGACTGCCAACCGCCCCGCAATCGCAATGTTACCGCCGACGACCGCCCGAGGGAGAAGAAGAAGAGAACCCATCGCAACGAGACGATGACGGTAGCTGAGGAGAGGAAAGGTGTGTTGCAGCAACAGCTCCAGCACTGCGCCCTGAGACCACGTGGCGATGGAGTACCCCAAAGGACAGGAGACCAAACCTCAAAACTCGCAACCGTTAAAGCAACAGGCTTTGGATTGGTGAGCATGAATTCCTGGCCCCTCATAGCTTAATCTAGTTAGGTATAGGGCTGGGATAAGGATAAGGGGATTGTTAATGTAGTTGTTTTTCCCTCGATGTGCCGTGTGTTCCCCATTCCCTGTATAAGTATATAGTTATTGTTCATGCCTGTAATTTTATACCAGTAATTTCTCATAAGACTGTGTTTTAATTTCTGTTTTAATAAAATCTTGGTTTTCTTACACCAAACCACTTGTCTACTCGATTTTTCTGTATCGCCGCCTGTACCTAAGTCCGGTGTCTAGAACCCAGGGGTGTGGGAGCGATTCGAACTGCTCACAGGCAGTCAGGGACATAACTGACTGGGGCCACACGCCACCCCCTACAGGTCGTAACTCTAGTTATCCAAATAATCCATTATACTGGCACAGATAAGCTAATTTAAGGTTGTTTACCCACATATCTACTAACAAATACTTGCTTGGTTAAAACGTTGCTCCTGATGGAAGCAAAAAACATTAGTTAAATATCTAATTAAGTACAAGAGTCCCTTGAGTGAGATCAGTTTAAGCACCAATATGTTAAAAGTTGGATTAATCATGTGTATGGTAGTCTTGTGCTTTGTGGTGCTTGTGTAAGATTCACAGTTGCCCTCTCCATTTGTGATCTCTGTGTAGGAATTGGGAAAATATGCTTCAGGTGACAAATTTTATAACAGTGGGGAAAAGTGCTGAACTGCATTACTTTATAGTTGTTCAATACAATGGGCTAGAAATTCGGTGCATTTGCGCTTCTTGTTGGCGTAAACAACTTTTTGCCCAGGCGCGGTGCCGCTAACGACTCCCGCTAAATTCAGCGGGAGTTTAGCGGTGGCGGTAACCAGTAGCGCCCCGCTCCACTGCGCAGGCGATGATGACGTCATTACCGTGAGCAACGCTCTGTTTTCGCCCCACCTACAAAATTGGCCTGCGCCCCCTGAATCTGCACCAGGCGATGACGGCGACCGATTCAGGGGGCAGGAACAGAACGGCAGGAAGCTCGCAGGGCGCTAACTAAAGGGGAGATGGCGGGTGGGGAAAAAAAATCGGCCAACTTACTTGTTGTAGCCCGTTGTGTCTTTTGAATGCAGGGTCCATGCTGCGATCTGGCAGTGCCGGACTGCTGGCATGGCACCCCGCTCCCTGGTGGTCCAGGTAGGGCCTCACAGAGTTGTGGATTTCGGCCCTCCCCTTTAATGAGGGGAAGAGCCCTTCCATGCGGCAGCGCTACGTGGCCCAGTGCGTAGCGCTGCAGAATGTACTGCCCTGATATTCGGGTTAGCGCTCCAAGAAGGAAGTGGAGCACTTGAATTAGCGTTCCACCTCCCTCTTGGGGCGCTAAAACTGAAGTTAGTGTTATTTTTCGCTCAGGCGATGTTAGCGACCCAAAATGGTCACTAATGAATTCCCCCCCTACTGTCTTTGTCAAGGTATTGAAATTGTTCCTATGTGGCAGGAAGTACCATATGTCACATCCTTGACAGTGTGCAGAGGTAATTTGTCTGTGGCTACTGTGATATTCAGGGCACAGTGGAGCTGTGGTCCATTGCCATCATTTATTGATAAGTCTGAAAAAATCTAATGAAATTATCAATGTTCTTGAATTAATTATGAACGTGAATAAGAAAGCTAAATACTCTAGAGTCAGGATTGCATTATCTATTCAGTCTTATCATTTCCTCTTTGGGAGCAGTATGTAGGTTTAGCTTTGTGTTTTGAACATGGCTTTGGATTTATTCTGATTTCAAATTTCCTGTACCTATTGGCACCTTTTTTTGTTTATGGTGTTTTACAAATAAATAATGCTGAAGTCTGATGCATTTTACTTAATTTCTTGGGGGCGGGGGGGGGGAGGGGTGGTGGTGGGTGGGGAGTGGTATGGCTGCTACCTCCCTGGTTTCGAGGGACCACACTGGATCTACAGATTATGTTTTCTTCATTACCACGGTACTGTATATTGCTTGACTGGATGAGGTTCAAGATCCTTACCTTGTTTTATTTAGTTTCTGCATCTTTTCAAGACTTACAGCTTATCTTGGACATTAGTGGCGTGAGCTGCAGTTTTTATTTTGCTGTAATAGTTTTTACACTGGTTTATTTTAGGTAAGTCCCAATCATTGCCTGGAAGGATCTGAAATTTGTTACATTTAGTATGTTAGTAGTATCCTGCACTATAGTTCTTTCTGTGTGATTGTCAAAAATCAAATATATATTTACACTGTTGTATTTGTGTTTACTGAGTTAATTTTAGTATGATATAAGCATTTACTGTATTTAACAAGTTAAAATGCTACAAATGCCATTCAACAGTAGCAAATACTTTATGATGAAAGAAATACTCATAATCTAATCTTGTTTTACAGGCAGCTGCTATTTTCAATTCTGCTTTTGGAAGTTTTCTGGTAAGAGTTGAAGTATTTAATGACTACATGACAAGATTAATTTTGTAAGCACTGTCAAATTGCAATGCTTAAGTATTTATTACTGAGTTATTTCTAAAATGAACAAAGGCACAGCACAATGGATTTTATTGGCTGGTTTCCTTATTAAAAGCATATTTCAAAACAAACCATCTGTTTTAAGTTATGGTTCACTTTTTAACTTTGCATTTTGTCTTAAATGCACTGATGAATAGGATGAAAATCTTCAAATTTGTGTGTGGGTATTCTTTAAGTTTTAATCAGATTATTCCTAACTCATAATTTTAAGTCCCTTCCTGCAAATACTTTATTAGTATTATTGATAGTTTTGACTTTAACAACCTTTTGCCTGCCCCTCCTAATTGTTGCTGCAAATGAATGTTGCAATGACAAAATTTAGGTCAAGGCATTACAGTTATTGAGATTATTTTTCCACTGCAGTTTCGGCTGGCTGTTAATGTTGACTGGAATGCCATTCTGAAATGTCTCAATTACAGGTGACTATAGTGTAAAACTACCTTTCAATAATCTTGTTATAGTGAGCCTTTTCACTACATTTCAAAGCCTTTATAAATGTATTTTTTAGATGGGAGGTCAATTCATTACATTATAAATAAGATTAAATAGAAGCATGTATCAATATATAGATCATTTTTTATGAGGTTCATCAAATACTCGTTAGTGAACATCGAGGGATTGATATTTGGAAGATAAATCATGACCCATGGATAGTGCAGGAAATGATAATTCAATCTTTAGCTATTGTGTGTGTTCGTGTTGTGTTTTTGCTTTCCTCTTATCAATTGGTTAGAAGTTCTTTTCTCACGTAACAGTCAAGAGACAAATATCATCCAAATCTTTATTCATACTGATGTTTGTTTGATTACTGTAAAACAGAACATTTTCAATGTAGCTGCCCTAGTTATATTTGATAGATGAATACAATTTACATAAATTCCAGACTCTGGTTTCTTTGCATTGTGCCACAGAGTATTGCTGTAAGTTAGAAACATAATTTCATTATCTCCTCCCCTTCATTTTACACATGCTGTTGTACAATAAAGCAGATTAGAATAAATGATTTGATTTCTCTCTTTGATGTGCCGTAATAATATTTGATGGCAGATCAATTATAGTCTACTGAATAGTTAGCTAATAAAATCTGCTTGTATCATTATAGTTGCATGTTATGGAATGTAGAACTTTCACACAGATTTGTGGCGTCTGTGTGGAGTTTGCACATTCTCCCCGTGTTTGCGTGGGTTTCCTCCGGGTGCTCCGGTTTCCTCCCACAGTCCAAAGATGTGCAGGTTAGGTTGATTGGCTATGATAAATTGACCCTTAGTGTTAGGGGGATTAAATACGTGGGGTACGGGGATAGGGTGGGATATGTGTTGGTGCAGGGGTTACGGGGATCGGGTGGGATATGTGTCGGTGCAGGCTCGATGGGCCGAAATGGCCTCTATCTGCACTGTGGGGTTTCTGTGATTCTGTGATTTGTTTAATATTTTTCTAACTACAGCATTTATTGGAATTTGGTGTTGTGTTGTGAATATTTCCACAATTACTAATTATTTCAGACAGTGAAAGCTAAATACAGTATATAACTAACAAACTCAAACTTGATCACTAATACTTTCAGACGCAACTATCTGTGACAGTAGAAGAATGTTTGCAGATATTTTTAATCAGTAACCAGATCAAAGCATTCACATATTAGAATATATACAATTGTGTTTGTATACCCAGTACCTTGGCTGTAAAGATGAGTCTTGAGTAAACTATTTTTTAAAATTACTGGTTTTATTATTAGTGTTTAATCTGATGTTTTCCCCTCAAATTTGTTCTAATGAATGTCAGCTTCACACAGACAGTGTTTGCACTGTATGTCTATTGAATTATGGAGATGGTAAACATACTAGTCATGTCCATTTTTCTTGCAAATTTGTGACATAAATTTAATTACTGTGATGGCCAGCAACACTCAAATTTAATTTTGTTAGGCAGAACCAAGTTGATTTTTAGGGTAATGGATTTCTTTATTCTGGTTTGAAAAAATACGTGATCCAAATAGTAACAAGGTAGGACAACTGAGATTTTATTTCTAAAAGTGTGCGCGCTAACTTTGGATTGGGGTTGTACGGTAGAAGCACTAGCAACTTTGTAACGCTCCCATTTGTTATATTGAAATATTGTACAGACTCATTTGGAGGGTGCCATTACATTCAATTTTGCAAGGTTTGAGAAAGGGAGAAATGCACTACATCTTTTAAAAATGTGCACCAGGTGTTTCAAATATTCATAACTTTTTAAAATAGGACTTGGGAAAGATAATTAAAGCTGGAACTAATAAGTGAGGCTTTTTGCTTGAGCCTGGTTATTCCAGAGTCTAAACTCCTGTGCTACTCTGCAGACTTCAAGCAAAGACTCACCTGTTGTAAAGAGGAAAAAAAAGCTTTCTTGTCATCAGCTCTCTTTTTATAGATGGTGATTCAATTTTTGCTATTGTTACTTCATTTGATTTATTGTTCAGACATTGTTTCTAAAAACTCATTTAGAAAGATAATGCTATGTGAAGGTGATGGTGAAATTAACTTTGAAGTACTTGATACTTTAGCCACTTTTTTTAATAATGGAAAGTAAAATATGTTTGTAAAATTTGTGGAAACTTATTTCATTATATTATTAGATAACACCATGTCATATAATCACCATCAGTATTAAAATGCCTACCTTGCTGTGAGGATGGAAAGATTTCGAAGACAAAAAGCCTAGAAGTAATGGCCTAGAAATTTGATGACCTGCCCATTTTACAGGCTGATCTCGTTGTATCTAATAGTAATGAGGTCACTGTTGTCCGGGTGTTCCCCCACATGATACTGCATCAGGAGCACCACTAAAAACGAAGTCAGGTACCCGATTGCCCCATGTTTCCTCACTAGCATGTTGTGTTAGGAAACAGTCATTTATAATGTCTATAAATCTTTTAGCTATCCTCCCCTCAATAGTAAATGGCTCACCATTCAACCATTGAATGCCTGGGAAATTAAAAATACCTCATTACATGCATTCATATGACATTACTCTGTCTCTTATTTTAATAAAGTGGTGTCATGAATGTGTGGGCTGAGGGAGTAAGAAATGATAAGAAACAAAATGAAAAATATGTCCTTCAAATCGGAATGGTAGCCAAAGTCAGTGGGTGAGAATGCATTAGAGCTGGCAATCTAACTATTAATTGGCTTTCGGACAAGTTTCCATTTCTGGCAGAGTGGATAGCGCTCTTGTGGAAATACTATCTGAGAAGTAAAGGATGTAGGGAATAGCAAATATTGAAGGTAATAATGGACAATGGGAGCTTTCTGGATGTACATAATAAAAGTACATAAAATAGTAGGATCTATGGGCTATATTTTAATGTGCAGACGCACGGGGAGCAGGGGGGGCCCGATAGTTTGTGGGAAACCCAAAATATGTTAAGCGCATCTGTCAGTGGCTATTAAACTCCAACCACCTCATCTGTCATTTCCTTCTGGGTTTTCTGTCCAATCAGCGGCAGCGGGTGTGATGCGGACCCGCATGATGCAATCTCAACTCCAGTATTTAAAGGGACAATCCAAACATGCAAGTTGAAGGATTTGGAGTTGGCTGTCAGAGAACTGGAAGTGTTGCAATGGAGTCGAGTCGGGCAAAGGCTGCACCCTGCTTCATGGACACCTCCCTGGATGTGCTGCTGGGAGCTGTGAGGAGCTATTCCCTAGCAATGAGAGGAAGAAGCCTGCTGCTGAGACAAAGAAGGCATGAATGGAGCTTGCCATCACACCTCACACTGCTTACCTTGCAGATGCACCCATCCTTCTCTTTGCAACCACATACTCTCATTCCCAACTATCCAGCCACTATGCCCACTCCCCATCATCCGTATGCAATGTCATGCCTCTCCCTCATAATCACCCTCACCAAATGTACTCCATCGGATGAAAACATGCCATTACACTCACTCGTACGTCTCCTCTTTCCCTCCTTGCAGGAGAAGAGAGCATAGAACACCAGGGAGAGGGAGTGAACTGGAGGGAGCCCTCCACAGATCACACAGCTGGCAGCTGCAGAGGAGGAGGCGCTGGCGATCAGTGGAGTTTTGGTGTCCCTGGCTATCTGAGATGGGGAGACGTGGGAACTCCCAGCTACCTGGTGACACAATTAAATAAAAACCACCCACATGTCATATGGCACTGAGTCATGTTGATTTGGTTTCAACAACGATTGAAATATGATTATCTTCATCATAACTTGCAATATTCTTATCTTGCTTAGGACTAATTCATGTCTTTTATCTCTCATAGGGCCTTCACACATGCAGCAGGAGTCGGTGGACATGGCGGGTGACGATTCCTCAGAGGAACTGAGTCCTTCTGAGGGTGCACCATCACAGGACTCATGCACCAGCTCACATACCTGCACTTCAGTGGGACCAATAAGGCAAATAGTTGAGTTTTCACCTGGTGGCTCATACTTCACAAGTGGGCAAGAGCAGATGGTGAAACTAGGGACAGCAGTGGCGAGTCTGCATCGGAGGGCACAGCCCTCTCCAAGCTTTGCTCAGCTGGACACAGATGCTGTACCTCGGGGGCCGTCGGTGAAGAGGAGAATCATTGAGGAGCAGAAGACAATGTATGATGCACTGACGGGGCTTCAAAGCACACTTATCACAGCTACAGAGAGATTGGAGGAATCCACCTCAAGGTGACTCAACCGTGGCTAACAAGGGAAATTAGGGATAGCATAAGATCCAAGGAGAAGACATATAAATTGGCCAGAAAAAGCAGTAAACCTGAGGACTGGGAGCAGTTTAGGATTCAGCAAAGGAGGACAAAGGGATTAATTAAGAGGGGGAAAATAGAGTATGAGAGTAAGCTTGCAGGGAACATAAAAACTGACTGTAAAAGCTTTTATAGATATGTGAAGAGAAAAAGATTGGTGAAGTCAAGCGTAGGTCCCTTGCAGTCGGAATCAGGGGAATTTATAATAGGGAACAAAGAAATGGCAGACCAATTAAAAACATACTTTGGTTCTGTCTTCACAAAGGAGGACACAAATAACCTCCCAGAGATTTCGGGGAACATAGGGTCTAATGAGAGGGAGGAACTGAAATAAATCAGTATTTGTAGGGAAATGGTGTTGGGGAAATTGACGGGATTGAAGGCCGATAAATCCCCAGGGCCTGATGATCTACATCCTAGGGTACTTAAGGAAGTGGCCCTAGAAATAGTAGATGCATTGCTGGTCATCTTCCAAAATTTGATAGACTCTGGAACAGTTCCCATGGATTGGAGGGTAGCTAATGTTACCCCAGTATTCAAAAAAGGTGGTAGAGAGAAAACGGGGAATTATAGACCGGTAAGCCTGACATCGGTAGTGCGGAAAATGCTAGAGTCCATTATAAAAGATGTAATAGCAGAGCACTTGGAAAACAGTGACAGGATCGGACAAAGACAACATGGATTTACAAAAGGTGAATCATGCTTGACTAATCTACTGGAATTTTTTGAGGATGTAACTGGTAGAATAGATAAGGGAGTACCAGTGGATGTGGTGTATTTGGACTTTCAGAAGGCTTTCGATAAGGTCCCACGTAAGAGATTAGCATGTAAAGTTAAGGCACATGGGATTGGGGGCAAGGTACTGACTTGGATAAAGAGCTGGTTGGCTGACAGGAAGCAAAGAGTTGGAATAAACGGGTCTTTTTCCGAGTGGCAGGCAGTGACTAGTGGGGTACCGCAGGGATCGGTGCTAGGACCCCAGCTATTCACAATATATATAAATGATCTAGATGAGGGAACTAGATGTAATATCTCCAAGTTTGCAGACGACACAAAGCTGGGTGGTCGTGTGGAGGATGCCGAGAAACTCCAGTATGATTTGGACAGGTTGGGTGATTGGGCAGAAGCATGGCAGATGCAGTATAATGTGGATAAATGCGAGGTTATCCACTTTGGTGGCAAAAACAGGAAGGCAGATTATTATTTGAATGGCAATAGATTGGGAGAGGGGGAAGTGCAACGAGACCTGGGTGTCCTTGTGCACCAGTCGCTGAAGGTAAGCATGCAGGTGCAGCAGGCGGTTAAGAAGGCAAATGGTATGTTGGCCTTCATAGCGAGAGGATTCGAGTACAAGAACAAGGATGTCTTGCTGCAGTTGTACAGGGCCTTGGTGAGACCACACCTTGAGTATTGTGTGCAGTTTTGGTTGCCTTATCTGAGGAAGGATGTTCTTGCCATGGAGAGAGTGCAGCGAAGATTCACCAGACTGATACCATGGATGGCAGGAATGACGTACGAGGAGAGATTGGGTCGATTGGGCTTGTACTCACTGGAGTTTAGAAGAATGAGAGGGGATCTCATTGAAACTTATAAAATTCTAACAGGACTGGACAGACTGGATGCAGGAAGGATGTTCCCGATGGCCGGGGAGTCCAGAACCAGGGGTCACAGTCTAAGGATAAGGAGTAAGCCATTTAGGACAGAGATGAGGAGGAATTTCTTCACCCAGAGAGTGGTGAACCTATGGAATTCTCTACCACAGAAGGCAGTGGAGGCTAATTCATTAAATATATTCAAGAAGGAGTTGGATATATTTCTTAAGGCTAAAGGGATCAAGGGATATGGGGAGAAGGCAAGGACAGGGTACTGAAATTGGATGATCAGCCATGATCTCATTGAATGGCGGAGCAGGCTTGAGGGGCCAAATGGCCTACTCCTGCTCCTATCTTCTATGTTGCTATGTTTCTATGAAGGGGTGATGTTGCAGGCCATTGAGATGATGTCTTCTTCCATTGATAGAGTGGCCAGCGCCATGGACCGTCAAACGCTCCAATCAAATGAGTCCGTGCACGCCTTCAACACCACTGTGCAGACTCTGGATGCCAATGTGTCTGCCACCTTAAATAGGTTGACAGATACCTTAGCCTTGGCCTTACAGGACCGCACTGATCTGCAGTGAAGTGTGGCTGGGCCATGAAAGGGATGATTGTGAAAGGGGTCATGGAAGTGGGGACTCCACTCAATGCGCTTCCATTTCTCACCCACAGCCCACCTATCAGTCAGTAGCCCACATGCTGCCTCGTCTCCCGATGGCCAAGTCTGCCCTTGCACAGGTGGAGGTGGAGCTGCCTTTGGCCGGGCACCCAGGGGACGTCAGCTAAGAACATGTCAGTAGTCAGAGCAGGGATCCGAGCAGCCTGCCTCTACCTCTGCTGAAGCCACACAGGCTGCACCATGTAAGAGCAGCAGAAAAATGGAAGAGTAGTTAGGCTTTGTAGTTGCACAAGGGTATGCACATGGGTGTCTGAGAAAATGTTGTTTTGCTAAGTTTCTGTTCTTTATTTACATCACATAAATGTTATTCTTTTGCACCACTTTCCCGTCTTGCCCATTCTTGGTTGCCGGGTGACAAGTCGCCTTTTAAGTTGTTTGATGATGAATGTGACGACATGCATTGATGGGGACCAATGTGAAATTGTTGATGGGGTGGTTGGTTGGTTTTAGGACTGCTTTGTGTTGGTGGCGGGGGGAGGGGTAGCAGGAAGAGTGGTGTTTGTATTTCCTTGTAACATGGGTCCACTGGTGCAGCCTGAGTGAACCTTGTATTAATAAGGGCATTTTTGGCATCCCAGGCAGCAATTTGAGCAGCTGAGGGCGCATTGCCCTCATCACCCACTCCATTCTCCTCTTCCTCCTCCCCCTCTGAAGCGTCCAAGGAGGATCTGATCTCTTTGTCTTGTTCTTCCTGCAGATTTAAGCCTTCCTGTTGCGCAATGTTGTGCAGAGCACAGCAAACGACAACCATTCTGGAGACCTGGCTGGTGCAATCCGGAAGGGCACCTCCAGATCTGTCCAGAAACCTGAAGCGCATCTTCGGCATGCCAATGGCCTGTTCACATCTGGTGCTATATGGCACTTATTATAGCATTGGGCTTCAGTGGTAGGGTTTCTGACATGTGTCATGAGCCAAGTTTGCAGTGGGTATCCCTTGTTTCCTGGCAGGCCCGAAGAGATCAGGGAGCTTGGGTTGCCACAGGACAAAAGCATCATGGCAGCTGCCCAGGAATCTTGTGCACACCTGCATAAAGATCTTTTTGTGGTTTCACACTAGCTGTACATTGATGGAGTGGAACCCCTTGTGGTTGACGAATACTCCTCGTTGTTCTGGGGGTGCCGGACTGCCACATGTGTGCAGTTGATGGCGTCCCACATCTGTGGGAAGCCAGTCAAAGCCGCAAAGCCAAGTGCCTGATCATTCTGACTGGCATCATCGCTGGCAAAGTTCACATAATTGCCGGCCTTGACAAGCAAACAATCAGTCACCTGTCTTATGCATTTGTGGTTGGCTGACTAGAAGATCCTGGATAGGACTGCAATAGATACCTGGAAGGATCTGGATGCAATAAAGTTGATGGCGGCTGTGACTTTGAGAGCCACTGGTAACGCATGGCCACCAGGTCCAGCAGGCAGCAGGTCTTCTTCTTGGAGGCTGCAAATGTCTGCCACCACCTGACATAACATCCTGAGTTTCCTGAGACACACTAGTATTCAGACATGTCAAGGAAACTCAGCCTCTGCCTGTAGACCCTGTTTCATGGGTATTGCGTCCTGCGAGCTGCGCCTTTCTGCTGCCCCGCCTCTTGGCTGCTGCCCCCCAACCCCTCTCGGTTGCTGCTCCCGCTCTCTGCGCGCCCCCCCCACCCCTGTCCTGTGGAGCTACAGGTCTGTGACCAGCAGACTGCGGATGCTGTTGCTGGTCATCTTGATCCTCATCTGAGTCCGATCTAAGGCAGCATAAACGCCACCCTATCTGATGTGATAGAGCAAACTTCCAAAATGCAGAAAGTAACCTCCAACGTGTAGAAATTAACTTCTCAGCCAAAGTAAAAAAGAAAGATTTGCATTTATATAGCGCCTTTCACGACCACTAGACATCCAAAGTGCTTTACAGCCGATGAAGTACTTTTTGAAGTGTAGTCACTGTTGTAATGTAGGAAACGAAGTAGTACTTTGAACAAACGCTTTCTCACAAGCAGGTAAGAAAGCAGCTGTGAATACTGAGTATTTATTTGCATATTTAATGAGATTGGTTCAGCCCCCTCAATTGCCGCTGTGTACTCGCCTTGCTTTCGCTGGCGAGTTTCAGGGAGCTCAGGAAACCCGTGGACCTGGTGTTAAAGTCAAATGTGTGTTGATATTGCTCTAATTGAGCGATTAACATATGGTAATTGACAATCTGCCTCTCCCGAGAGGGTTGCGCACATGCAGCTTAACGCGCTTGAGCTAAATACGGAAGTCGGCAGGTTGGAGCTGACTTCCTGACGCGCTGACATTTTTCCCCGTTTTAACCCCCAAAACCCATGCGGTCTTTCAGGTTAAAGTTCAGCCCAATGTATATAGTTCAGATTCCCAAAACTGTCTTCGTGCTAGTTTCTTCAGTTTCTTTTACGTACGATACCTTTGTTTTTGAATGTGTTGTTGCCTCCCAAATCCGTGCCCATCTTTCCCGAAACTCCATGTTTGAATCCAATCCAGTTTCTGCCCTTGCCACAGTAATGAAATGGCTCTTATCAAAGTTACAAATTAGATCCTGTAATGTCCGTGTGTAATTGAGACACGGACTGCAGAAGTTGGTTATAACAGGTGTTTACTGAATGGAGACAAAACTGGAACTACTATACAAAGTTACTACACAGGCTTATATATAGGGGTGGTCACTACTGGTGCTGCAGTATACAGGGGCTGCAGAATATAGTTCCTTCTTCAAGGTACATACACTACAATTCCTCCCCTTTTAGCTAAACAGTACATAACATTCGATTAATAATTAAATAACATATTTACAATTACAGTTGTCATATACATTAGCTGAAGTTAATCAATTATAAATTCAGTCTTTGAGGAGGCTTCCTGATTCTGTCCGGATAACGCCTCTTTGGGGTATCGGGTTCTTCTGGCAAAGTTGATTCGGGATCAACGTCGTTGTTTGGTTCGTCTGCTTCCAATATCACCGATTCTGAGGTAGATGCAATTGGTACTTCGGTTTCATCACCAGGTGTATAGGATCGTGGTGTAGATTTTATGTTTTCCAGTGACTCTAGAATCTGGTCAGCATGGCGTCTTACAATGCTCTCTCCAACGTCCACGGTATACATTAGAGGTCCTTGCCGTGTGCAGATCGTTCCTGGCTGCCATTTCTCTGTGCGGTAGTCCCGGGCCAAAACTGGTTGACCTATCTTGAAACTCCTGGTCGGCCTTTCATTCATATTCTGAAACTGCCTGTTCTCCACATCTCTTCTGCTGTTTGGCTTAACCAAATCCAAGCGGCATCTTAGTCTTCGATTGAAGAACATCATGGCTGGAGTTTGGTTGGTAACCGCATGTGTCGCATTCCGGTAGGCAAACAAGAAGTTATCCACCTTGTGTTGTAGGGGTATGTCTTCATTACACATTGCCTTGATAGCCTTCTTGAATGTTTGAATGAACCTCTCAGCCAATCCATTGGTGGCTGGATGATATGGGGCGGATGTGTAATGCTTAACACCATTGTTCTTTAAGAACCTCCGGAACTCTTCAGACACAAACTGTGGTCCATTGTCGGAGCAAATCTGTTCAGGCAGCCCATTTCTGGCGAATATGGTTTGTAAGACTGTGATAGTTTTTTCTGTGGTGGTTGAGGACATTTTTATTACCTCTGGCCACTTTGAATGTGCATCCACCGCAATTAAAAACATCGAGTCCATAAATGGACCAGCAAAATCAGTGTGTACCCTTTGCCATGGAGATGAGGGCCACTCCCATGGACGTAGAGGGGCTTGTGGTGGGGTGTTTTGGACCTTCTGGCATCCTGTACAGCTCTTGGTCATCTCTTCGATTTCTCTATCGATTCCCGGCCACCACACAAACGCTCTGGCTAAGTTCTTCATTTTTACCCCTCCCAGATGACCCTCATGAAGCTCATTGAGCACTCTATCCTTCAATTTGGGTGGAATTACTACTCTGGATCCACACATCAAGGTTCCTCGGCACACTGACAGCTGTTCTCTTCTCAGCGAGAATACTGGCAACAGTGGTTCGCCATGTGCTGGCCATCCCTTCACCGTTAAATCATAGACCCTGGAGAGTGTCGGGTCATTTCGTGTTTCCTTTTCTATGTTTGCATTGGTCACAGGTAGACATTCGACTATGGTCGAGTGGAATATCTCCACAGGATCCACTGCAGGTGCTTCTTCCACCGTCGGCAACGGTAGGCGCGACAATCCATCAGCATTCCCATGCTGTTTAGTTCCTTTGTACTCGATGTCATATTGGTGTGCCCCTAGGAAAAGGGACCACCTCTGTAGCCGTTGTGCTGTCATTATCGGGACGCCCTTTTTAGGGTTGAAAATGGAGACAAGAGGTTGATGATCAGTTAGTAGAGTAAATTTCTGTCCGTGCAGGTAGTGATTGAACTTCTTCACCCCCCACACCAGGCTGAGGGCCTCTCTGTCAATCTGGGCGTAGTTACGCTCGGCTGAAGTTAACGAGTGTGATGCAAAAGCTATTGGCCTCTGAACCATCAAGGAATTTATGTGACAGTACCGCTCCAACGCCGTAGGGAGACGCATCACACGCCAGTCTTATCGGTAGTGATGGGTTGTAGTGAGCCAATACTTCTCTTGAAGTGATCAGGCCTTTACACTTCTGAAAGGCCAGCTTACATTCATCGCTCCATTTCCATGCTACTCCAGTTTGTAGCAGGGCGTTCAGTGGGTGCAGAATTGTGGACAAATTCGGCAAAAACTTATGGTAGTAATTCACCAATCCGAGGAACGACCTCAGTTGCGACACATTTTCAGGCGCTGGAGCCTTAACTACCGCTTCAATTTTGTCAGGGGACTTATGTAACCCCTCTTCATCAATCACGTGGCCACAATACGATATTTGTTTCTTAAAAAACTCGCACTTGGGGCGATTGGCTCGTAGCCCATGTTCTCTTAGTCAAGTGAGCACCTGCTCTAGGTTGGCAAGGTGTTCACTGACATTTTCACCTGTCACTAGGATGTCGTCCAAGTAACACTGAGTCCCCGGAATCCCTTGCAGGACTTGTTCCATCGCTCTTTGCCATATAGCCGGAGCTGATGCTACTCCGAATACCAGTCGATTATACTGGTAAAGACCTTTGTGAGTGTTTATCGTGAGATATTTCCTAGAGGATTCTTCAACCTCCATCTGCAAATATGCTTGCGCTAGGTCAATTTTTGTAAAACGTTTCCCTCCAGACAGTGAGGCGAAAATATCTTCTATCCTCGGAAGAGGATACTGTACTGTGTGAAGGACTGGGTTCACAGTCACCTTGAAGTCCCCACAGATGCGAACCTTCCTTGGCTCCTCAGACTTATTGTTTAACGTTTTCTTCATGACAGGAACAATGGGTGTCGCCCACTCGCTCCAGTCTACCTTAGATAACACGCCTGCATTCTCCAGATTCTCCAGCTCTGCCTCGACGGCTGGGCGAATTGCATACGGTACCGGTCTTGCTTTGAAAAACTTGGGAATTGCATTCTCTTCTATTTTTATCGCGGCGGTTACGCCTTTAAGAATTCCCAACCCTTGTTGAAATACCTCTTTAGCGTTAGCTAAGATTTTTGACAATCGTCCAGGTGTGATGTCGTCATCCTTTTTACCAGCCACAGTCAGTGCCTGAATGGAGTGCCAGTCTAAACTTATCTTTCTGATGCATTCACGTCCCAATAACAGTGGTCCACCATCTTGCAGTATGTACAGATACAATTTCTGTATTTCCTTGCCGTTGTATTCAACAGGCACCCTTATTTATCCTCTGGGGTATACTTTCTGCACCGTATATGTCTTCAAGACAATGGATGTGTCTTTCAAGGGTATGTGTGAGAATAGCCGCTCGTAGTCTCGTCGATTCATGACGGTCAGGGCTGATCCTGTATCCAATTCCATTTTGACTTGGGACCCTGCTATCGTGAGGGTGACCCAAATGGTTCGGTGATCCTCTTTTGCGATTACGTTGTGTAGTTTGAGACAGCTTAGTCTCTTGTTCCCGGATTCACTATCGCTCTTCTGGTCTTCGGAACTACTGTCCGTCATCTTTTGTACTTTCCTGTACTTTTCCTTAGTAGTCTTTTTGTTGTCGTTAGTCTTCTTCCTGGACCTGCAAACTCGTGCAATGTGTCCCATCTTTCCGCATTGCCTGCATGTTTTGTCCTTGGACCAGCAGTCCTTCTGGTCATGGGTTGTTCTGCCGCAGCGATAACATTTTTCAAATCCCCGTGTCATTTCATGGGTGCCGTATTCCTGTGGCTTTTGCTGTATTTCCACAGCTCCCCTTGCTGCTGCTTCGTACAATACTGCCACGCTGAAAGCCTTATCTAGCGTCAGCTCTTTCTCTGAGAGTAACCTCTTCTGGGTTCCTTCACTCAGGAGTCCACAGACAAATTTGTCTCGTAGGGTATCTGCCAGTCCTGCTCCGAACTGGCAGTGCTTTGATAGCTTGCGTAGTTCCGTAAGGTAATCAGCATTGCTCTCATCTTTATGCTGATTTCTCTTGTGGAATTTAAATCTTTCTGCTATCAGCAGCGGTGTAGGATTTAGGTGTTCCTGTAGGATATCAACAATTTCGTTAAAACTCTTCTCCATCGGTTTGACTGGAGTGATCAGGTTCCGCAATAGGCCGTACGTTCTTGCGCCCATTAAGTTTAGTAGTACCGATGCCTTTTTCTCATCGGCTACTTCATTTGCCTTGCAATATACTTCGACTCTTTCCACATACGTGGTCCAGTCTTCTATTTCATTATCGAAGGCAGTGATATTGCCAGTCTTCGGCATCTTGGAGATCTAAGATGGCGCCTCCCGCGCTTTCCGTCTTCTCCGCTGCTGCTTGCGCTGTTGCTGGCGTTTTATGCCTTGATGGCGACGCCCTATGGTCTTCGCGCACTTCCCCCCGCGCTGCTGCTAACGCCGCTCTCCGCGGTTCCCGTGGCAAACTGCAGCTCCTCGCGGCTTTCTGCGCTTCTAATTTCTTTAATTTCCCTGTCGTCGGAGCAACCCTGCGGGACACTTTCCTCCCTCTTCTCGGGTCTGTACGCTGCCCGGCTTCGTAGCACCGGCCGCGCCCTGTGTGCTCCACCCCCTCTCCTCTTCCCGACAACGCTGCTCGGCCCCGTTGAAAAACCACCCGATCGAGCTCTAGCCTGCCGCAGCCCAGGAAGGATCAGTGTACTACCTGCCACCAGCCCGATTAGCTGGAACACCATAGACTGGAGAACCAAGCCCAGCTCTCGACAGCCTCTCCTGCAAATCTTCGAATTCGATGAATCGGAGGGCAGTTGCCCACGGTCGACGCCCGTTTCTTCTGTTTGTTTGTTTTTTTGGATTTCTTCCTTCTGGCTTTGACCTCTAATAACTTCGCTTCAGGGATGGATCCCCGTGAGGTGGTGCAGAACTGTAGGTAAGTTCGGATCTGTTCGTCGCCAATGTAATGTCCGTGTGTAATTGAGACACGGACTGCAGAAGTTGGTTATAACAGGTGTTTACTGAATGGAGACAAAACTGGAACTACTATACAAAGTTACTACACAGGCTTATATACAGGGGTGGTCACTACTGGTACTGCAGTATACAGGGGCTGCAGAATATAGTTCCTTCTTCAAGGTACATACACTACAGATCCTATGTGACTGTGACAAAAGTAAACTATTCCTCCTCATCCTTCTCGACCTGTCTGCAGCCTTTGACACTGTTGACCACGCCATCCTCCCCCAGCGCCTCTCCACTGCCGTTCAGCTGGGTGGGACTGCACGCGCCTGGTTCCATTCTTATCTATTTAATTGTAGCCAGAGAATCACCTGCAATGGCTTCTCTTCCCACTCTTACATCGTTACTCCTGGTGTCCCCCAAGGATCTATCCTTGGCCCCCTCCTATTTCTCATCTACATGCTGCCCCTCAGTGACATCATCCGAAAACACAGTGTCAGTTTCCACATGACAGCACCCAGCTCTACCTCACCACCACTTCACTCGACCCTCTCCACTGTCTCTAAATTGTCAGACTGCTTGTCCAACATTCAGTGCCAGATGAGCAGAAATTTTCTCCAACTAAATATTGGGAAGACCGAAGCCATTATCTTTGGTCCTAGCCACAAACTCCGTTCCCTAGTCATTGACTCCATCCCTCTTCCTAGCATCTGTCTGAGGCTGAACCAGACTGTTTGCAAACTTGGGTCAAAATTTTCTCAGGAAAAAACGGGTGGGTTGGAGGGATGGGGGCGGGGGGAAGTTAAAATTGAAAAAATATGAACCCTGACCCCAACCCACCCACTTTCACCTTTCACTCAGGTGGGACTGGGGGGGGCGGGTTGCCAAGATTATAATGAGGCCAGAAGCCGCTACTTTAACCTGATCATGACTTCGCGCCAAGGCCTGGACTGCGCCCCCACCCCCCAAAACCATCCTGGGCCCAGCACTTACCTGTTGCTGCTGCTTCCTTCTCCGAGTTCCCTGCACGACTCGAAGCCAGCCTGTCCAATCAGGCTGACTTCTGGGCAGGGAACCCACCTTTCCTTCGAACGCACGCTGTGGAGTTAAAACCCGGACTTCCCATCTCCTGGATCCCCCCACATCGTGCTGGTGGGACCTGGAAAAATCCAGCCCTTGGTGTCATATTTGACCCCGAAATGAGCTTCTGACCACATATCCGCGCCATAACTAAGACCGCCTATTTCCACCTCCGTAACATTGCCCAACTCCGCCCCTGCCTCAGCTTATCTGCTGCTGAAACCCTCATCCATGCCTTTGTTACCTCTAGACTTGACTATTCCAACGTACTCCTGGCTGGCCTCCCACGCTCTACCCTACATAAAGTTCCGGTTTCCCGTGCATGTGCAGTGCATGCACGAAACCGGCACTTTCGTTGGGCCTACGCGTGAGTACCCAGCGCGTACTCACGCGTGGGGACCCGAATTTCTGGGCCACTTATATAATTACAATGTTGCTGTTTTGGATACTTTTTTCAGTGGTGTTTTGGATTGTTATGAAAATAAAAACTTAAAAATGGAAAAGGAAAAGTATGAGTACACCTTTATCACAACATGAGCCAATAAAACCCATATATGCATTTTTTAAATGATTTTCATCTGATTTTGCAATAGCATTGAAATTAAAACAACAACCACTTGGTAGGGTTAAGGAAGTGGGAGACGGACAAGAGGCCAGAGATGGAGGAACACAGAGCTCTCGGAGGGTTTTTGTAGGGTTGGAGGAGGGTACAGAGATGGGAGGGGCGAGGCCATGGAGGGATTTAAACATGAGGATGAGAATTTTAAAATGGAGGCATTTGGGGACTGGAGCCAATGTAGGTCAACGAACACAGGCGTGATGAGTGAAATGCAAGGCATTTTTTTTAAACTCCCATATAAATGATTGGTGATCATAATAGGAACAGTAATATTTAAGGGCTATTTGTTAATTTTGTATGAAATTGTTGCAGATATGGTTTGGCACAATTCCTCACAAGCTGAATGAAAAATTATTCTGGTTCACTTTCTTTGCTGTGCTTTTCAAGATGCAGACTGCTGGTCGTATTCTGTATTTAATATTTTTCAGTTTGTATTGTGTGTGTGTATAAAGTTGTCAGATTTTCCCCCCATGCTTTAAATAGAGTTACTCTGCTGATTGCTCATTATACAAGTTCAAAAAATTCATTTTTACTTACCTTTGAAAGAAAAATTCCAGTATGGCTAGACTTCGGGAGTATTTTGCTAGTTGCATGCATGTTGCTGGTGGATAAATCTATGTCGCTTATTTTAGAAACTACACAGTTGTCAGATAGGTTCATTAAAACATGGTTGTTCTTACTAGTGTATGCCATTTATACCGACATCAAGTCAGTTGCTTAAAAATATGCCAATAGTCCTAAGTGAAGTAGAAAAGTATGCAAATATTAAATAAGCATTGCCACAGGATGGCCTTTCACCTCGCTGTCAGAGAGACAGATGTTTATCTAATGGGATGCACAAGAAGTGAATTTAGTTTGCTCCTAATGTCCACTGACCAGAAATCTGGCAATTAGATTAGGCAGTGTAAATTTTAGCAGTGTCTTGTTTTGATAACTCCAGTTTCCACAATAGTATCTGCATAGTATGCGCTGTAGGCATGTGACTAGGTTTGGAAAAGGTTTTTAATTCGCCATTTGAAGCACTCGTGGTCCTTAAAATAAAATTCTATTTCTGCATCAATAATGTTGCAGCTGCACAGCAACCTCTCCAAGCAATTTACTTCGATTTTGTTTTTAGCCCCCCTGCAAAATAATAATGTTTGCCCTCTCCCTAACCATGTGGAGTACTGACTGCAGGGCAGTACTGTGGCATGTTCCATTGTTCCTTTTTCCAGAGTTCCCACCTGGAAAGCTTTCAATCACTGCAGTACCATCTGGAGATTTGAAGAGCAGAGGTTAAACACTTCCTCATAGGCAAGAGAGAAATATGAGGATAAGTTACCCTAGGTTGTGCATTCATGGTCTTTCCAGTAACTGGTTGAAGATCAGGGCCTCGATATTAACCCTTCCCCCACCCACAACGAGCGGAAATGGGGTTGGATGGGTGGGGGATTGGTTAATATGGGGAATGCATCCCCAACACGATGCTCGTGCGCCAGCCGCCTTTTTTATGGTGGCAGATATCGCAACATCTGAGTATCCTGTCTTAGAAAGGTGGGGCACATAATTAACAATTAAATTGTACCCCCACAGTGCAATTGGGAGTCCGACTTAAATTTCCCTGCAGCTGTGCGGGATTCCCAGGGGTTGGGAAAACCATCAGAGAAAGGGAGCCGGGAGTTGCCGGCTCCACAAGATAAGTGCCTGTTTCAGCACTCCTTGTGGGCCAGGAGAAGCACGATTGCTCCCCTCGGCGCCTCAAGGAGCCCTTCGCCCCTTTCCCCCCCCCCACCCCAATCGCAGCCTCTCTCCCCCACCTCCCTCATCGTGGCCTCTCTCCCCCACCCCCCCTCATCGCGGCCTCTCTCCCCCACCCCCCCTCATCGTGGCCTCTCTCCCCCACCCCCCCTCATCGCGGCCTCTCTCCTCCCCCCCCCTCATCGCGGCCTCTCTCCTCTCCCCCGCCCCCCCCCACCCTCATCGTGGCCTCTCTCCTCCCCCCCCCTCATCGCGGCCTCTCTCCTCTCCCCCGCCCCCCCCCACCCTCATCGTGGCCTCTCTCCTCCCCCCCCCCATCGCGGCTTCTCTCCTCCCCCCCATCGCGGCTTCTCTCCTCCCCCCCCGCATCGCGGCCTCTCTCCTCCCCACCCCTCATCGCAGCCTCTCTCCTCCCCACCCCTCATCGCCTCTCTCTCCTCCCCCCCCCATCGTGGCCTCTCTCCTCCCCCCCCCATCGCGGCTTCTCTCCTCCCCCCCATCGCGGCCTCTCTCCTCCCCACCCCTCATCGCAGCCTCTCTCCTCCCCACCCCTCATCGCGGCCTCTCTCCTCCCCACCCCTCATCGCGGCCTCTCTCCTCCCCACCCCTCATCGCCTCTCTCTCCTCCCCCCCCCCCCCCCCATCGCGGCCTCTCTCCTCTCCCCCCTCATCGCGGCCTCTCTCCTCCCCCCCCTCATCACCTCTCTCTCCTCCCCCCCCCCCCATCGCCTCTCTCCTCCCCCCCCTCATCGCGGCCTCTCTCCTTCCCCCCCCCTCATCGCGGCCTCTCTCCCCCCCCCCCTCATCGCAGCCTCTCTCCTCCCCACCCCTCATCGCGGCCTCTCTCCTCCCCACCCCTCATCGCGGCCTCTCTCCTCTCCCCCCTCATCGCGGCCTCTCTCCTCTCCCCCCTCATCGTGGCCTCTCTCCTCCCCCCCCCATCGCCTCTCTCTCCTCCCCACCCCTCATCGCGGCCTCTCTCCTCTCCCCCCTCATCGCGGCCTCTCTCCTCCCCCCCCTCATCGCCTCTCTCTCCTCCCCCCCCCCCATCGCCTCTCTCCTCCCCCCCTCATCGCGGCCTCTCTCCTTCCCCCCCCCCTCATCGCGGCCTCTCTTCCCCCCCCCCCTCATCGCGGACTCTCTCCTCCCCCTTCGCTCATCGCGGCCTCTCTCCTCCCCACCCTCATCTCAGCTTCTCTCCTCCCTCATCCCACCCCCACCCTGATCGCTTCCTCTTCTCCCCCTCCCCCCCGATCGCGGCCTCTCCTCCTGATCACCAATCATCCTCGTTTGGGAGCTAGACGCTTGGCCACTTGCTGAGGAATGCTTCATGAGAACTTGGGATTTAAAGGGGATGGGGTTGACAATAAAGTTTAAGACAGGAGCTAGGGAAGAGAAATGCAGGAGCACTAATTGTTTCCTGGTTGTAAGTGCTTGTGATAAAAAATGTAAAATTCCACTTGTAAGCTACACCCTCCTCCTTGCAGTATTTCAGAAGGCATGATACCCACTCAGCCAGAAATGGAAATTTGTCCAAAAGCCAATGATGAAAACTTTTTCAAAAATGAATTACATGGGAAGGCATTTATTAACTGAGAATACTCATCTTTTGAGCATTTTTATGAATTAGAACTGAACAATCAACTAATTCTTCCCTTCATTTTTTGTCACATGCCATTTTCCAGGGCATAAGAGTGGTCAGTTTTTGCATAATTATTGTTATTCATTCATGGGATGTGGGCCCCGCAGACAGTACCAGCATTTATTGCCCCGAGAAGGTGGTGGTGAGCTGCCTTCTTGAACCGCTACAGTCTGTGTGGTGAAGGTATGCCCACAGTGCTGTTAGGTAGGGAGTTGTAGGAGTTTGATCCAGCGACGATCGTGGGTTTGGGAGGTTCTGTCAAAGAAACCTTGGCGAGTTGCTGCACTGCATCTTGTAGATGGTACACACTGCAGAATCAGTGTGCCGGTGGTGGAGGGAGTGAATGTTTAAGGTGGTGGATGGGGTGCCAATCAAGCGGGCTGCTTTGTCCTGGATGGTGTCAAGTTTCTTGCGTGTTGTTGCAGCTGCATTCATCCAGAGAGTATCCCATCACATTCCTGACTTGTGCCTTGTAGATGGTAGAAAAGCTTTTGGGAGTCAGGTGGTGAGTCACTTGTCGCAGAATACCCAGCCTCTGACGTGCTCTTGTTGCCACAGTATTTATGTGGCTGGTCCAGTTAAGTTTCTGGTCAATGGCGAACCCCAGGATGTTGATGGTGGGGGATTTGGCGATGGTAATGTTGTTGAATGTCAAGAGGAGTTGGCTAGACTCTCTCTTGTTGGAGGTGGTAATTGCCTGGCACTTGCCTCTTATCAGCCCAAGCCTGAATGTTGCCCAGATCTTGCTGCATGCAGGCATGGACTGCTTCATTATCTGAAGAGTTGTGAATGGAACTGAACACTGCGCAATCATCAGCGAACATCCCCATTTCTGACCTTATGTTGGAGGGAAGGTCATTGATGAAGCAGCTGAAAATGGTTGGGCCTAGGACACTGCCCTGAGGAACTCCTGCAGCGATGTCCTGGGGCTGTGATGATTGGCCTCCAACAACCACAACCATCTTCCTTTGTGCTACGTATGACTCCAGCCAGTGGAGAGTTTTCCCCCTGATTCCCACTGACTTCAATTTTACAAGGGCTCCTTGATGCTACACTCGGTTAAATGCTGCCTTGATGTCAAGGGCAGTCACCATCGCCTCGCCTCTGGAATTCAGCTGTTTTGTGCATGTTTGGACCAAGGCTGTAAGGTGGTCTAGAGCCAAGTGGTCCTGGCGGAACCCAATATGCAACGTATGCAATTAGAGCAAAAATGTGATAGTGTGGCAGAACCACTGAATGACTCTGGCTAACTGTATATAATTCTCTTTAACGATGTTCTAACACCAGCCTAAACCTGTACCATTGTGTTAGGCATTACTGTGTTTTGTATATAGAGTTTGCATGTACGGGGCGTGGCCCCTTTAAGAGCGTGGGAAAACGCGGGCAAACGCGATGACGTCACGTTGCAAACCACGGGACTGCCCAGTCAGTCTTCGTGGCATCTCCGTTGAGTAAAGACCTGTTTAATCGTTCTCTGGTGTCGATCTCAGTTATTCGTAGGAATTCGTTAATTCCTACATTGGTGACCCCGTTTTTGTGAACGTTTTCACAAAAGAAGACCACAGCATGGAAGCTACCGCAGTTCTGGGCGCAGCAAGCGCCCTCGTGGTTTATTCAGGTTGAGGCCCAATTCGCCCTGAGGAACATCGATGCGGATCAGACCAAGTATCTTTACGTGGTCTCCGCACTCGACAGCAAGTATGAAACCCTCAAGGCGCGGTTACTGCAGGTTTTCGGGCTCACAAAATCGGAGCGCGCCCGTCGATTACTCGCTATGCCCGGGCTCGGGGACTCCAAGCCTTCAGAGTTGATGAGCCAAATGCTCACGCTCCTGGGCTCAGAATGGGAATGTTTCCTATTCCGCGAGATTTTCCTCAGCCAACTGAACAGGTACAAACTGCCCTGGCTAGATCTGAAGTTGAAGACTGCGCAACACTCGCTGCGGAGGCTGACAAAATTTTCACTGTAACTCAGCAGTACTGCGCCACCACGAGGCACCCATCCCCCGCAGACACCGCCCCAGCTCGTCTGTCTGCTGGGCTGTGTTTCTACCATGCGCAGTTCGGCGCGAATGCGAAGCATTGCTGCCCTCCCTGCAGTTTCCCCCCAACAAAACAATGACTGACACTGCGACCACCGAGGAATGGGTCTAACGGGTACCCCGCGGCCGCGATGGCGATCGGCAACACGGGAAAATTGCTCTTCATCACTGATACTCTCTCTGGTCGTCGTTTTCTGTGCGACACCGGAGCGCAGTGCAGCATTTTACCCGCGTCCGCCCTCGATGTGCAGATGGGGAATCACGGCCCCGCCCTTGAAGCGGCCAATGGCGGAACAATTCGGACCTTCGGCAGACAGCGAGTGGAGTTGTGCCTCGGGGGGCAACGTTTTCACTGGGAGTTTGTTACGGCCAAAGTTTCCCAGCCCCTCCTCGGCGCGGATTTCCTGTGCGCCAACAGCCTCCTGGTCGACGTTAGGAACCGGCGGCTGATCAACGCAGCAACTTTTAATTCTCTTCCGTGTTACTGCAGTAACACTACGTCACGCACCGTCTCCTGTGTGTTCCCGACTCCTGATGAGTTCGCTCGCCTGCTCAGCGAATTCCCCGACCTGACAAGACCCACGTTCTCCTCCACAGCCACGAAACATGGTGTGGAACACCACATCACCACCAACGGCCCCCCGGTCTACGCGCGGGCCCGGCACCTAGAACCTGGCAAGCTGGCGGTCGCAAAGGCGGAGTTCACAACCATGGAACGGTTAGGGATTATTCGCCGGTCGAATAGTCCCTGGTCTTCACCCCTCCATATCGTCCCGAAGCCTGGTGGCGGATGGCGGCCATGCGGCGACTATCGACGACTAAACGACGTTCACTCCTGATCGGTACCCGATCCCCCATATCCAGGATTTCTCTGCCCATTTGGCAGGGAACATGACGTAGGAAGTTTAGGTACTGAAGTCTTGTTCTTGGCGGAGCATGCTTCTGGTGTCCGACCAAACTGCCACAGGACAGAAGCTGCACAGGAAAATCTACGCTATTGTCCTATGTGTGATGCTTTGACTTATGTACTAAAATCATCATCATTTAGAAGCTATTGTAGGAATTAATGAATTCCTACGAATAACTGAGATCGACACCAGAGAACGATTAAACAGGTGTTTACTCAACGGAGATGCCACGAGGACTGACTGGGCAGTCCTGTGGTTTGCGACGTGATGTCATCGCATTTGCCCGCGCTCTTAAAGGGGCCACGCCCCGTACATGCAAACTCTATATACAAAACACAGTAATGCCTAACACAATGGTACAGGTTTAGGCTGGTGTTAGAACATCGTTAAAGAGAATTATATACAGTTAGCCAGAGTCATTCAGTGGTTCTGCCACATGCGCCCCCCCAGAATTCGCTTTAACGGACAAAGTCAAATGGTGAGGGGGTCTGACCAGCCTGTCAGAACGACTCCTGTACTCTCGAGGCGGAGGCGGCTGGCGGTCTGGCGGGCGGTCGCACTTGGTCTGCCATAACGACGACGGGTGGCCGACCCCGTCTCGGCGGTTGTGCTGTCTCGACGGGGCGGTCGAGGTCCAAATGTGCTGGCTTTAAGCGGTCGACCGAAATGTGGTCCGGTTTACCACCGACATCTACCGTGAAGGTTCTGTCCCCTGCTTCCAACACGCGGAAGGGACCGGTATATGGGGCCTTCAGCGGATTCCTATGTGCGTCATGGCGAATAAAAACGTATTCAGCCTTGTGAAGCTCCGTGGGAACGTGTGACCTCTGCGGCCTGTGGTGCAAAGTGGGCACCGGTGCGAAACATCTGGCTGTCTCTTGGTGACTAGCAAGCTAGGCAGACGCGGACCATTGCTCCATCGATGTTTGTAGGAAGTCCCCTGGGACCCGCAGCGGCTGACCATACACCAGCTCCGCTGATGAAGAGTGAAGGTCTTCTTTGGGGGCCGTGCGAAGGCCCAACAGGACCCACGGTAGCTTGTCTGCCCTTCCAGCGTCCTGGAGGCTGGCTCTCAGGGCGGCCTTCATTGACCGGTGGAAGCGCTCGCAGAGGCCATTCGCCTGTGAGTGGTAGGCTGTGGTGCGGTGTAATTTGACACCGAGTCCTTGGGCCACTGCATTCCAAAGTTCGGAGGAAAACTGCGGTCCCCTGTCCGATGAAATATCGGCGGGTACTCCGAAACGGGCGATCCAGGAGGAAATGAACGCCCTGGCCATGTCCGCCGAAGTAGTGGATGACGGGGGGACCGCCTCCGGCCATCTGGTGGTGCGGTCAACCATGGTCAGGACGTGTGAAAAACCATGGGAGGGTGGGAGTGGTCCTACCAGGTCCACATTGACGTGGTCAAAACGTCGCTCCGGAACTGTGAAGGCGGCCAACGGGGCTTTGATGTGGCGCTGTACCTTGGCCTTTTGGCAGACCACGCAGGTGTTGGCCCAGTCGCGGACATCCTTATGCATGCCGTGCCATACAAATTTCGCTGACATCAGTTTCTGAGAGGCCTTCATTCCAGGGTGTGACAACCCATGTATGGCGTCGAACACTTTGCGGCGCCAGACGACCGGCACGACAAGGCGAGGATCCTGTACGGAGACTTCACACAACAGCGTGGTACCTGCTGAATGGAACTTGACGTCGGCCAACTGGAGGCCAGTGATGGCCGTTCGGTAAGCTTGGACTTCCGGGTCTGAGGCTTGGTCCGCTGCCATGAGGGTGTAGTCGATGCCCAAATGAACCGCACTAACGATCGCGCGGGAGAGGCAGTCTGCCACCAGGTTGTCTTTACCGGCCACGTGCCGTATATCTGTGGTGAATTTGGATATGTAGGTCAGTTGATGCTGCTGTTGGGCTGACCACGGTTCGGCGGTCTTGGACATTGCAAAGGTCAGCGGCTTATGGTCCACAAAAGCGGTGAAAGGACGTCCTTCCAGAAGGAACCGAAAGTGGCGGATGGCCAGAAAAAGAGCGAGCAACTCCCATGTCGAACGTGCTGTATGCTCTCTCGTTCTGCCGTAGTTGACGGCTGAAGAATGCCAACAGCTGCCACGTCCCGTTCACCCACTGCTGTTGCATGGCACCGACTGCGTAGTCTGACGCGTCAGTGGTGAGGGCGATGATGGCTCCTGGCAGCGGGTGCGCCAGCATAGTTGCGTGGGCTAAGGCGCTTTTGGTGTCGGCGAACGCTCGGGCCATGTCATCCGTCCAGTCTACCGGGTTCTTGCCAGTCTTGCCCTTGAGGGCCTCGTACAGGGGCTGCATGAGCAGTGCCGCCTTAGGTACGAAACGGTGGTAAAAGTTTACCATGCCTAGGAATTCCTGCAGGGCCTTTATGTTCTGCGGGCGTGGAAAGGATGTCACCGCCTCTACCTTCGAAGGTAAAGGAACTGCTCCCTCTGAGGTGATGCGATGCTCCAGGAAGTCAATTTGGTGCAGGCCAAACTGACACTTGGCTGGGTTGATAATCAGGCCAACTTCAATGACGCAGATGTGCACATGAGGGCACACTATTGGGCACCTCAGGAAAAGAACACAAGTCTGGGTGCTTTGCTTTCACTTCAATCCGTGTACTATAATGGGAAGCCAACTGAAAGTTTAAAGAATTTATAATACAGGTAGACTATCCTTTATCCGAAAACCTCGGGACCAGCCGAGTTTCGGATAAAGGAGAATTTCGGATTTCGGAAGGTGGGTCGGCGGGGGTCCGCGGGGGGTCGTGGGGGGTCGTGCGCACGACTTACGCTGACGCTCAGCGTAAGTCAGTCGGGGTCGGCGGGGGTCGGGGCCGGCGGGGTCCGCGGGGGGGTCGGCGGTTGTCGGGGCTGGCGGTTGTCGGGGCCGGCGGGGTCCGCGGGGGGGTCCGCGGGGGGGATCGGCGGTTGTCGGGGCCGGCGGGGTCCGCGGGGGGGTCGGCGGTTGTCGGGGCTGGCGGGGTCGGCGGTTGTCGGGGCCGGCAGGGTCCGCGGGGGGGATCGGCGGTTGTCGGGGCCGGCGGGGTCCGCGGGGGGGTCGGCGGTTGTCGGGGCTGGCGGGGTCGGCGGTTGTCGGGGCCGGCGGGGTCCGCGGGGGGGTCGGCGGTTGTCGGGGCTGGCGGGGTCGGCGGTTGTCGGGGCCGGCGGGGTCCGCGGGGGGGTCGGCGGTTGTCGGGGCTGGCGGGGTCGGCGGTTGTCGGGGCCGGGGGGGGTCGGCGGGGGGTCGTGCGCACGACTTACCCTTTATCCGAACTTCCAAAACCGGAACCCTCTAAAAACGTTCGTACGCACGACTTACGCTGAACGAAAAAACCTTCGGTTTTTAGAGGGTTTCGGTTTTCGGAAGTCCGGATAAAGGGTAGTCTACCTGTAGACATATACCTGACCCCTCTGCATTTATTCAGAATTAGTTGGATTGTTTTTGAAAGTATTTTTATCCTTCAGCAAATTCATTATGGTGTGTGGTGGATTGATATCTTATCAACTGTTCGATGCAAAAATCTACATCTCATAGCACTACTCGAAAGGTTATGGAAACAAAAGTACAGTATAGTGTAAAGTTTAATGTTAAAGCCTTAAATTCTCTAAATGGATTTATACTTTTTTTTTCTGGGGGGACTTCCATTGTTCCTGCCACCTTAAAGGGAATTTTAAAATAGTCAGCTGCTGATAAACTTTTGAGTGTGTTCAAATTCTTTTTAGCCACCATTTGCTGTAATTGGTATTGCTATGGTCTTTGTGTCTATTTAAATGTGCTGACCTCTATGAATATGTGCATGGTATTGTGTCATAGCTGGGATTTCTGTACATCCCTGCAGTCAGCCTTGGTAAAACGAGAGCACAGTGGTGATGAGCAATAGATGGAGAAACAGGGAAAGCAAGTGTTTGTTTGAAGTATGATGGTGCAGCAATAGGAGGAAAGTGCTGGTTTGATTGTGAAGCTTTTCATTTTATTGAAGATGATTGTATGATCAGGGAGAGGGAGTATTTTTGTTCTGTGATATGGAAACAATTGTTGGTGGCTTAGGAGAGGGCCAAATTAATTTCTTCAACATGGCTTCTATCACAAATTGCAGAGGATTAACAGCATTCAGCAACATGTACAGAAACTGCAATACCATTTTGAATGCCAAAAGCCAAAGCTAAAGACCTGCGTTGACAAAATAACAACAGAAAATGCTGGAAAAACTCAGCAGGTCAGGCAACATCCGTGGAGAGAAATTTGAGTTGACGTTTCGGGTTGGACCCTTCTTGAAGAAGGGTCCAACCCGAAACGTCAACTCAAATTTCTCTCCACGGATGTTGCCTGACCTGCTGAGTTTTTCCAGCATTTTCTGTTGTTATTTCGGATTTCCAACATCTGCAGTATTTTGCTATCGTACCTGCGTTGACAATATCAGCCTGTCCCTTTTAAGACAGATAGCACCCAACACTATGACAGGGATTCTGTGTACAGAGCCATCTGATATTCAGTTGCATGTAATTTACAGTGCTGTGGCCTCTTCAGGCATAATCAGTGCAGTCACCAGAAAAAAACCATAAAGCAAGTTCACTTGCAGCATTGCTCAGATGTACACCAGGGGAAAAGGATTAGTGCTCATTTGACTTCTGTTTTTCACCAGCTATTTGGGAGCAGGGCACAGGAAAATCTACCCTAATAATATAGATAAGCACCATTTTTTTTCCTTTGGTCATCCTTTATACAGAACAGGAACTTAACTAAATTTGATTTGTTCTGCAAAAATTGCATGCTAACTTTGCCACCCACCCCCCCCTCAAGTTATATTTTTGTCATGATGGACGGGGTGTGCTCCTGCCAGCATAAATCCTGACTTCAAGTGAGGTCACTATATCCATGAAACCAGACTCAAGAAACCGGCCAATAGATATATAACCAGAGAGAAACAATCAACTGCCTCTGGTTGTCAGGTGGATGTATATAAACAATCCAGACATCAAACTTCCTGGTCCTAGATGGAGATACATATCAAAAAAAGAGAAATATGTTGATCTCCAATATACTTGTCCTCAACCATCTGTCTACCCTGTATTGCAGATGAGCATTAAAAGTATTCAAACTGTATTTCTTCAATGGATGATCCAGCTATTTGCCATCATTTTCTTGGTCTTCCAAGCTAAACATACCACTTTAGAATTAACAAATTGGCAGATATAAAACAAAGCATAGCCTCCAAAAAGCAGCCTTAACCACCTAATAAAACCAGTTGTTTCTTGCAGTTTTCTGTTGACCCTGATGTATCTGTTTTTTTCCCCCAAGACCACATCAAAAACACATCAGTTCTAGAGTACACATCACTATAATTGTATAATCCTGCTCCTCCTTGCCCTACAAGGAAAGTTTAAAAAAAAAGTAAACCCAACTTACCTATATAGGCCTCCTATGGCCCCCGCTCCTCTTCCCGCTAGCTTCACCTGGCGGGAAAGCCACAACAGCTTTCCCACTCAGGTCATCAGTTAAAATAGCATACTGGACTTGCTGATGTCATCGATATATGCTGCTGTCAAAAACATAGAACCATAGAAGATAGGAGCAGGAGTAGGCCATTCGGCCCCTCGAGCCTGCTCCGCCATTCAATGCGATCATGGCTGATCATCCAAATTCAGTACCCTGTCCCTGCTTTCTCCCCATATCCCTTGATCCCCTTAGCCTTAAGAAATATATCTAACTCCTTCTTGAATGTACTTAATGAATTGGCCTCAACTGTCTTCTGTGGTAGAGAATTCCACAGGTTCACCACTCTCTGGGTGAAGAAATTCCTCCTCATCTCAGTCCTAAATGGCTTACCCCTTATCCTTAGACTGTGACCCCTGGTTCTGGACTCCCCCGCCATCAGGAACATCCTTCCTGCATCTAGTCTGTCCAGTCCTGTTAGAATTTTATAAGTTTCAATGAGATCCCCTCTCATTCTTCTAAACTCTAGTGAATATAAGCCTAATTGACCCAATCTCTCTTCATACATCATTCCTGCCATCCCAGGTATCAGTCTGGTGAATCTTCGCTGCACTCCCTCCATGGCAAGAACATCCTTCCTCAGATAAGGCAACCAAAACTGCACAAAGTACTCAAGGTGTGGTCACACCAAGGCCTTGTACAACTGCAGCAAGACATTCTTGCTCCTCTACTCGAATCCTCTCGCTATGAAGGCCAGCATACCATTTGCCTTCTTAACCGCCTGCTGCACCTGCATGCTTACCTTCAGTGACTGGTGCACAAGGACACCCAGGTTTCGTTGCACTTCCCTTTTTCCCAATCTATTGCCTTCCTGTTTTTGCCACCAAAGTGGATAACCTCGCATTTATCCACATTATACTGCATCCGCCATGCATTTGCCCAATCGCCCAACCTGTCCAAATCGTACTAAAGTTTCTCTGCATCCTACTCACAGCACACACACCCACCCAGCTTTGTGTCGTCTGCAAACTTGGAGATATTACATCTAGTTCCCTCGTCTAGATCATTAATATATATTGTGAATAATTGGGGTACTAGCACCGATCCCTGCGGTACCCCACTAGTCACTGCCTTCCACTCGGAAAAAAACCCGTTTATTCCAACTCTTTGCTTCCTGTCTGCCAACCAGTTTTCTATCTAAGTCAGTACCTTACCCCCATCCCATGTGCTTTAACTTTGCACGCTAGTCTCTTATGCGGGACCTTATTGAAAGCCTTCTGAAAGTCCAAATACACCACATCCACTGGTTCTCCCTTATCTATTCTACCAGTTACATCCTCAAAAAATTCCAGTAGATTAGTCAAGCATGATTTACCTTTTGTAAATCCATGTTGACTTTGTCCGATCCTGTCACTGTTTTCCAAGTGCTCTGCAATTACATCTTTTATAATGGACTCTAGCATTTTCCCCACTACCAATGTCCGGCTTACCGGTCTATAATTCCCCGTTTTTTCTCTACCATCTTTTTTAAATAGTGGGGTTACATTAGCTACCCTCCAATCCATGGGAACTGTTCCAGAGTCTATAGAATTTTGGAAGATGACCAGCAATGCATCTACTATTTCTAGGGCCACTTCCTTAAGTACCCTAGGATGTAGATTATCAGACCCTGGGGATTTATCGGCCTTCAATCCCGTCAATTTCCCTAATGCCATTTCCCTACAAACACTGATTTCTTTCAGTTCCTCCCTCTCATTAGACCCTATGTTCCCCGACATCTCTGGAAGTTTATTTGTGTCCTCCTTTGTGAAAACAGAACCAAAGTATGAATTTAGTTCGTCTGCCATTTCTTTGTTCCCCATTATAAATTCCCCTGATTCTGACTGCAAGGGACCTACGCTTGACTTTACCAATCTTTTTCTCTTCACATATCTATAGAAGCTTTTACAGTCCGTTTTTATGTTCCCTGCAAGCTTACTCTCATACTCTATTTCCCCCCTCTTAATTAATCCCTTTGTCCTCCTTTGCTGAATCCTAAACTGCTCCCAATCCTCAGGTTTGCTGCTTTTTCTGGCCAATTTATATGTCCTCTCCTTGGATCTTATGCTATCCCTAATTTCCCTTGTTAGCCAATGTTGAGTCACCTTTTTTGTTTTATTTTTATGCCAAACAGGGATGAACATAATTTTGTGGTTCATCCATGCGATCTTTAAATGTTTGCCATTGCCTAGTCACCGTCAACCCTTTAAGTAACATTCCCCAATCCATCCTAGCCAACTCGCGCCTCATACCATCATAGTTTCCTTCATTTAAATTCAGTACCCAAGTCTCTGAATCAATTACTTCACTCTCCATCTTAATGAAGAATTCTAACATATTATGATCGCTCCTCCCCAAGGGGCCTCGCACAACAAGATTGCTAATTAATCCTTTCTCATTACATAATACCCAGTCTAAGATGGCCTGATCGCTAGTTGGTTCCTCGATATATTGGTCCAGGAAACCATCCCGTATACACTCTAGGAATTCCTCTTCCACAGTATTGTTACTAATTTGGTTAGACCAATCTATGTGTAGATTAAAGTCACCCATGATAACTGCTGTGCCCTTATTGCACGCATCTCTAATTTCCCGTTTAATGCCATCCCCAACCTCACCATTACTGTTTGGTGGTCTGTATACAACTCCCACTAACGTTTTCTGCCCTTTGGTATTTCTCATCTCTACCCATACAGATTCCACATCATCAGAGCTAATATCCTTCCTTACTATTGTGTTAATCTGCTCTTTAACCAGCAGTGCTACCCCACCGCCTTTTCCTTTTTGCCTGTCCTTCCTGAATATTGAATACCCCTGGATGTTGAATTCCCAGCCTTGGTCACCCTGGAGCCATGTTGCCGTAATCCCAATTATATCATATCCGTTTACATCTATTTGCGCAGCTAATTCATCCACCTTATTACGAATGCTCCTCGCATTAAGACATAAAGCCTTCAGGCTTGTTTTTTTAACACTCTTAGACCTTTGAGAGTTATTGTTTACTATGGCCATGTTTGATTTACACCCTTGATTTCTCTGACTTCCACTTTTGCTTTTCGCCTTCATGTCTTTTGCTTCTATCCTTGCTTCCCTTTCCTCTGTCTCCCTGCACAGGTTCCCAACCCCCTGCCATTTTAGTTTAAACCCTCCCCAATAGCACTAGCAAACACTCCCCCAGGACAAAAAGTGGCAGGTGCATGCATGGCATGTTGGGGACGCATCCCCCATTAATAATTAAACCATGAGGGACTTTTGTCATTGTGGAACTCTGACTTGACTGGGAAGGCAGTTCAGAGAATTTTTAAGGTGATGTATTTTAGCACAATGGAATAAACCTTTTCATGTTTGATGCTTTCTACAATGCAGGAATAGAAAAACTGTTGTATACAAATCTGAAGTGAAAATTTTGAAGATGAACAGACATTAAAAAAGTCTCTTGCTAGGAATATAAGCACTTTAAAAAAAAAAAAAAAAAGTGGTTTGGGAATAGAAACAGTTGAACAATATTTATTAGGTAAGGTTAGTCAATAGATTCTAGTCAATTGATCTAATTAGTCAAGACCAGGTATTAATACCTACATTCCAAGAATGTGTTTAACAGATCAAAAGCAGAACTATGCCAGTTCTTAAACTGTCACGACTCACTCACGTTTGCTTTTATTCTGTCACCAACTAATGTCTATTACGTAGGTCCCAAACATTTTTGGGGTGGAATATTGGGCCTCAAGCTTAGCCCCTATTCTAGCACAAAGTACAGTGTAGAAAAGAGAAAGCTAAGGGCTGACGTGATAGAGGCCTTTAAGATTATGAACGGGTTTGATGTAGAGAAGATGTTTCGACTTGTGGGGGAGACCAAAACTAGGGACCATAAATATAAGATAGTGACTAATAAATCCACTAGGGAATTCAGGAGAAACTTTTTTACTCAGAGCGGTTAGAATGTGGAACTCACTGTCACACAGAGTAGTTGAGGCTAATAGCATAGATACATTTAAGGGGAAGCTAGATAAATACATGAGGGAGAAAGGAATAGAAGGTTATGCTGATAGGGTTAGATGAAGAGGGTTCGGAGGAGGCTCCTGTGGAGCAGAAAACACTGGCAAGGACCAGTTCGGCCGAATGGCATGTTTATATGCTGTACGTTCTATAATTTGCACGCTACCTACTTTATCCCACATAACCCTGCTCTTTTATCCCAGTCCCTGATATTCCTGGGTTTGAGCGTGGCTGAATTCTTGGCTCTGATGATTACCATGAATTAATAAATATTCCAAAGATCTTTCGTAGAATGTCCTATTACTGGCCACATGCTATGGGGAGTAAGATGATAGGGAACAGAAAACCTGAGTACTGTATAGAAATCAATTCATCTGAGCCTGGTGAGGTGTGATTAATATAAATGCCCAGGAGTGAATTGGTGACATCAGCTCCTGTGGACAGTGTCTCAGCACCTACATGTAGAAGTTAAATGAAACCGTAAGCAATAAACTGCAGGTGCTGGATATCTGAAACAAAAACAAATAAATGCTGGAAACAGCAGGCCACGCTCTGTGGAGAGAACAGTTCTGACTAAGTGTTTAGTCCTGAAACATTAACTTACCTGTTCTCTCCACAGATACTCACTGATTTGTTTTAAATGAAACTATGCTTAATTTTCTTTTGCAGAATAATGAAATATTTATCTGGTCATTTTATCTTTTTTTGCTGGTAATTGAAAAATGTTGGCAAAAATTGCAATTTCCAGTTTACACCATCATAATAAGTAAGGTCAGAAACATTTTTATTTCTACTTACTTCAAGTCCTTTTCCTTTTTATAAAAAGTGGCCTCCCATCACATGACTTTCCCTTCAAATGCTGACATTTTTGAACACTCGATCAATTTTACTTGGTAGATTATTCTCCCTTGAGTCATACATTTCTGGTACAGGGATATTGATAGATTAAGATAAAAAGAGAATGAACTGTACATGGCAACATGGTTGAAAACTGTCTGAAGCAGCTGTTAGAAATGCAGATGAAGCAAACTGACTAAAGCCCAAACAAATTTGAAGTGAAAATGCCTAGTAGTCTGCTTGATCTACTCTGTATGTTAAAGTTTCAGGGACTTAAGTTATTCATTCTTGTTGTTTCGGGTACAACAGTGCTTTTTGTAAAGGATGCTTTTTACACTTTATTGAGGCTTGTTCAAAATATTACACAATTCCATTTGTCTGCTAGTATGTTTTCTGTTAAATAGTGTATACATATGGATCTTGTCAAGCACAAACATTTCATCAACCAAAGCACAGTAATGAATTTTTAAATATTTAGTTATTTTTGCAATCCGGTATCTGAAGTGTATTTTCTTTAAAAAAAACACTTAGAATTACTTAGTGCCTTGTAACATCTCTCAGAAACATCTCAAAATGTAGTGAATTACCTCGAAATGCAATGAAAGAAGGCCATGCTGTATAAACATATCGGTGTTCTAAAAAGAAATAACAGAGAATTAATCATCCACGCTAACAATTTTAAAATTTATTATGGTAATTTTATCATAAGTATGAACTCCTGGCAAACCTTGCAGGAACTGCTTCCTAGATGGTTCTTCTGCATCTGTAGATAACCAAAGTACCCAAACATTCCCTTTTCTGCTTGCATTACTTCAACAAATGATGATTCAAATTTGCCTGCAATGATAGTTTCATACATATGGTTTATTTGAGCACTACATTGTAAAGAGGAACTGGAGCTTTGTCATCTGAACTGAGCATTAATTGTACAGCCCCTTTGACCTTGGAATTGCATGACTGCAGGAACCTACATTACAACAGTGACTATACTTAAAAAGTACTTTGTTGACTGTAAAGTGCTTTGGGATGTCCGGTGGTCATGAAAGGCACTATATAAATGCAAGTCTGTCTTTTTCTTTAAGGAGTTAAGGCTGCAATATTTAGTGATTTGATTGGTAGGAGTACTTTCTTCATCAAAATAGCATGCATATGGACGAGCAAGTAAGATCCCAAATTTGAATAGCTTCTGCCTGTTTGGTCATGCTACGTAAATTAAAGTGTCACAAATTGTATTTGAGCTATTTTAATAAAAGAGGTATGTACTTATCAGAGGCAGTCAGAATGGATTTGTAAAAGGCAGGTCATATTTCACTAATTCCATTGATTTTTTTTGAGGAAATCCGTGTATAAATAAAGGAAATTCAGTGGAGTTGTACATATTGATTTTTAGAAGGCATTTGATAAGGTGCCTGTAAGAGACCCATTACAAAAATCAAAGCACATGATTTTTAGAGAATGTAGTCGCATGGATAAAATGATAGGGGACAGAAAGCACAGAGTAGGGGTAAATAGCAAAATACTGTGGATGCTGGAAATCTGAAATAAAAACAGAAAATGCTAGAAAACACTCATCGGGTCAGGCAGCATCTGCAGAGAGAAAAACAGAGTTAACATTTCAAGTCGATGGCATTTCATCAGAACTATTCTAATGAAAGGCCATCAACCTGAAACATTGGGGGAATTTTAACAGCAAAGAGTGAGTGGGTTTGGGAGCGGGTGGGTGGTTAAATGCGTTGAAATTAACTGTGCGTCAGGAAGCCAGCTCCAACCCGTTGACTTCCGCATTTCACTCTAACGCGTTCGGCTGCGTGTGAGAAACCCCCTCAGGAGAGGTGGGTGGCCAATTTAAAGCTATTAAGAGGTAGTTAAGAGGTTATTAGCAGCTATTTTAATGGGGGGTTTCAACTTTCACACTGGGTGCACGGGTCTCCCGGGCTCCCTGGACCTCGCTAGTGAAAGCAAGGCAAGAGCACAGCGGCAATTGAGGGCGCTGAACAAATGACAGGCAAAAAAAATCGGAAAAGTACTGAGACCTCACACCTGCTTATCCCCTTCTCTATCTTCCCTCTCATGGCCCACTTGCACTTCCCTGTTAGCAATGAGCCAGAGAGCACTTTGCTGCACATCTGTGGGGCACTGAACGGCCAAGGCTATCCTAGTTAAGGTGGCATTGAGAGTGTGCAAGCCATTGGTAAAGGCAAGCATGCACTCGTTTGACTGCCGCGTTTGATGCTTCATGCAGGTGGCCACTCTTTCTATGGACAAACGGATCATATCTAAGGTCTGCGACATCATGCCACTCATACTTGAGACATTCTTTCCTCTCCAAAAGTTCACAGTGCGACTGGAAATCCTGCCAGAGTCTCTCACTTTTTGCTGCTCCAGAATCATCCTCTTTGTCGATGGCCCCCGAAGTTCAACATCTGCGTCCAGCTGAGCAGAGCTTGGAGCGTCCTGCGCCCTCCGATGTGGACGCTCCACTGTTGCCCCTGTCTCCACCATCTGTTCTTGCTCACATGCGATGTGTGAGACATCAGGTGACAATACAATTATCTGTCTTGTTGCTCCCACCGACGTGTGTAATATACAGTAGTTTACTTTACTGCACTTACTATGCTTTACTGCACTCCTGCACTGGTGCTTGGTGTGCAGGAGTCCTGTGATAGTGCACCCTCAGAGTTAGCGACCTCCTCTGAGGAGTCATCTTCCTCCAGCACCACCACCTGTGGGACACTTGATGGGCCTGTGGGAGATTAAAAACATGAATTAGAACTGTCATGGTAAGAATGTTTTAAGCTAACATTATGCATATGATCATAATTCACTGGCTGTTGACGTCAAGTCAACATGTATACCATGTGGCTGTGTGATATTTAATTCTGTCACCAAGTAGCTGGGATATCTCCATCTCTCCATCTCCGATCACCAGGCATGCCGACACTCTGCTTAGCTTGAGAGCATCTCCTCTGCAGCTGTAAGCGTGGCAATGACTGGAGGGTCACCTCCAGTTCTCCACCTCTCCCTGGTGTTCTGTGCTCTCTTCTCCTGCAAGGAGGAAAACAAGAGACCTTTGAGTGAGAGTCTTGGAATGAGTAGAACGGATGGATGGACAGCATCTGTTGAGGGTGACTATGAGGGAGAGGAGTGACATTGCATTAAGATGAGGGCAAGTGTCAGTGGTGGATGGCCAGATGGGGATGTGAAGATGTGCATAGACAGAGGGATGGGTGCACCTGCAAGGAACGTTGGTTGAGGAATGATGTGCAGGAGTAGGTTTAGGAAGGCAGAGTGAGGGGGTTAGGGTGATACACACATCAGGATGTCATAGAATGTGCCATTGTACTTTCCTTTTCTGCCCTTGTAGAATTGTAGAAATTTACAGCACAGAAGGAGGCCATTTGGCCCATCAGGTCTGCGCCAGTTGAAAAAGAGCTATCCAGCCTGGTCCCACTTTCCAGTTCTTGGTCCGTAGCCTTGCAGGTTACAGCACTTCAAGTACATACTCAAGTACTCTTTAAATGTGATGAGGGTTTCTGTCTCTACCACCCTTTCAGGCAGTGCGTTCCAGACCCCCAGCGCCCTCTGGGTGTAAAAATTTCTCCTAAACTCCCCTCTAATCCTTCTACCAATTACTTTAAATCTATGCCCCCTGGTTATTGACCTCACTGCTAAGGTTAATAGGTGCTTCCTATCCACTCTATCTAGGCCCTCATAATTGTATACACCCCAATTAAGCCTCCCCTCAGCTTCCTCTGTACCAAAGAAAACCACCTCAGCCTATCCAATCTTTCATCATTGCTAAAATTCTCCAATCCTGGCAACATCCTCGTAAATCTTTTCTGTACCCTCTCTAGTGCAATCACATCTTTCCTGTAATGTGGTCACCAGAACTATACGCAATACTCTGTTCTTATATTCTATGCCTTGGCTAATAAAGGGAAGCATCCTGTATGCCTTCTTAACCACCTTATCTACCTGTCCTGCCACCTTCAGGGATCTGTGGACATGCACTCCAAGGTCCGTCTGTTCCTCTACATTTCTCAGCAGCCTACCATTTATTGTGTATTCCCTTGCCTTGTTAATCCTCCCCTAATGCATTACCTCACACTTCTCCAGATTGAATTCCATTTGCCACTTTTCTGCCCACCTGACCAGTCCATTGATATCTTCCTGCAGTCTGCAGTTATCTTCCTCACGATCAACCACACGGTCAATTTTTGTATCATCTGCAACTCCTTAATCATGCCTCCTACATTGAAGTCTAAATCATTGAAATATACCACAAAAAGCAGGATACCCTGCGGAACCCCACTGGAAACAGCCTTCCAGTCATAAAAACACCTGCCGACCATTACCCTTTGCTTCCTGCCACTGAGCCAATTTTGGATCCAATTTGCCACTTTCCCTTGGATCCCATGGGCTTTTACTTTTTTGACCAACCTGCCATGTGGGACCTTGTCAAAGGCCTTGCTAAAATCCATGTAGACTACATCAAATGCACTACCCTCATTGACCCTCCTCATTACCTCCTCAAAAAATTCAATCAAGTTAATCAGACAGGACCTTCCCTTAACAACTCCATGCTGACAGTCCTTGATTAATCCGTGCCTTTCTAAATGACGATTTATACTGTCCCTCAGAATTTTTTTCCAATAATTTTCCCACCACTGAGGTTAGGCTGACTGGCCTGTAATCACTCGGTCTATCCCTTTCTCCCTTTTTAGACAATGACACAGTGTTAGCAGTCCTCTGGCACCACGCTTATCGTCAGAGAGAATTGGAAAATGACAGTCTGAGCCTTTGCTGTTTCCTCCCTTGCCTCTCTTAACAGCCTGGGATACATTTCATCTGGACCTGGCAATTTATTTACTTTCAAGGATGCTAAACCTCTTAATACTTCCTCTCTCTCTAGTTTATCCCATCTACTATTTCACACTCCTCCTCCTTAACTACAATGCATGCATCGTTTCTCTCTTCTGTGATGACAGACGCAAAGTATCCATAAGAACATACGTCTTCCGCCTCCACACACATGTTAGCTTTTTGGTCTCGAATAGGCCCTATTCTTTCCTTAGTTATTCTCTTGCTCTTTATGTATTTATAAAACATCTTTGGATTTTCCTTGATTTTACTTGCCAATATTTTTTCATGCCCTCACTTTGCTTTCCTAATTCCGTTTTTAGCTTCACCCTTGCACTTTTCTATACTCTTCTAGGCTTTCTGTAGTATTGAGCTCTCGGTAGCTGACAGAAGCTTCCCTTTTTTTTACCTCATCCTTCCCTCATGAGGTCATTAAAGTGCCTCCTGCACTGTATGCAGGAGTGTGGCAACTCTCTATTTCCAGCTATGCCTCACGCCTTCTTGGTCATTGAGGCTGGCTTCTTCCTCCAGTCAGCAGGGAATAAAATCTCCCTGCCGGCCCTTGCACCTTGCAGCATCACGTCTAGGGACGCATCACTGAAGCAAGGTGCAGCTGAGACTCTAACATCAACAACAACTACTTATATATTTATATAATAATGCTTTTAGTATAATAAACATCCCAAGGCGCTTCACAGGAGTATTCTCAGAAGAAAAGAAAATTTGACACCGAGCCATGTAAGGAGATGTTATGGCAGATGACCAAAAGCTTGGCCGAAGAGGGAGGTTTTAAGGAGAGTCTTAAAGGAGGAAAGAGAAGTAGAGAGGCGGAGAGATTTAGGGAAGGAATTCCACAGCTTAGGACCTAGGCAACTGAAGGTACAACCGGCAATGGTGGAGCATTTAAAATCGGAGATGTTCAAAAGTCCAGAATAGGTGGAGCACAGAGGTCTAGGGGGATTGTAGGACTGGTGGAGATTACAGAGATAAGGATGAGCGAGGCCATGGAGGGATTTGAAAACAAGGATGAGAATTTTTAAATCGAGGCGTTTCGTAACTGGGAGCCAATGTAGGTCGTCAAGCACAGGGGAGATGGGCGAGTGGGACTTGGTGCGAGTTAGCACATGGGCGGCAGAGTTTTGGATGACCTGAAGTTTATGGAGGGTAGAACTAGGGAGGCCGGCCAGGAATGCATTGGAATAGTCAAGTCTAGAGGTGATAAAGGCACGGATGAGCGTTTCAGCAGCAGATAAGTTGAGATCAGGGCGGAGATGGGCGATATTACAAAGATGAAAAAGGCAGTCTTTTCAGATACGAGGTAGGAAGCTCAGTTCGTGATCAAATATGACACCAAGGTTGCGAACATACTTGGTCAGCCTTAGACAGTTGCCGGGGAGAGAGATCGAATCAGTGGAAAGAGAATGGAGTTTGTGGCGTGAACCGAAGACGATGGCTTCAGTCTTCCCGATATTTAATTGGAGGAAATTTCTACTCATCCAGTGCTAGATATCGGACAAGCAGTCTTATAGTATAGAGACGGTGGAGGGTTCGAGAGAGGTGGAGGAGAGGTAGACGCTGGGTATCATCCGCGTACATGTGAAAACTGACGCCGTGTTGCCGGATGATGTCACCGAGGGGCAGCATGTAAATGATAAATAGGAGGGGGCCAAGGATAGATATTTGGGAGACACCAGAGGTGACCGTGCGGGATCGGGTAGAGAAGCCATTGCAGGTGATTCTATGGTTACGGTTGGAAAGATACGAATTAAACCAGGCGAGTGCAATCCCATCTAGCTTGACGGCGGTGGAGAGGCGTTGGAGCAGAATTTTGTGGTGATCCATGTCAAAGGCCGTAGACAGGTCCAGAAGGACGAGCAGGGATAGATTACCTTTGTCGCAGTCAATTAGGATGTCATTTATGACTTTGGCAAGAGCAGTTTCAGTACTGTGGCAGGGGCAAAAGCCTGTTTGGGGGTATTCAAACGAGTTCTGGGAAAGCTGGGCACGGATTTGGGAGCGACAACACGTTCAAGAACTTTGGAGAGGCAAGGAAGCTTGGAGATGGGGGTGATAGTTTGCAAGGATGGAGGGGTTGAGGGTTGTTTTTTTTGAGGAGAGGGGTGATGATGGCAGATTTCAAGGAAAGGGGGACAATGCTGGAGGAGAGAGAACCCGTAACAATATCCGTTAACGTGGGAGCCAGGAAGGAAAGTAGGGTTGTCAGCAATTTAGTAGGAATAGGGTCGAGAGAGCAAGAGGTCGGTCTCATTGACAAGATGAGCTTTGAAAGGTAGGAGATAGGAGAGAAGTTAGAGAATTTAGAGAAATATGCAAATTTAGGGTTAGGGCAGGGGGGAAATGGAGAGGAAGTAAGGTCCAGTAGGCTAGGAGGAGGGAGGGAGGGAATTGAAAACACAAGTAGTTGAATGGATGTTATCGATTTTTTTTAACAAAGAAGTCCATGAGCTCCTCACATTTATTGTTGGAGGTGAGGGAGGAGGAGGCAGGGGAGGGTGGTCTGAGAAAATGGTTAGTGGTGGAGAAAAGAAGCCTGGTGTTATTTTTGCCATCCTGGATGATCTTGGAATAGTGGGCAGTTTTAGTGATGGAGAGCAGGACCCGGTAGTGCTATATATGATCTAGCCAAATCCGGTGATGGATGTTTAGGCCAGTTGTCCGCAAAAGACATTCAAGTCTGCGTCCCTTGGACTTGAGGGAGCGGCGATGAGAGGCATACTAGTGTGAGAGAGTGTAATGATTTTACTGGGGACAAGGGCATCAAAGGTGGTGGAGAGAGTGTGATTTAGTAAGTCAGTAGCTGCAGAGATGTCATGGAGAAATAGTAGGCCAAAGGCTCGGTAGTTTGGAATTAGAAAGTGCAGTAGTAAGGGACTTGAGGGAGAGTTTTTTCCAGGGGCGGCTACAAAAAGAAGTGGGTTTAGTAGGGGGAAGTGGAATATGGTTAGAGTATGGTATAAGGAAATGGTCGGAGATTGCTTTAATGATGTAATGGTTATGGAGGGGATAGTGAGGCCATGTGAGATGATAAGTTCGAGGGGGTGGCCATGTACATGGGTGGGGTAGTTGACATGAAGGGAGAGATTAAGGGAGGAAAGGAGAGCAGTGAACTCTGAGGAGAGGGAGCAAGATAAGTTGTTATGGAGGTTGAAATCACCAAGGATGAGAAGTGCAGAGGGAGGAAAGCAGAGAAGATATCTCATTGAGAAAATTGGTGTGGTGTTTGGGTGGGCGGTATAGAATAAGGATTTTAAAAGGGAGATGTGAGGGGTGGAACAAGGTGAGATGCTCACAGGAGGAGATGTTGCCGAAGAGTAGGGAGACTGGCCAAGGTGTGACTTGGATATAAGGGCTACACCACAACCACCACCACAGCGGTTTGGGTGGGGAATGTGGTGGAAATTATAGCCAGGTGGGGAAGCTTCATTAAGGGGAAAGGTGTCATCACCCAACCATGTCGCCGTCAATGCCATGATGTCAAGTTGATCATCCACAATAAGGTCCTGGATGACAAGGCCGTTATTTACAAGTGAACGTACATTTTGAAGGGAAATGCGGAGAGGGGCGATGATACCTAATTTACTGCCGCAGTCCAGAGGGGCAGAGCAGGGAGGAGGTTGGCAAGATTAGCGCGCAGGAAGCACTTAGGACAGGGAGAGAGTAAGATGGGGCAATTTGGGTTGCTGCTAGCTAGGAGGCAGCGACAAGTGCCTCGGTGGGCCTTTCGAAGGATGCCAAGAGAGGCACAGAGGGAAGCTGTGGAATTATTTAGGAGGGAGTCAAGCCTTGAGTGGCGGCAGGAGAGTAGGAAGGATGATGAGTAGTGGAGAGTAGGGGTTAATGAGGGTAGAGTATATGATGGCAGAGAAAGCAAAGACGGCATGAAGGCTGGGGAAGGGTAATGAAGAAGGAGGAAAAAGGGAGAGATAGAAGTGATGGAACTCTGGTCCGGAGCAGCAGCCAAAATGCTTGATATGTTTCTCCCACCTTCACAATCCTTCAACTGTTATCTTTGCAGTGTTCCTTTAAATACCTCGGCTAAAAGAGACCCATTCGTGACGTCATCACGCCCGCTCGTGCTAATTGGTTGGGAAACCTGGAAGTCAGATGCAAATGCAGTGGCTGGGTTAAAAAGCCACTGACAGATGCGCTGCAGCTACTTCCAGGTTTCCCATTTGCTACCAGACGTCCCCTCTCCCAGCGTATCGGCAGGTAAATATTCCGGCCATTAACTCTATTCCTCTCTCCACAGATGCTGCCTGACCTGCTGAGTGTTTTCCTACATTTTCTGTTTTTATTAGTGGTAAATAGATGTTTTTCAGATTGGTGGAATGTAGGTTTTAGTGTGCCCCAAGGATCTGTACTGGTACTACTTTTGTTTTCTTTTGCTATAAATGATTTAGACATAGACATGAAAGAAATGAGTTTGAAGTTTGTTGATCATATCAAATTAGGGGAAACTCAGAGGAAGAATGCTAGAAGACATGCATTGATTAGTACAATGAGCAGAGAGCTGGCAGATGAAGTTCAGTGCAAAGAAATGACAGGCTAATGGTGGTGTTGGTTGAGGGAGGAACGTTAGCTTGGACACCGAGAATTCACTGCTCCTCTTTGAATAATGCCATGGGATCTTTTGTGTCCACCTGAATGTCTCACCCGAAAGAAGGTACCTCCTCAGTACTGTACTGCAGTGTAATCTTAGATTATATGCTCAAATCCTGGAGTGGCGCTTGAACCACATGACGTTCTTACTCAGCAGTGAGAATGAAGCCGACATACAACAGATGACTGAATCCATGATTTAAATACTGAGAATTACTGCTTAGTCCGCTCAGTTTTATTCGTATAAACTACATTTAAAGTAATTTATTCTCTGAAGTTGAAAATGTATGGTAGTATCATAAGTCTGAAGCTAAGTAGTAATTAGTTGAATACTGTACCAGCTGAAACATTTTAAAAGTGGTTAAAACACTAATGTAAAACTAGAATTTTAAACCATACTACAGTAATACCAACAACTTGTATTTATATAGCGCCTTTAACATCCCAAGGCGCTTCACAGGAGTATTGTAAGATGAAAAATTTGACACCAAGCCACATGAGAAATTAGTGCAGGTGACCAAAAGCTAGGTCAAAGAGGTAGGTTTTAAGGAGAGTCTTAAAGGAGGAAGGAGAGGTTTAGGTAGGGAATTCCAGAGCTTAGGGCCTAGGCAACAGAAGACACGGCCACCAAAGGTTGAACGATTATAATCAGGGATGTTCAAGAGGGCAGAATTAGAGGAGCGCAGATATCACGGGGGGGGGGACGGTGGGTGGGGGGAGTTGTGGGGCTGAAGGAGATTAGAGAGAGGGAGGGGCGAGGCCATGGAGGGATTTGAAAACAAGGATGAGAATTTTGAAATCGAGGTGTTGCTTAACTGGGAACCAATGTAGGTCAGCGAGCACAGGGGTGATTGGTGAACGGGACTTGGTGTGAGTTAGGACATGGGCAGCCGAGTTTTGGATGTCCTCAAGTTTACATATGTGAGAATGTGGGAGGCCAGCGAGGAGTGCGTTGGAATAGTCAAGTCTAGAGGTAGCAAAGGCATGGATGAGGGTTTCAGCAGCAGATGAGCTGAGGCAAGGGCGGAGGCGGCGATGTTACGGAGGTGGAAATAGGCGGTCTTAGTTATGCTGCGGATATGTGGTCAGAAGCTCATTCCAGGGTCAAATATGACACCGAGGTTGTGAACAGTTTCGTTCAGCCTCAGACAGATGTTAGGGAGAGGGACATAGTCAGTGCCTAGGGGACAGAGTTTGTGGCGGGGACCGAAAACAATGGCTTTGGTCTTCCCAATATTTAATTGGAGAAAATTTCTGCTCATCCAGAACTGGATGTCGGACAAGCAGTCTGACAACTTAGAGACTGTGGAGGGGTCGAGAGAAGTGGTGGTGAGGTAGATCTGGGTGTCATCAGCGTACATGTGGAAACTGACGCTGTGTTTTTGGATGATGTTGCCAAGGGGAAGCATGTGGATGAGAAATAGGAGGATAGATCCTTGGGGGGACACCAGATGTAACGATGCGGGAGCAGGAAGAGAAGCCGTTGCAGGTGATTCTCTGGCTATGATTAGATAAGAATGGAACCAGGTGAGTGGACAACGGTGGAGAGGCGTTGAAGGATGGAGTGGTCCACCGTGTCAAAGGCTGCAGACAAGTCAAGAAGGACAAGGAGGGATAGTTTACCTTTGTCACAGTCACAAAGGATGTCATTTGTGACTTTGATGAGAGCCATTTCGATACTGTGGCAGGGGCGGAAACCTGATTGGAGGGATTCAAACATGGAGTTGCGGGAAAGATGGGCACGGATTTGGGAGGCGACAACACGTTCAAGGACTTTGGAGAGAAAAGGGAGGTTGGAGATGAAGCGGTAGTTTGCAAGGACAGAGGGTGTCGAGGGTTGGTTTTTTGAGGAGAGGGGCGATGACGGCAGATTTGAGGGAGGGGGGATAGTACCTGAGGAGAGAGAACCGTTAATAATGTCAGCTTACATGGGAGCCAGAAGAGGAAGTTGGGTGGTCAGCAGTTTGGTGGGAATAGGGTCGAAGGAGCAGGAAGTGGGTCTCGTGGACAAGATGAGCACGGAGAAGTGAGAGTTCAGGGCTAGGGCAGGGGGGAACCCAAGAGGATATTTGGCCTGGTTGTCATGGGGAAGGAAGGGGAGTGGCAGAGGCAGCTGAATGGATGGCTGAGAGGCAAAGATGCCCATGAGCTCCTCACACTTGATGTCGGAGGTGAAGGTGGAGGAGACAGGGAAGAGGAGTTTAAGAAGACGGTAGCAGTGGCGAATAGAAGTCGGGGTTTATCTTTGCATTCCAGAATGATTCTGGAATAGTGAGCAACTTTGGCAGACGAGAGCAAGACCCGATAAAGCTTTTTGTGTCCTTCCAGATCTGGTGGTGAATGACTAAACCAGTGGTCCGCCATATCCGTTCAAGTCTGCGTCCCTTGTACTTAAGGGAGGGAAGATGAGGGTCGTACCAGGGGGAACGACAGAGTGAGAGAGAGTAATTGTTTTACTAGGGACTAGGGCATCAAAGGTGGTGTGGTAAGGGTGTGGTTGAGCAGCTGCAGAAATGTCGTGGTGAATGGAGGGCCAAAGGCTGGACAGTTGGGATTTCATAAGTGCAGTTGTAAGAGAGTTTTATCCAGGAGCGGACAGAGAAGGAAGTAGGGTTGCGGGGGGGTGGGGGGGGCTACGGATGGTGGAAGGGGGATGTGGAGGTGGAGAGCGATACGAGGAAGTGGTCAGAGATGGCCTTTTCTGCGATTGAGACGATGGGAGTAGCGAGGCCACGAGAGATGGCAAGGTCGAGGATTTGGCCGTGAATATGGGTTGGGGAGTTTACATGGAGGGAGAGATTAAGGGATGATGGGAGGCTAGTGAACTCGGAGGAGAGAGAGCATGATGAATTGAGATGGAGGTTGAAATCACTGAGGATGAGAAGTCATTCGGTGCAGAGGTTGAGGGAGGAAAGCAGTGAAGATATCTCGGTAATAAAATTTTCATGGTACTTGGGTGGGTGGTAGAGAACAAGAATTTTAAATGAGAGATGAGAGAGGTGTTAGAAGGCGAGATGCTCAAAGGAGGAGAAAGTGCCGGAGGAGTAGAGGGACAGACCAATGTGTGATTTGGTGATGAGAGCCACACCGCCACCACGGCGGTCTGAGCGAGGCAAGTTGTGGAAGATATAGCCAAGTGGGAAGGCTTCATTTAGGGGCAAGGTGTCATCACCCCTCAAGCAAGTTTCCGTCAGGGCCATGATGTCGATGCAATCATCCACGATAACCTCATAGATGGCAAGGGCCTTGTTCGCAAATGAATGGACATTCTGGAGGGAGATGCAGAGAGGGTCGGTGATGGCTGGCCCACTGCCAGTGTCCACAGGGCCAGCATTGAGGGGGATGAGTTGGACGGGAAGGAGATTGGCAAGATTAGCCCCCAGTGGGCACGCTGGGCGGGAAGGTCAGCGAGAGAGTAGGATGGGACAGTTGGGGTTGCTGCTCGTAAGGAGGCAGCAGCGAGTGCCTCGATGGGCCCTTCGTACTATGCCAAGAGAGGCACAGAGGGAAGCTGTAGGCTTATCTAAGATGGAGTCAAGCCTGGGATGACAGCAGGAGAGTAGGAAGGTTGAAGAGTAATGAAGGATTGGGGTAGGGATTTGGGAGAGCAGAGTATTGGAGAGAGGAGAGATGAAGGGAGCCGTAACGACAGGAGAGAGCAGTCGGGGAGGGATAGAGAGAAAAGGAAAAGGGGGAGAAAAAATGGAAAACTATTGAATGGCTTGGGTCCGGAGCGGCAGCCAAAGTGCGCATGCGAATGGACACGGGAAAAGCTCACATTACATAGGCCTGGTTAAATGTAGTAATATATGGGATACATATTTCCTGGTAGCAGAAAAGAGGTTGGGGACAATAGTAGGGAGACCAGAGTCAAAGTCAGAGGTCCCATGGAAGGACAAAGCCGACGTAAGCAGGATGGGGCCGGTACGGAGCATCACCGAACCACTGTCCAAAGCAGGCGAGTGAAGTTCAGAAGCTACTTGAAGGGTAGAGAGTAATTGCAGCATTTGTTTTACTAACCAATATGGAGCTGTTTATTCTGCAGATTAGGGCAAGAGAGTTAAACTGCAATAGTACCTAAAGTAATAAGAACTATACAAACCAAATACAGCATTATTATATTAACTCATTTTTTGCTTGTCATGTTTTCTTTTTACCATAATTGTTTTTCTTCATTGCTTGCTTGTCATTTTTTATCCAATTGTTTCTTTTTCTTAATTTTCTTTTAGGCAATTAATTAAACTAGATACTTTAGCCAGGATGTATCATTTTTTGTGGAAAATATAAAGGATTAATGGTGGCATAAGCAACTTATTCTACAACACACAGTGATGAAGTTGTGAACGGGTTATAAAATGCTTGCTCGTAAATGAAATAATATCTCTTCTGTTATATCTTATATTTGGTTTATGTCGAGGGTTCACCTACACACCAGTATAATAAACTTACTAAAAGGGTATTTTGAATTATGTTGAAGCACATTAAAGCCTTATTTATGCTTGAGCTTTAACGACAACACAGCTGCTAATGAAGTTACATTTTCATAGTGTGCTTGGTGCTAAATAAGGGATTGAGCTTGAGTCCCAATATTCCAGCCCAAAATGATTAGTACATTCCTAATAGACATGTACCTATAGACATAGGCACTTTTCTTTTTCCTGGTGTTGCCTAGCTGCCTTTCCAAAGCCTTTAATTATCCCTTATGCTTGCATAATGTACAGTGCATTTATTATACAATACCCTTAATTCATCGCCCCAACTTGCTCCCACCATCATGACCACCGTCACCAGCAATACTTCATCCTAGTGCACTACAGGAAACTTTCTGGTATCTGGCACGGACGGGACCGACGTGGTGCCGGTTCATCAAAAATTCCGGCTAACCGAACGCTATAGTAAAAGATACGGAGCTGAGAGCTCCGTATAAAGCAACAAACCCTGTTGCTAACAGCTTCAGAACAATCGGCACAAGTTGCAAGCGTCTCTGTAGCTTAGCAACAGCTGCAGCTACACCCTTGCACAGCAACAAATGGAGTAAAAAAAGTAATAAAAGTTACCTGAACCTACTCCTGAATTTTGCCGGTTAACCGACATTTCCGGTTATTTAGGGGCCGGTTAATTGAAAGTTTCCTGTAGTTTGCAGATTTTTCTGAATGGGGAACTCCCCTACACGTATTGCCATACTCCTATGGACTCCCTGCAAGTATTGGCACACTCCGAGAGACCCCCCCCCCACCCCCCCCGCCACCATCCTAACTCCAAAAGACAGCACCAGCCACGAGAAGGAAAGCGGTGCTATCATTGCAGAATTGGTTTTTTTTCTTCATTCATGTTCAGCAACAGAATTAATGTGTTAATAAGTCAACAATGACAACATAATACAAAACTTTCACAAACACAAATCGTGTCCAGGCAGGGAATCTTTTTTCTAGAAAAGAGGCGGCTGAGGGGTGACCTAATAGAGACCTTTAAGATTATGATAGGGTTTGATAGGGTAGACGAAGAGAAGATGTTTCCACTTGTGGGTGAGTCCAAAACTAGGGGCTATAAATATAAGATAGTCACTAATAAATCCAATAGGGAATTCAGGAGAAACTTCTTTACCCAGAGAGTGGTTAGAATGTGGAACTTGCTACCACATTGAGTAGTTGAGGCGAATAGTATAGATGCCTTTAAGGGGAAGCTAGAAAAGTACATGAGGGAGAAAGGAGTAGAAGGATATGTTGATGGGGTGAGATAAAGGTGGGTCGGAGGAGACTCGTGTGGAGCATAAACACCGGCACAGACTTCTTGGGCCGAATGGCCTGTTTCTGTGCTGTAAATTCTATGTAACTAGTTGGTGACGGGATAAAAGCAAACGTGAGATGTGGCAGTTTAAGAATTGCTTTTGATCTGTTGAACATATTCTTGGAATGTAGGTATTAATACCTGGTCTTGACTAATCGGATCTATTGACTAACCTTACCTAATAAATATTGTTCAACAGTTTCTATTCCCACACCATTTTTTAACGTGCTTATATTCCTAGCAAGAGATTATTTTCACTTTAGATTTGTATACAGCAGATAGTTTTTGTATTCCTGCATTGTAGAAAGCATCAAGCATGAAGAGGTTTTCTCCATTGTGCTCAAATAGATCGCATTAAAAATTCTCTGAACTGCCTTCCCAGACAAGTCAGAGTTCCACAATGACAAAAGGCCCTCGTGGTTTGAATTATTAATGTATTGGAATCTGCAAGGTTTAGCAAATCTGTTCACTGTTATTGATAGGAAACGTCCTACTTTTATGAAATCGGGGAGTTCCTCAAGTGGCTACATTCCATGTGCCTGATGAAATTTACAAAGAATGGTGGGCTTCAGTGTCAATGACAGTTAATACATATTTAGAGCTTTAATGATAAACTGCAGTCTGTAGAAGTAACAGAAAAACCGGATTCATCCCTGACTGACTCTACCAGCTGTTAACCCTTTGAGTGCTAGATTTCTTTTGTAATTTTTAAATTTCTGTCGTATTAGATATTCTACTCACTTCTCGCACCAAACCAGATTCCAACATGGCTCCCACCTTTCAGAGAAGCTTAGGTTGGAAAGTGCACCCAGAAAGTTAGCACAAACGTGGAAACCTTTTAGCCCATAGAATGGCCTCTAACACTTTTGTGTAAATTTATTGAATTAAACATTGTACAGTACATACAGCTGAGAAGTTAAATGTACTGTTCACATGGACTGAAGGAATGGGAAAGATTGTGTGAAGGCTTTATGAAGAAAAGTGATAAAGATAAAGTATGAATTTTATATAATGTATTCAATTCCTTTTCAGCATGGAGCACTATATGTATTTTCCCAATTTGGCCTGCTTGAATCTTACAAGTGTTTCAATCTCAAATGCTCCTGATTTGGAGTGAGGGCTCAAAAGGATGCATGATGACATAAAGTCTTGTCTGGGATCTGCAGCCCACTCTCTTGGCATTAGGAAGGAAATGGAAGGAAAGATGGGAGGGGGACTAGTTAAAGATAACATAGTGGCAATAGTAAAAAAGGATGTAATAGCAGTAATAACAACAGAAAACGCTGGAAAAACTCAGCAGGCCAGGGCAGCATCCGTGGAGAGAGAAACAGAGTTAACGTTTCAGGTCGATGACCTTTCGTCAGAACTGGAAAAAAGCAGGAAATGGAAAGCAGGTTTAGGGGCTGGGAAAAGGGGGAGGGGTGAAAAAACAAAGGGAAGGTCAGTGATAGGATAGAAAGCAGGAGAGATTAAGAGACATTGAGAGACATTAAGAGATATTCAAGGCGAGAGGAGGTGGTAATGGGACAGGTTAAGAAACAAAGGATGGCTATAGATGGGGTGTGAATTGCGCTGGCAGAATGAAAGACAGCTGCCATGTGGGAGGGAAGAAGAAAAAAAAAAGGAAAAAAATATATATGTGATGGAGGCCGAGGTTATGATCTGAAATTGTTGAACTCTATGTTGAGTCCAGAGGGCTGTAGAGTGCCTAATCGAAAGATGAGGTGCTGTTCCTCGAGCTTACGCTGAGCTTCCGGGGAACAGTGCAAGAGGAACAGTGCAAGAGGCCGAGGACGGTGAGGTCTGAGCGGGAATGGAGCGGAGAATTAAAGTGACAGGCCACCGGTAACGCAAAGCGGAACACCTCCGTTCAGTCCGTAAGGGGGACCCCGAGCTCCCGGCGGCCTGTCACTTTAATTCTCCGCTCCATTCCCGCTCAGACCTCACCGTCCTCGGCCTCTTGCACTGTTCCCCAGAAGCTCAGCGTAAGCTCGAGGAACAGCACCTCATCTTTCGATTAGGCACTCTACAGCCCTCTGGACTCAACATAGAGTTCAACAATTTCAGATCATAACCTCGGCCTCCATCACATTTTTTTCCCTTTTTTTTTCTTTTTCCCTCCCACATGGCAGCTGTCCCTCATTCGGCCAGCGCAATTCACACCCCATCTATAGCCATCCTTTGTTTCTTAACCTGTCCCATTACCACCTCCTCTCGCCTTGAATGTCTCTCAGTGTCTCTTAATCTCTCCTGCTTTCTATCCTATCACTGACCTTTCCTTTTGTTCTTTCATCCCCTCCCCCTTTTCCCAGCCCCTAAACCTGCTTTCCATTTCCTGCTTTTTTCCAGTTCTGATGAAAGGTCATCGACCTGAAACGTTAACTCTGTTTCTCTCTCCATGGATGCTGCCCTGGCCTGCTGAGCTTTTCCAGCGTTTTCTGTTGCTATTTCAGATTTTCAGCATCTGCAGTATTTTGCTATTGTAATATACTGTAGCAGTAAGATAGATACAGAATTCATATGGATTGAGTTAAAAGATAAGAAGGGATCCATCATCCTAATAGGGGTATACAATAGACCAGGGGTTCTCAGCTGGGGGTCTGGGTCCGTGAGAAGATTTCAGGGGTCCCCCAGTTGGTTTGTCCCATCAATATACAGTGGACACTACTGATGTTTATGGCATAAGCATCAGTAGTCTTCCCTATATATTGAGACGAGTGGAATAGTCTCAGCTATACAAAAATTGTGCGCACGCAGTTAATTCAGGTTCTTACTGTTGGAATTTTAGTCCAGTCCGACCGAGTGTGCACAAAACGAGCCTGTAGTGAGCACTGCGCTTGTTGCTCTTGGTTCATTTCCTGTTAAGCAAATGGCTGATAGAATGGAGCAGACCTTAGGCAGCAAAAGGGCACATAATGTAAATTTAGGATAAAAACAGAAAATGCATACTCAAGGAAACTATGGAGGAGATAGCAGAGGCAATAGTTTATATATAAAAGTTCCATAGAAGAGGAGCTGGTGCCAGAGGACTGGCAGACAGCTAATGTTGTTCCTATATAAAAAAGAGATAAAGCAAAACCTGGGAACTATAGACAAGTCAGCTTAACGTCAGTGATGGGAAAGATACTGGAATCCATACTAAAAGAAGGGATAGAAGAGCATCTAGAGACAGAAACTATAATACAAAATAGTCAGCATGGATTCTGAAAGGCTAAATCACGCTTAACTAACCTGATAAAATTCCTTGAAGCGGTAATGGAAAGAGTAGATGAGGGTAATGCAGTAGATGTCATATACAGTACTTGGATTTTCAAAAGACCTTCGATAAGGAACCACACGGTAGGCTCATGACAAAGGGTAGGGCATGTGGAGTTGGGACAAATAGCTGAATGGACAGTAAATTGGCTAAAAAATAGAAAACAGAGAGTAGGGGCAAAGGGTAGTTATTCAGATTGGAGGTAGGTAGAAAGCGGTGTTCCACAAGGATCAGTGCTGGGACCACTGTTATTCATAATTTACATTAATGATTTGGACTTGGGAACAAGTAATTAAATATCAAAATTTGCAGATGATACCAAAGTGGGGAGTATAGCTAACACTGAGGAAGAATACAACATAATGCAAGAAGACTTTAAAAACTTGCAGACTGGGCAGTTAAGTGGCAAATTAACTTTAACTTTAGCATAGATAAATGTGAGGTTTGGTAGGAAAAATGCAAACATCACCTACATCTTAGAAAATAAAAAAATGAATGGGGTAGAAGAGCAAAGGGATCTACAGGTGAACAAATCATAAAAGCAGCATTGCAGGTCAGCAAACCAATTAAGAATTCTAACAGAGCACTGGAATTTATTTCTCGGGATATAGAATTCCAAAGTAGTGAAGTTACGTTAAACTTGTATAGGACGCTGGTCATGCCGCACCAGAGCATTGTGCACAGTTTTGGTCTTCGTGCTATAAAGAGGACGTAAAAGCACTGGAGAAAGTGCAAAAAATATTTACAATGATGGTACCAGAACTGAGAGATTACAGCTATTAGGAAAGATTGAACAGGTTGGGGCTTTTTTCTTTAGAAATAAGAGGGGTTATTTTAGTGAAAGAGTGAAAACAGGTGCTAAATGGGTGCTGTGCTAATAAGCCACACCTGTTTGGAAGTCTGGTTTTAGCGCACAATTTTGGTCCTAATTGCTGATTACCACAATTTGAACTTGCTTGGCGGTGCTAAGTCAGACACCTGCAGGTTTAGCACTCAAGTGCTGATTAGATGCAATTTTGGTGGAGCAGTATATGTGGGCTCCACATGTCCACTTCCACTGAAGGTGTGGAGTGCTCTGGCTGGCACACAGCGGCACGTTGCAGGATGGTTCAGAGACCGAGTGAGAGGGCGCACAGGTTCTCAGATGTGGCACTGGAGGTCCCGGGGAAGGAGTCCACCTTGCTCTTCCGTCCCTCCCTCCTGCAGCAGCTGGTGCTGCTCTGCCTGGCCTCATGTCCTCCTTCCATTCCTCCTGCAGAGGGGGCCCCAAGCAAGATGCCCATGACCAAGCACTCCCTTTCTCCCGGTGACTCCTATAAGATATCCAATAAGGTAAAGTAACATAGCACTCACTCTTATTAAGTGAAGTCCTCAGAGAAGTTCCAGAATAAATGTTGATAGAGTGTTGGAGAAGGCTTGACAAAGTGTCCCAGGAAGTCTCCCGATGTGTTGAAAAGTGCTCTTCAAACCTACAGCAGCAACTGAACACTATAAGGTGATGCACCTTTTAAGTAGTGCTTGAAATCCTCTGAAACGACTAATTTACTCCCAGTCAGCTGGTCGCTGTTAGGAGAGGGTGTTCGGTCAACCAGTAGCCACCAAAATGCTGTTCAGCCTCGTAAATGAGCGCGTGCAGGGAATTTAAATGGCAATCAGTTGCTTAATGATCCTCCGGGCGGCTGTTCCTAGTGCAAGCTTCAACTCCTTTACCAAGATGGTGTCTTGTGCCAAACGTGGGCTAAACCGGCGTTTCAGCTTAAGACCCCATCTTGGCTACCTCAGAAACTCTTTAGCGCCTAAAGTATCGAGGAAAATTGCCCCCAAGAAGACGTAGAGGTGACCTGATAAAGGTCTTTAAAATTATGATTGGGATAGACAGGGTTGATGTGGAGATAATATTTCCACTTTTGGGAGAATCCAAAATTAGAGGCCATAAATACAAGATAGTTACAAAAATGAGAAGAAATTTCTTTACTCGGAGATTGATTTGAATTTAGAACTTGCTACCACAGGAAGTGGTTGAAGTGAATAGCTTAGATGCTTTCAAAAAAAACTAGAGGAGTACATGAGAGAAACAGGAATAGAAGGATATGCTGAACGGCTGAGATGAGGCAGATGAAATGGGAGGGGTCTCGTGGAGTATAAACATCAGCAGACTAGTTGAGCCAAATGGCCTTCTATGCTGTATGTTCTATCTAATTCTGTGTAATGCAACATAGTGTTCTGTTGTGTAAATACATTGTTATGAAAAATAAGCACATGGAGTTGCCTTATGGTGGGCTTGTAAGAGCAACCCTTGAGCAAGTCTTGGATGGGGTTGTGGCTTTTTACCAAAAGTTGAGGAGTATCCCCAACTTATGTTATGCTCTGCCTTTGATATTTGCATCAACCATAGAAATGTATTCCATGTAAGCAGTTCTGACTTTCAGTGAATTGCTTTGTATTCTGTCTTGTTTATCTTTACATAGAACTTTACAGCACAGAAACAGGCCATTCGGCCCAACAGGTCTATGCTCTATACGAACTTCCTCCCACCTTACTCCATCTCACCCTTTCTCCCTCATGTACTTATCTAGCTTTCCCTTAAATGCATCTATGCTAATCGCCACAACCACTCCATGTGGTAGTGAGTTCCATATTCTCACCGCTCTGAGTAAAGAAGTTTCTGTTGAATTCCTTATTGGATTTATTAGTTACTATCTTACATTTATGACCCCTAGTTTTGGACTCCCCCACAAGTGGAAACATCTTCTGTACATCTACCTATCGAACCCTTTCATAATTTTAAAGATTTCTATCGGGTCACCTCTCGGTCCTCTCATTTCTGGAGAAAAGAAGCCCAGCATGTTCAGTCTTTTCTGGTAGTTGTATCCTTTCAGTTCTGGTATCATCTTTGTAAATCTTTTTTGCACTTTCTCCAGTGCTTCTATATCCTTTTAGTAATATGGAGACCAGAACTGTTCACAGAATACGCAAGTGTGGTTTAACCAAGGTTCTATGTGAGCTTAACATTCTCTGCTTTTGAATTCTATTCCTCTAGAAATGATCCCCAGTGCTTTTTAAGGCTTTGTTAACCTGCGTTGCTACTTTTAATGATCTGTACCTCTAGGTCACTTTGTGCCTGTACCCCATTTAGACTCTTATTTTCCAAGGAGTATGTGGCCTCCTTATTCCTTCTACTAAAATGCACCACCTCACACTTATCTATATTGAAATTAATTTGCTGTTTACATGCTCATTCTGCGAGTTTGTTAGTGTACTGTATTTTGCCAGTCTTCTTCAGTGTTAACTATACCTCCCAATTTGGTGTCAGCTGGAAATTTGGATACTGTACTTCCAATTCCTGAGTCCAAATTATTTATGTAAATGCTTAACAACCGTGCTCCCAGCACCAATCTGTGTGGAACACCTCTTCCCACCTTCCGCCAGTCTGAGTAACTACCTTTAACACCAACTCTTTGTTTTCCATTTTGTAGCCAGTTTGCTATCCAGTCTGCTACTTGTCCCCTGACTCCACATGCTCTAACCTTAGTCATGAGTCTACTATGCGGTGGTACCTTATACATGGAACTTCAAAAGGCCTTTGATATTACCACTACTACATTACCCTTGTCTACTCTTTCTGGTCCTTATTCAAAGAATTCAATAAAGTTGGTCAAGCATGACCTTCCCTTTTGACATCTGTGCTGACTATTTTATTATATTTTCGGTTTCTCTGTTTTTCTATTAGATCTTTGAGTAAAGATTCCAATATCTTTCCTATCATTGGCGTTAAGTTAACTGGTCTAAAGTTCCTTGGATTTGTGAAATCTCACCTTTTGAATATAGGAATAACATTCGTTCTCTGCCAGTCCTCTGGCACTATTCCCTTTTCTATTCTAGTGCCTCTGCGAACTCTTCCTTAGCTTCTTTGAGTGTGCGTGGATGCAATACAATATTGTGATGAAATAACTGTGTTCTGATATTTGTACTTGTGCTTGTAATGTCTGGAATGTTCCACCGGGGGAACCACTAATGCTCCTCCCTGGCCCCGCCCCTCTTCTGGTATGTTCTACCAAGGGCTCGGTCGATGATGGACTCTGTTAACTCTGCCATGATTCTTATTTAATAAAAGGCTTCAGTCTTAAGCTTTAACTTCGGATTCGGGCAGTTATTTGGCACATCAATTTTATTAAATAACAACTTTTGGAAGATGGATCGATTTTTGAAACCAGAGCGTCTGGATATCGATCCCCATTCGGCAGATGCGTCGAAGAAATTTACGCATTGGCTCCGATGTTTTGAACACTTCATCGCATCATCGACCGATCCGACGGTTAACAAGTTGGGTCTTCTAACCAACTTGGTAAGTCATCAAACTTACTCTATAATTGAAGATATTACTACATATGAAGAGGCCCTCGCAGCTCTTAAAGCCCAGTACCTTAAGTCGGTTAACGAAGTATACGCCAGGTATCTCCTGTCTACTCGCAGGCAATTACCCGAGGAATCTCTGGACGATTTCCTGCAGGACCTTAAGGCTTTGGCTAAGGGTTGCAACTACAAGGCTGTCTCTGCCATAGTGTATCAGGAAGAAGCCATCCGCGATTCTTTCATATCTGGCCTCCGATCTAATTATATTAGACAGAGACTCCTCGAGAACGACTCGTTAGTTTTAAAAACGGTTGTCGCTGCTGCTCGATCGTTAGATGTAGCCCAGAAGAATTCAGAAGTGTATGCATCAGCCCATGCATCTCTCTCAGCCTCGTGTGTTCCGAGTATGGAGGCATCCATAACACCAATGGAGCCCCCACTTAATCCTATTGTTGCGGCTGTGCCCCATGGGTCTAAGTGTTATTTTTGTGGCCAATCTAAACACCCCAGGCAAAGTTGCCCAGCCAGAGAGGCTACCTGTTTTAAATGTAAGAAACGGGGACATTTTAGTAAAGTGTGTAAGGGTAATCCTGTACCCGATGTCTTCTCTGCTGCCGCCTATCGTTTTACTCTAGCCTCGGCTACGGTTGACCAGACCATACCGTGTTCCTTGTCAAAATCTATGATGGACATTAAGATTAATGGTCGTCCTACTGGGTGTTTGATAGACTGTGGCAGTACTGAAAGTTTTATACACCCCAACCTTGTTAACTCCTGTTCATTGAAGGTGTATCCTACTCGAAGTGAAATTGTGATGGCGTCCAAATCCCTTACTTCGGAGGTAACTGGATATTGTAAAGTCACATTGACCGTTAAGGATACGGAGTATAAGGACTTTAAACTCCTCATATTACCTCAGTTGTGTGTGAACTTAATATTAGGCTTGGACTTCCAGTGTCAGCATGAGAGCGTTACCCTTAAGTATGGTGGATCTCAGCCTCCGCTCACAGTCTGCGGCCTTTCTACTTTAAACGTAAGTCCGCCTTCTTTGTTTGCGAACCTTGCTCCTAATTGTAGACCTATAGCGACTAAGTGTCGACGGTATAGTTCAGAAGATAAAACATTTATAAAAGAGGAAGTGGAAAGGCTTCAACGGGAGGGAATCATCGAACACAGTGGTAGCCCGTGGCGTGCCCAGGTGGTGGTGGTTAAAACTAATGAGAAGAAATGACTTGTGGTCGATTATAGCCAGACTATAAACTTGTATACCCAATTAGACGCCTATCCTTTGCCTCGTATTTCTGAGATGGTGAACCAGATAGCTCAGTACCGCGTGTTCTCCACCATTGATTTAAAGTCTGCCTACCATCAACTCCCCATCAAAATAGAAGACCGACCTTATACGGCCTTCGAAGCTAATGGGCGCCTGTTCCAATTCCTTCGGGTGCCCTTTGGAGTGACGAATGGGGTATCTGTCTTCCAACGGGAGATGGATTGTATGGTGGATGAATACGCGCTGGAAGCAACATTCCCGTACCTGGACAATGTTACCATCTGTGGGCGTGACCAACGGGAGCATGATCAAAATCTCGCGAAGTTCCTAGAGACTGCAAAGAGGTTAAACCTGACCTACAACGAAAACAAGTGTACCTTCAATACTACACGTTTGTGTATTCTTGGTCTGGAATGTTCCACCGGGGGGGAACCACTAATGCTCCTCCCTGGCCCCGCCCCTCTTCTGGTATGTTCTACCAAGGGCTCGGTCGATGATGGACTCTGTTAACTCTGCCATGATTCTTATTTAATAAAAGGCTTCAGTCTTAAGCTTTAACTTCGGATTCGGGCAGTTATTTGGCACATCAAATATCTTAACAATCAAAAGAAAAGTTCATTCAGATAAAAGATTGCAAGCTTATTCTCCCAACCATTTATCAACCAGCCATATACTTGGATATCATATTCTCAGATGGCTAATTCTATATTTGAAAAAATTAGTGGCCTCGATGATTGATTAAATGCTCTTTAAGCTATGAATTTGTTGGTACCAAGTATGACAATATCTGATCCTCTATAACAGGTTGTTAGTTGTACTGGTACCTTCAAGCAGGATAGCCTGTCAGGAAATACACTGTAGCTTTGCACCTCATCTTCTCTAATTGTATTTTACTTGACTTTTCTGATCTATGCTGCCCTTTCCTTTTTTTCCTTTCAATATTTATCTGTTTAATCAAAATGCATCTATCTGGTCCAGCATCTCATGAAGTGGTGCGCCGATAACAACCTGGCCCTTAACATCAAGAAAACCAAAGAAATCATTGTGGACTTCAGGAAGTCTAAAGGCGGAAGTCACACCCCCATCCACATCCATGGGGCTGTGGTGGAAAGGGTGGACAGCTTTAACTTCCTCGGAGTCCACATCACGGAAGACCTCTCCTGGTCCCTCAATACCTCCTCTCTGGTGAAGAAGGCCCAGCAGCGCCTATATTTCCTAAGGAGGCTGAAGGGATGTAACCAGTCACCCCTGATCCTCTCTAACTTTTACCGCTGCACAATAGAGAGCATCCTGACGAACTGTATCACAATATGGTATGGCAGCTGTAGCTACTATGACCGGAAAGCCCTGCAGCGGGTAGTCAAAACTGCCCAACGCATTACCGGCACCCGGCTACCGACCATAGAGCACATATACCAGAAACGCTGTTTACGGAGGTCACGGACCATCATCAAAGACTCTACCCACCCCAGCCACAGTCTGTTCGCCCTCCTGCCATCTGGGAGACGCTACAGATGCATTCGCACCCGAACGACCAGATTTAGGAACAGCTTCTTTCCCAGGGCTGTCATCCTACTGAACTCCACAAATAAACTCTAAAGCCTGCACATCTGCCAATGCACTTTATTATGGTTATGTTTATATGTTAATGTATTACAAACCAAATGAATGTTGAATGTTTAAATGTCTTAATCTAAATGTACACTCTCGGGAGCCGCAAGCCTACATTTCGTTGTACTGCACTTGTGCACTAACAATGACAATAAAGTTGATTATGATTATGATAAGGCATGGAAAAATATCCAATGTGTTTGTCGGATAAGGTGTTCGTCAAGTCTGAAACATGATAATTGGCTCAAATGTCATATTCATTAAACGATCAACCAGTCAATCCGCACAAAGGTAAATTTTCACTGGTTCTGCCAGGTGGTGCACTGAAAACTTACCACCCCATTCCTGCTGCCAATCCGACTGACACCATTTTGTTCAAGTCCTTTTGCTAGGCAGCCCAGGCACTTGCCACAAGCAGGCAAGAGGCTCATTTAGATATTTAAATCAAGGTCCTATGACCTCAATAGGACTCCAATGCCATTTTGATTGATCAAGGCAGAAATAGTGCTGAATGGTGGACCTTGCCAGTAATACCAGGCTGGAAATGGCAATTGGGAGGGCTATTTAAAGTGAAACTCGCCTGCAAACTGTCACATGTCAGTAAACTGCCTGAAAGTGGTTTGGTTGCATTTTTGGAACTTTTGCAGAGTTTCTTGTCATATTATTCCATAATCCCTTCATTTACGTCAGGGAGAGCCTGGGAAGTTTGGAGGATGGGAGTCAACCTTGTGGGCAGAATAGGAGCAAGAGGAGCAGTAACAGCAGTAGTGATTATTTGCAAAGTCTTCTGCATCCTTCTGCACTTGCAAACCCGACGTTGCTGCTGCGCATGTGCATCAGAGGTTCCAACTGCGCATGCGTCTAGCTGCAGGGCTTGGCTTGTGGCCTCAACCACGTTTCCTCCCTGTGGAGAAGGTTAGGAGCTCGGAGAGAACATTGGTGAGAAGAGGAGAGGGCATGATATCTGGGGGAGGGGGGGAGAGAGGGGAGGGGATCGGAGGGCGGAGAGGAGAGGAGATTGGGTGGGGGGGAGAGGAGCGGGGGGGAGAGGAGAGGAGCTCGGGGGTTGCGGGGAGCGAAGATCAGGAACTTAGGTGAGAGAAGGACAAGAATGGAAGGTGGGGGAGAAGGTCAGGACCACAGGGGGGAGAAGGTCAGGAGCGCAGGGGGGAGAAGGTCAGGAGCTCTGAGGGGGAGAGGAGTTTGGGAGCTCTGAGGGGGAGAGGAGCTCGGAGGGGGAAGAGAAGGTCAGGTGCTCGGAGGCAGGGGGTTGGAGAGAAGGTCAGGAGCTCGGGGATGAGAAAAGTCAAGAGCTCTGGGGTGGTGTGGGGGGGGGAAGAAGGTCAAGAGCTCATCGGGGGTGGGTGTGGAGGAGGAAGGTCAAGAGCTTGGCGGGGGGGAGGAGGAAGATCAAGAACTCGGGTGTGGAGATGGTTAGGAACTTGTGGAGGCTGGGGTGGTGGGGGAGAAGGTCAAGAGCTAGGGGCGAGAAAGTCAGCAACTCTAGGATTGGTGGGTAGTCAGGAACTCTGGGGAGAAGGTCAGCAATTTGGCAGGGGGAAAGGAGGTCAAGAACTCAGCCGGGTGGCAGGAGCTGCGGGGGGGTGGTGGAGGTGAGAGAAAGTTCAGAGCACGGGGACATCAGGAACTCGGTGGGGGAGAACGTGAGTAAGTGGGTGGGGGGAGAAGGTGAGGAAGTCGGTGGGGGAGGGAGGGGAGTAGCTTAAGAACTTAGGGGGATGGGGAAGAAGGTCAGGAACTCTGGGTGGGGGAGGTGGAGAAGATCAGGCGCTTGGGGTGGGGGGAGGAGTAAAAGGTCAGGAACTCGGTGGGGGGTTGTTGGGGGTCGAGCACGAGAGAACAGTGGGGCTGGAGGGAAGAATGTGATCCAGGTCTAAAGCGGGGGGATGAGAGCGAGAACGTGATCTAGTTGGGAAGACGAATCACGTTCTCCTCCCTCTGTTAGACGTGGATCAAGTTCTTCCAACCCACCACATTGTCCTGCTCCTCCCCCCAGACCTGGATCACGCTCTTGACCATGAATGGCAGTGATTTGATTTCTTGGAAATCCCAGCGTGTGTTCGGCAAGTGACATCATTGGACTGGATGAAATCCGGAAGTCATGACACTGTCACTCCGTACCCAGTAAACCTGTTAACAATCCATGACTCACACATAATGCCCCATCAGTCACTGCAGGTCTCACCCAGAGTGTGCAGTTTGACGGAGTGATTAGCGACAATGTACTTCCTATTTTCGGTTGACCTGTGCATGAGCTGGGCCACTCGGTGGCATGCGCCGAGAATTACAAAAATCCAAGGTTCTGCTAGTGATGTCACTTACATTGACGTCACCCTTGCCTGTTCTCGTTGAATGAAATGCGCCTCACTAAACCAAGCTTGCAGCTCAAATTATGTAAAATAGTCACTGCTGTGGATTTCACTCAGCAAATTGGGCAGCACTTACGGAAAGAGAAACAGAGTTAATGTTTCACATTCTGATGAAAGGTCATCGACCTGAAACAATAGCTCTGCTTCTCTCTCCACAGATGCTGCCTGACTTGCTGAGCATTTCCAGCATTTTATGTTGTATCACTCAACTGATGATTGGGAGGAGGTCGACAGGGCAGGTCGTACTTGGCCGTGTGAGAGTTATCTTGCTTTTCTAGGTGATCCTCCACATTATCAGGTAGATGCCACTGTCATGGCTGCACTGGAGCAGCTGCACTGGCATAGCCTGCTTGTGACAATGACTGGATCAAATTACACATTGCAGAGACTTTGAATTACTCTCCAGCAGGCAGAATCAAATTACACATTTCAGACAAACTGTTGGGTGAGTCTGAAATCTGGTCCAACCCACTTGTGGTGCAAAGAAACACAGCCTAGTAAGAGGGACCTGATAGAGCTGCACTAGGATCAATGAGGGCAGCACAGAGGTGGAGGGGCGGGATATGTGCAGGTATTCCTACCCTGCAAATATTGGGGCAGTAATTCCTCCCCAAACGCGTGAGTACGGAAGGGGTACTCACGCGTCTGGCTGGAGGAAATGCCGGTTTTCAGCATGCACAGCGCATGCGCTGAAAACCGGCATTTCCTCTCCTCTCACCCAAGAGTTGAAGAGGCTAGCGCGTGCGCTGTAGGGGGCAGCGCGTGCATCTTGGATTTCCTCTGTTTTGGGGGATTTGCGCATGTGTAAAGGCCTCCGGTCTTTACGCTTGTAAAAAGCACACGTAAGTATTTATTTTTACAGGTAACTGGTGTTTTAGTGCAATTTAGAATTTTTTTTTCCACAGGTTTATTATTTTAAAGAATCTACAATAAGGTAAGTTTAGTTTTAGACCCTTTTTATTAAAAATTTATTTTTTTCAAAAAAAATAATTATTGTTTAAATTATTTTTTTTAACTTATTTATACTTAATTTAATGATTGGGATGTTTTTAAAAATTTTATTTAAAGTTTAAGTAGTGTTTTGGGGTGCAGTACTTCTCATGAGTTTGACAGTTCTTACTCAAACTTATGAATGAAGTTTCCCCTCCCCTGATTGGCTGAACAGTGCTCACCTGATCCCAGCCGGCACATCGCACTAACTACGCCGCTGGGTCAGGTTAGCCCAGTGCGCCGACATCAGAACCTGGCCACTGAAAGGAAATCCACTGCGGGCCAGGTTTCAGATGTCGGCGCGCAGGGTGAGTGCACATCGGGGGCTTGCACGCGCGGCAAGCCCCCGACACCAAGTTCTGGGCCAATGTATATCGACCAAGGATTTCTTATCTGCAGCTAACAGAAGAGCAATGCATCAGGAGGTTGTGGTGTCCTCTTACAGGAGGACTTGCAGCCAAGTCTACCAGCTAGCCATTCTTGGTCCGTGGCAATAAAGGTAACTGTTGCCCAAAACTTTTATGCCTCGGGCTCCTTTCACTCTGCAATGAAGGACATGGCTCATGTCAACCAATCTGTAGCCAATGCCCATGCCTGCATTAAATAAGTGATAGACACTCTTTTCATCAAGGAGAGAGGAAATGGAGGCAGCACAGACAGAAGACATCCCACCATCCACTGAATTGGGGTTTGAAGACAGCGAAGGGAGGGGAGGTTTGGGAGACCGTGCAGCCATACTCTGTATATACGGCCGTGATGTAAAGGAAAACAAAAGTGGAGGCAGCATAAGGAAAGAACAGGAGAAATGTAAAAAATCAAAGGATGATGAGAAGAATAACATCCATGTCCTGGAGGAGGTACTGAGACGGTCCATGAGGTTAATCTTTAGTGTAAAAGAACTGTGTTATGAGGATATAGGTCTGAAAACTACTCCAGCATCTTCTACTCAATAACAGAGAGTAACAGGTTTGTTTAAATTTCTTTATAATGAAAATTTGAGTTCAGAATAATTTTTAATTATTAGATTTACTCTTTATATTGGAAGCTAGATATATAACAAGAAAATAAAGTTGTGTATTTTAATTGTAATTTATGATACAGACTGCACTGAAGGGTCAATTCCATGTAGTTAAACCATTGTGTTTGTAAATCACTTATATTGATGCTCGGAACAAGTCCTTGGGGATTTAGTGTCCTGTTTCTATATAACTGGGATGGTGAAATTCTGTTAATTTGACCTCCTAGAAATATTAAGCACATTATATCAAATAACTGCCAGAAACAATTCACTCTCCTGTGCTGTGACTTCATTTTAATTGATTTTTTCCCCACATTCTATCAGTCCATGTGACTTTGTTTACTGTGACGAGATGTTTATCCAATGCATTAAAAGGCAATTGTTTTAAAATGATTTAAAGTATAACGTGGTTTTGTTGCATTTTTTTAGCACCGGTACAATCATGCCTGAATTAGGTTGCTATTTACAAATTTAGGCAGGTTTCATCATTTTGTGTGCAGTATACCTCTTTAGGTTAATTGGTTTCAAATCTGTTTATAATGAATGGATATTTGCATTTCCAATACAACTTGGGGTAATCTGTTGTTCCTTTCCAAGAAAACTGTTTATCCAATGCTAAATACTTAGGGGGAAAAATTCAGTTGGTAGAGCCACCCGTTAGCGCCTTAAGAGGGCGCTAAGTGGGGCGCAAACCAACTAGCGCCCGGGCGTGGCACTGCCCATGCCTCCTGCAAAATTCAGCGGGAGGTTAGTGGTGGTGCTAACCGGTAGCGCTGCGCCGCTGGCGATGACGTCATTGGTGTGCGCAGCGCCCCACTCACGCCTCGGCCACGATCTTCGGGAGCGCCCCCTGATTTACCGCTGGACGCTATGTCCGACAGGGTCAGGGGGGTGTACCAGTGGCCGGGGAGGCGCAATTTGAAGGCGAGGTGTGGGGCGGCCATTTTTGTTGCTGGCCGCCTGCCAGCACCTGCCTGCGCTCCCGTCCCCGGCCTCCTGAACCCCCTGCCCCCGCGGAGTGCCGGTTGCGCTCCAAGAGCCCGGCACTTCTCTTGGGTGCCGGGCTCTTTTGCCGGCACTCCTGATCCCCGGGGGTCCAGCTGGGCCCCAGGTCGTGCTGCACAAGGCCCCTCCCCTTTAAGAAGGGGAGGAAGGCCTGCAATACCGCGGCGCGACGTGCCGCAGCGTGTGGCGCTGCGGCACGTAGCGCCACGATATTCACTCGCAGCGCCTCAAGAGGGATGCGGGGCGCTTCCAGTAGCACCCCGCTTCCCTCTTGGGGCGCAACCTCTCAATTTCCGGCGCGGGGCGCTAATTTTTCTGGGGCGCTACTTTTAGCGCCCTGGCAAAGTTAGCGCCTCAATTGGGGCGCTACTCAATTTTTAGCCCTTAGTCTTTTCCAGATTTAATTTTTATTGCCATTTTTGTATACTTATTCTACTGTTTGTACAGCAAATCTTAACCATTGGAATTTTTGTCACAAGTGTAATTTCTGATCCATGTTAATGGTGTAGAGTTCCAGATCAAAAGAATTGCTAGAACATTATTGAAATACAGGAAACTCTCTTTTACCCGGCACCTAAAAAAAAATAACCGGAAATCTCTGTTAACCGGCAAAATTCAGGAGTAGGTTTAGGTAAGTTTTACTTCATATTAGTGGCAGTTCCTGGATCTGTGGCTGTGTAACTGGGGTTCGTGCACTTGTTGCTAAGCAACAGGGATGCTTGGTATGTGGCCGGAGTTCCTGCACATGTTGCTAAGCAACAGGGAAGCCTGGATTTGTTGCAGTGTACGGAGCTCTCATACCTTTTAAACTATACCTCTCTGTAATCCGGACTTCTTGATAAACCGGCACCATGCCGGTCCCGTTGTTGCCGGATAATAAAGAGTTTCCTGTATGCAGCTGAGTACAGCTCAATAGGGTAGAATGTTTCAGGTGTAGAAATTATCCTGCAAGTGTCAATCTTACAAGCAAAGACCAGAAAATTATGTTGCAACTTCGAGTACCCAAGCTGAATAATGATTTCTCAACCCGTTTCTCACTGACCAATGCAGCTTTTGCATTGAATATACGAAACCTTCATTATGTGTGATTAATACATTTAAATGAAGGAAGTGATGTTCAGAACTCAATTTTCCAAGTTTCAAGCAGAGGTTCCACCCATTATTAAATCTTCCCATTCAAATTGAGCATTAAAGGCAAGCTGCTTTCTCATATGTGCGGAAGGGAGCTTATAAAGAGACACAGCCACTTAGCAACACAGCGATATCACATCAAATATGGATTTACTTGTAAAATACCTCAATCACACGTTAATGCTTGAAGACAAAAAAGATCAAAGCAGGTGTGCCAAAGTGGTCAGCTGGCACCAGAGCTGGATTTCCCACACATGCCATTATGCTATCAGCCATATCTGCAGGTCCTGGCACACTCAGTGATGAGTGCAGTTACCTCTGCAGGAAGCATGGATGCAGTTGCAGAACTGTGCCATCTGCTTGATGAAGACTTGCAGACAACCTGCACCACAGGAATTGCATTGACAGTGGCAGTTGAAGTTCCCCTCTCATTTTTTGTTCTCAGCTCCTTCCAGACTTGCACAGGGAACAACTGCAGCATCAGCCCATTTGCTGTTCACAGATGCATCAAACAGGTGACTGTTCAGCAGGGCTAACACTTGCACCTCCTTTCCCATTGAATAGGAACATAACGCAACTTCCCAATTTCATGACCTTGCTAAATTTGCCAAAATCCAGGGGGTGACTGGCCACCTGGGACCCTAGACACAGAGGTTCTACTCCATCAGAATTCAGCTGGCCAGTGATCGGGAACTCCAGATCATGTGGGTTAAATCTGCTTCTCTAGCAGCAGTCACAGAACTTTCATTTTAAGATCATCTGTGTCATTCTTATTTAATGATGATCACTCTTATTTGATGATGAAGGCAGCCTACAAAAATAGATCCTTGAAGACTGAAGTTTTTGCGTCTTTCCAGACCTTTTTTATCCTTGATAGCTTTGGCTCTTGTATCTTGAACAACACACATATACTGTAGGTGAGTCCCAGCTCGCCACACCTTTGAGTGTGTCTATCTTTGCCTGGACCTCTAAGAATGACCCCGGTAATGCACCCACATTAATCAATAACTAACCTTGTTTGATAATGACTATCGGGTTTTGGATTATTTTATGTCACCGTAAGATTTCCATTCAGTCTTGAAAGTGAATTGAGACATAGAACAGACCTTACTTAAGAGTACTGTATAAAAGATCAACTAAATAAACAATGAACAAGTGAATGATTTAAAAGTGATATAATTGTAATAGGTTTACTGTAGAATTATCATCTGAGTTCGAAAGATAAAATAATGAACGGATTACCACTCTAATCTATATATAGATATAATAATTGCTCGTCTGTCTGTCTGTCTGTCCTCTATACACTCAAAAGTTATAGAGCGGACCTACACGTGTGTTACATCAAAAGAAAGCTTACGATTCTGGAACGGTCATAAGCATATTTACTTTTCCGTCAGACAAAAATTGTGCCGGCGGTATCCAAAAAACGTTCAAAATTCCGCTCATTAAATGGGAAAAATTCTGCTCATTAGCATTGAGTGACGTGAAGGTTGACCAATCGTACGGGGCGCGCGCTGCGTCACGGGGGGGCGTGTAATGGTGTTTGTGGGCGGGGCTTAACTTTTCAAACTGCCGTTCATTCGGCCATCTTGATTTTTCTGCCTTTCTTTACCTCACTCGCTCCTTCTCTTTCTTTCTCTCTCCTCTTCCCTCTCTCTCTAAGGATAATAACAAATTCATTGACTTTTAAATACTATTTAGCAATCTCTCTTTAATGCAGTGGATGCGCAGAGCTGTGGCCTAGCAGCATGGGAAGCCTGGGCCTTGAGTTGAACGGATTCCCGGCGCGATGCCGTTGCCCCCTTGGCCCGGTCCTCAGCTCCGTTTGCGGCCGGGGACTCGGGCTTTCCCCGCCTCGACCCGGTCCCGGGGCTCGGCTCCGTTTGCGGCCGGGGACTCGGGCTTTCCCCCCCTCGGCCCGGTCACGGGGCTCGGCTCCGTTTGCGGCCGGGGACTCAGGCTTTCCCCCCCTCGGCCCGGTCCCGGGGCTCGGCTCCGTTTGCAGCCGGGGACTCGGGCTTTCCCCACCTCGGCCCGGTCCCGGGGCTTGGCTCCGTTTGCGGCCGGGGACTCGGGCTTTCCCCCCCTCGGCCGGGTCCCGAGGCTCGGCTCCGTTTGCGGCCGGGGACTCAGGCTTTCCCCCCCTCGGCCCGGTCCCGGGGCTCGGCTCCGTTTGCGGCCGGGGACTCGGGCTTTCCCCCCCTCGGCCCGGTCCCGGGGCTCGGCTCCGTTTGTGGCCAGGGACTCGGGCTTTCCCCCACGGTCCCGGGGCTCGGCTCCGTTTGCAGCGGGAGCTCAGCTCGGGTGACTCGGGCCGGGTCTCAGGCGCTACGCCGCACACGGGGTCTCCGTAGCTTTCTCCCCTCTCTCCTGTCACCCCGGCCTCGCGGAAGGAGGAGCAGCGATGATGGGCTGGCGGGAAGGAGCTGCTGCTCGGGGCCGCGGTCGCTGCCCTTTGCCCGGAGGCTCGCCTACTTTGACGGCCATTTCGAGTGGCTGTGCCGGCGCCGGCTGCCCGTCTCCGAGCCTGAGTGGCGCCGGGTGCACTCCCCTTCCCTCTCTCTCTCTCCCTCCCCGTCCCTCTCTCCTTCTCTCTCTCTCTCTCCTTCCCTCTCTCTCTCCTTCCCCCCGCTCTCTCTCTCTCTCTCTCTCTCCTTCCCCCCCCTCTCCCTCTCTCTCTCCTCCCCCCTCTCCCTCTCTCTCTCTCTCTTCTCTCTCTCCTTCCCTCTCTCTCACTTCTCTCTCTCCTTCCCTCTCCCTGCCTCCCTCCCTCTCTCTCTCTCTCTCTCCCTCCCCCTCCCTCTCTCTCTCTCCCTCCCCTTCCCCCTCTCCTCTCTCTCTCTCCTTCCCCCCTCTCTCTCTCCTTCCCCCCTCTCTCTCTCCTTTCCCCTCTCTCTCTCTCTCTCCTTCCCCCATCTCTCTCTCTCTGCTTCCTCTCTCTCTCTCTCCTTCCCCCTCTCTTTTTCTCTCTCTCTCCTTCCCTCTCTCTCTCCCTTCCCTCTCTCTCGCTCTCTCCTTCCCTCTCTCTCGCTCTCTCCTTCCCTCTCTCTCGCTCTCTCCTTCCCCTCTCTCGCACTCTCCTTCCCTGTCTCTCGCTCTCTCCTTCCCTCTCTCTCTCTCGCTCTCTCCTTCCCCCCCTCTCTCTCCTTCCCCCTCTCTCTCTCTCTCTCTCTCCTTCCCCCTCTCTCTTTTTCTCTCTCTCTCTCTCTCCTTCCCTCTCTCTCTCCCTCCTTCCCTTCCCCCTCTCTCTCCCTCCTTCCCTCTCTCTCTCCTCCTTCCCTCTCTCTCTCCTTCCCTCTCTCTCTCTCCTTCCCTCTCTCTCTCCTCCTCTCTCTCTCCCCTGAGTCGTCTCTCTCTCCCCTGAGTCGCTCTCTCTCTCCCCGAGTCGCTCTCTCTCTCCCCCTGAGTCGCTCTCTCTCTCCCCTGAGTCGCTCTCTCTCTCCCCTGAGTCGCGCTCTCTCTCCCCCTGAGTCGCGCTCTCTCTCCCCCTGAGTCGCGCTCTCTCTCCCCCTGAGTCGCGCTCTCTCTCTCCCCCTGAGTCGCTCTCTCTCTCCCCCTGAGTCGCTCTCTCTCTCCCCCTGAGGTCCGCTCTCTCTCTCCCCCTGAGTCGCTCTCTCTCTCCCCCGAGTCTCGCTCTCTCTCTCCCCCTGAGTCGCTCTCTCTCTCCCCCTGAGTCGCTCTCTCTCTCCCCCTGAGTCGCTCTCTCTCTCCCCTGAGTCGCGCTCTCTCTCCCCCTGAGTCGCTCTCTCTCTCTCCCCCTGAGTCGCTCTCTCTCTCCCCCTGAGTCGCTCTCTCTCTCCCCCTGAGTCGCTCTCTCTCTCCCCCCTGAGTCGCTCTCTCTCTCTCCCCTGAGTCGCTCTCTCTCTCCCCCTGAGTCGCTCTCTCTCTCCCCTGAGTCGCTCTCTCTCTCCCCTGAGTCGCTCTCTCTCTCCCCCTGAGTCGCTCTCTCTCTCCCCCTGAGTCGCTCTCTCTCTCCCCTGAGTCGCTCTCTCTCTCCCCTGAGTCGCTCTCTCTCTCCCCCTGAGTCGCTCTCTCTCTCTCCCCCTGAGTCGCTCTCTCTCTCTCCCCCTGAGTCGCTCTCTCTCTCCCCCTGAGTCGCTCTCTCTCTCCCCCTGAGTCGCTCTCTCTCTCTCCCCCTGAGTCGCTCTCTCTCTCCCCTGAGTCGCTCTCTCTCTCCCCTGAGTCGCTCTCTCTCTCCCCCTGAGTCGCTCTCTCTCTCCCCCTGAGTCGCTCTCTCTCTCCCCCTGAGTCGCTCTCTCTCTCCCCCTGAGTCGCCTCTCTTCTCCCCCTGAGTCGCTCTCTCTCTCCCCCTGAGTCGCTCTCTCTCTCCCCCTGAGTCGCTCTCTCTCTCTCCCCCTGAGTCGCTCTCTCTCTCTCCCCCTGAGTCGCTCTCTCTCTCCCCCTGAGTCGCTCTCTCTCTCCCCCTGAGTCGCTCTCTCTCTCCCCTGAGTCGCTCTCTCTCTCCCCCTGAGTCGCTCTCTCTCTCTCCCCTGAGTCGCTCTCTCTCTCCCCCCTGAGTCGCTCTCTCTCTCTCCCCCTGAGTCGCTCTCTCTCTCTCCCCCTGAGTCGCTCTCTCTCTCCCCCTGAGTCGCTCTCTCTCTCCCCCTGAGTCGCTCTCTCTCTCCCCCTGAGTCGCTCTCTCTCTCCCCTGAGTCGCTCTCTCTCTCCCCCTGAGTCGCTCTCTCTCTCCCCTGAGTCGCTCTCTCTCTCCCCCTGAGTCGCTCTCTCTCTCCCCTGAGTCGCTCTCTCTCTCATCCCCCTGAGTCGCTCTCTCTCTCCCCCTGAGTCGCTCTCTCTCTCCCCTGAGTCGCTCTCTCTCTCCCCCTGAGTCGCTCTCTCTCTCCCCCTGAGTCGCTCTCCTCTCTCCCCTGAGTCGCTCTCTCTCTCCCCCTGAGTCGCTCTCTCTCTCCCCCCTGAGTCGCTCTCTCTCTCCCCCTGAGTCGCTCTCTCTCTCCCCTGAGTCGCTCTCTCTCTCCCCTGAGTCGCTCTCTCTCTCCCCGAGTCGCTCTCTCTCTCCCCGAGTCGCTCTCTCTCCCCCGAGTCGCTCTCTCTCTCTCTCCCCTGAGTCGCTCTCTCTCTCCCCCGAGTCGCTCTCTCTCTCCCCCCGAGTCGCTCTCTCTCTCCCCCCGAGTCGCTCTCTCTCTCCCCCCGAGTCGCTCTCTCTCTCCCCCGAGTCGCTCTCTCTCTCTCCCCCGAGTCGCTCTCTCTCTCCCCCCGAGTCGCTCTCTCTCTCTCCCCCCGAGTCGCTCTCTCTCTCCCCCGAGTCGCTCTCTCTCTCCCCCCGAGTCGCTCTCTCTCTCCTCCCCGAGTCGCTCTCTCTCTCCCCCGAGTCGCTCTCCTCTCTCCCCCCGAGTCGCTCTCTCTCTCCCCCCGAGTCGCTCTCTCTCTCCCCCGAGTCGCTCTCTCTCTCTCCCCCCGAGTCGCTCTCCTCTCTCCCCCTGAGTCGCTCTTCTCTCCCTGAGTCGCTCTCCTCTCCCCTGAGTCGCTCTCTCTCTCCCCTGAGTCGCTCTCTCTCTCCCCCTGAGTCGCTCTCTCTCTCCCCTGAGTCGCTCTCTCTCTCCCCCTGAGTCGCTCTCTCTCTCCCCCTGAGTCGCTCTCTCTCCCCCTGAGTCGCTCTCTCTCTCCCCTGAGTCGCTCTCTCTCTCCCCCTGAGTCGCTCTCTCTCTCCCCCTGAGTCGCTCTCTCTCTCCCCCTGAGTCGCTCTCTCTCTCCCCCTGAGTCGCTCTCTTCTCTCCCCCTGAGTCGCTCTCTCTCTCCCCTGAGTCGCTCTCTCTCTCCCCCTGAGTCGCTCTCTCTCTCCCCTGAGTCGCTCTCTCTCTCCCCCTGAGTCGCTCTCTCTCTCCCCTGAGTCGCTCTCTCTCTCCCCGAGTCGCTCTCTCTCTCCCCCTGAGTCGCTCTCTCTCTCCCCCCGAGTCGCTCTCTCTCTCTCCCCCCGAGTCGCTCTCTCTCTCCCCCCGAGTCGCGCTCTCTCTCCCCCCGAGTCGCGCTCTCTCTCTCCCCCCGAGTCGCGCTCTCTCTCACCCTGAGTCGCGCTCTCTCTCCCCCTGAGTCGCGCTCTCTCTCCCCCTGAGTCGCGCTCTCTCTCTCCCCCTGAGTCGCGCTCTCTCTCCC
>NC_140988.1:94061468-94153111 GCF_052327205.1 Somniosus microcephalus
CTCTCCCCCTGAGTCGCTCTCTCTCTCCCCCTGAGTCGCTCTCTCTCTCCCCCTGAGTCGCTCTCTCTCTCCCCCTGAGTCGCGTCTCTCTCTCCCCCTGAGTCGCTCTCTCTCTCCCCCTGAGTCGCTCTCTCTCTCCCCCCTGAGTCGCTCTCTCTCTCCCCCCTGAGTCGCTCTCTCTCTCCCCCTGAGTCGCTCTCTCTCTCCCCCTGAGTCGCTCTCTCTCTCCCCCTGAGTCGCTCTCTCTCTCCCCCTGAGTCGCTCTCTCTCTCCCCCTGAGTCGCTCTCGTCTCTCTCCCCCTGAGTCGCTCTCTCTCTCCCCCTGAGTCGCTCTCTCTCTCCCCCTGAGTCGCTCTCTCTCTCTCCCCCGAGTCGCTCTCTCTCTCCCCAGAGTCGCTCTCTCTCTCCCCCTGAGTCGCTCTCTCTCTCCCCCCGAGTCGCTCTCTCTCTCCCCCCGAGTCGCTCTCTCTCTCCCCCCGAGTCGCTCTCTCTCTCCCCCCGAGTCGCTCTCTCTCTCCCCCCGAGTCGCTCTCTCTCTCCCCCCGAGTCGCTCTCTCGCTCTCCCCCGAGTCGCTCTCCTCTCTCCCCCCGAGTCGCTCTCTCTCTCCCCCCGAGTCGCTCTCTCTCTCCCCCGAGTCGCTCTCTCTCTCCCCCCGAGTCGCTCTCTCTCTCCCCCGAGTCGCTCTCTCTCTCCCCCGAGTCGCTCTCTCTCTCCCCCCGAGTCGCTCTCTCTCTCCCCCCGAGTCGCTCTCTCTCTCCCCCCGAGTCGCTCTCTCTCTCCCCCCGAGTCGCTCTCTCTCTCCCCCGAGTCGCTCTCTCTCTCCCCCCTGAGTCGCTCTCTCTCTCCCCCTGAGTCGCTCTCTCTCTCCCCCTGAGTCGCTCTCTCTCTCCCCTGAGTCGCTCTCTCTCCCCCTGAGTCGCTCTCTCTCTCCCCCTGAGTCGCTCTCTCTCCCCTGAGTCGCTCTCTCTCTCCCCCTGAGTCGCTCTCTCTCTCCCCCTGAGTCGCTCTCTCTCTCCCCCCTGAGTCGCTCTCTCTCTCCCCCTGAGTCGCTCTCTCTCTCCCCCTGAGTCGCTCTCTCTCTCCCCCTGAGTCGCTCTCTCTCTCCCCCTGAGTCGCTCTCTCTCTCCCCCTGAGTCGCTCTCTCTCTCCCCCTGAGTCGCTCTCTCTCTCCCCCTGAGTCGCTCTCTCTCTCCCCCCTGAGTCGCTCTCTCTCTCCCCCTGAGTCCGCTCTCTCTCTCCCCGAGTCGCTCTCTCTCTCCCCCCTGAGTCGCTCTCTCTCTCCCCCGGAGTCGCTCTCTCTCTCCCCCCGAGTCGCTCTCTCTCTCCCCCCGAGTCGCTCTCTCTCTCCCCCCGAGTCGCGCTCTCTCTCCCCCGAGTCGCGCTCTCTCTCCCCCCTGAGTCGCGCTCTCTCTCTCCCCCTGAGTCGCGCTCTCTCTCCTCCCTGAGTCGCGCTCTCTCTCCCCCTGAGTCGCGCTCTCTCTCCCCCCTGAGTCGCGCTCTCTCTCTCCCCCTGAGTCGCGCTCTCTCTCCCCCTGAGTCGCGCTCTCTCTCCCCCTGAGTCGCGCTCTCTCTCCCCCTGAGTCGCGCTCTCTCTCCCCCTGAGTCGCGCTCTCTCTCTCCCCCTGAGTCGCGCTCTCTCTCCCCCTGAGTCGCGCTCTCTCTCCCCCTGAGTCGCGCTCTCTCTCCCCCTGAGTCGCGCTCTCTCTCCCCCTGAGTCGCGCTCTCTCTCCCCCCTGAGTCGCGCTCTCTCTCCCCCTGAGTCGCGCTCTCTCTCCCCCTGAGTCGCGCTCTCTCTCCCCCTGAGTCGCGCTCTCTCTCCCCCTGAGTCGCGCTCTCTCTCCCCCTGAGTCGCGCTCTCTCTCCCCCTGAGTCGCGCTCTCTCTCCCGTCCTCTCCCCTGAGTCGCGCTCTCTCTCCCCCTGAGTCGCGCTCTCTCTCCCCCGAGTCGCGCTCTCTCTCCCCCTGAGTCGCGCTTTCTCTCCCCCTGAGTCGCGCTCTCTCTCCCCCTGAGTCGCGCTCTCTCTCCCCCTGAGTCGCGCTCTCTCTCCCCCTGAGTCGCGCTCTCTCTCCCCCTGAGTCGCGCTCTCTCTCCCCCTGAGTCGCGCTCTCTCTCCCCGAGTCGCGCTCTCTCTCCCCCTGAGTCGCGCTCTCTCTCCCCCGAGTCGCGCTCTCTCTCCCCCTGAGTCGCGCTCTCTCTCCCCTGAGTCGCGCTCTCTCTCCCCCTGAGTCGCGCTCTCTCTCCCCCTGAGTCGCTCTCTCTCTCCCCGAGTCGCGCTCTCTCTCCCCGAGTCGCGCTCTCTCTCCCCGAGTCGCGCTCTCTCTCCCCCCGAGTCGCGCTCTCTCTCCCCCCGAGTCGCGCTCTCTCTCCCCGAGTCGCGCTCTCTCTCTCCCCTGAGTCGCGCTCTCTCTCCCCCTGAGTCGCGCTCTCTCTCCCCCTGAGTCGCGCTCTCTCTCCCCCTGAGTCGCGCTCTCTCTCTCCCCCTGAGTCGCGCTCTCTCTCCCCCTGAGTCGCGCTCTCTCTCTCCCCCTGAGTAGCGCTCTCTCTCCCCCTGAGTCGCGCTCTCTCTCCCCGAGTCGCGCTCTCTCTCCCCCTGAGTCGCGCTCTCTCTCCCCCTGAGTCGCGCTCTCTCTCCCCCTGAGTCGCGCTCTCTCTCCCCCTGAGTCGCGCTCTCTCTCCCCCTGAGTAGCGCTCTCTCTCCCCCTGAGTCGCGCTCTCTCTCCCCCGAGTCGCGCTCTCTCTCCCCCCTGAGTCGCTCTCTCTCTCCCCTGAGTCGCTCTCTCTCTCCCCCTGAGTCGCGCTCTCTCTCCCCCTGAGTCGCGCTCTCTCTCCCCCTGAGTCGCTCTCTCTCTCCCCGAGTCGCGCTCTCCTCTCCCCCCTGAGTCGCGCTCTCTCTCCCCCTGAGTCGCGTCTCTCGGTCTCTCTCCCGAGTCGCGCTCTCTCTCCCCCTGAGTCGCGCTCTCTCTTCCCCCTGAGGTCGCGCTCTCTCTCCCCCTGAGTCGCGCTCTTCTCTCCCCCTGAGTCGCGCTCTCCTCTCCCCCCGAGTCGCGCTCTCTCTCTCCCCCTGAGTCGCGCTCTCTCTCCCCCTGAGTCGCGCTCTCTCTCCCCCTGAGTCGCGCTCATCTCTCCCCCTGAGTCGCGCTCTCTCTCCCCCCCTGAGTCGCGCTCTCTCTCTCCCCCCCTGAGTCGCGCTCTCTCTCCCCCCGAGTCGCGCTCTCTCTCCCCCTGCATCGCTCTCTCTCTCTCTCCCCCCCACCGCCCCCAGTCTCTCTCCCGCACCCCCAGTCTCTCTCTCGCTCTCGCTCTCTCTCTCTCTTCCCCCAGTCGCTCTCTCTCTTCCCCCCAGTCGCTCTCTCTCTTCCCCCCAGTACCGACCGGCGCCCGGACTCGCTCTCGCTCGGGCCGCCGCACAATGCCGCTGGCCACCGCCGTCCTGCTCTCGCTCAGCTGCTTCTTCCTCCTCTGCAGCCGCCCGGCGCTCGCTTCCTGAGCTTCTGTGGCCAGGCTATGCTCATCCAGGTCGGTATCCGCCTCGACCTCTGCAAGCGGTTGCACTGCCAATGCTTTCAAAATATCTCTCTTTATTGTATTGGATGTCAGAGGGATTCTAAGCAACGCCGTTAACCCAGCTTTCATTTATCTAGCGCCTTCAACTTCTAACTTCCCCCCCCGACACCCACCCTTTCCTCCTTCCCCCCCACCCCCCCTTTCCCCTTCCCCCACCTCCCCTTTCCGCCTTCCCCCACCCCCCCTTCCCCCCCTCCCACCCCACCCCCCTTCCCCCCCTCCCCACCCCCCCTCCCCATCACCCCCTTTCCCCTCCCCACCCCTTTCCCCCCTTCCCCACCCCCCTTTCCCCCCACCTCCCCACCCCCCTTTCCCCCCGCCCTCCCCAACCCCCTTTCCCCCCTCCCCACCCACCTTTCCCCCCCTTCCCACCCCCCCCCACTTTCCCCCCTCTCCCCACCACCCTTTCCTCCTCTCCCCACCCCCCTCCCCACCCCCCCAGTCGCTCGCTCTCTCTCTCTCTTCCCTCCAGTCGCTCTCTCTCTCTCTCTCTTCCCCCCAGTCGCTCTCTCTCTCTCTCTTCCCCCCAGTCGCTCTCTCTCTCTCTCTTCCCCCCAGTCGCTCTCTCAATTCAATTCAATTCAATTCAAATCGCTTTATTGGCATGATGACAAGGTACATCTTATGTTGCCAAAGCATCGAAAAACATTCACGGTTGAACACATAAACACAGATCTATCCATACAGTGTATAAACGATATCCCTGAGTTTATAAATATACATTCATATAATTTGTATATACTCTTTTCTTATATTTAGTGGTTGTCCCTCTGTTTATGGCAAGCTGTAATTGAGTGTGCCGCTAAGGTTACACAATTTCTCTCTTCCCCTAGTAGGTATGGGAGTTTTTGGTCGTCATTCAAATTTCTGAATTCCGGGCATATTTTTGTGAATTTTGGGTAGAAATTCTCCCTTATGCCCTGATATTTTCTGCAAGCTCTGAGGAAGTGCATCTCTGTCTCCACCACTCCCTGACTGCAGTGAGAGCATATTCTGTCCTCTCTTGGTAGCCGGGTCTGCCTGTGTCTACCTTTTTCGATCGCCAGGCTATGTTCACTAAGTCTGTACATTGTCAAGGTTTTTCTCAGTTTGCTATCCTTTACCATGGTCAGGCAATCAGCCATGTTGTATTGTCTGTTTAGGGGCCAAGTAGCAATTGAGTTTGTTTTGGGTTTTTGTTGTTTCTGCCCAATATGACAGATATTTTTCCTTTTGCTTAGTGACGATTGTGTTGGGTCGAATTCTTTGTGTTACGCTGTCACTGTCCTGGGCTGGTTATTGTTAGTAGTGTTAGTAGTTACTTCACTGAGTCCCAGGAGTAGTTGACTGAGGGTATTCTTCTTTATGGTCCTCTCTTGGCATTTCAGGGCTTCGTAATGATAGCAGTGGGGGTTGCTCATTTTTAGGTGTTTCCGAAACTTGGTGGCTCTTTTTTTGGATAGTGATTATTAATGGATATTGGCCTAGTTCTGCCCTGCATGCATTGTTTACGGTTTTCCTTTGAGTCCGGAGGATACTTTTACTCTTCCCCCCAGTCGCTCTCTCTCTCTTTTCCCCTCAGTCGCTCTCCCTCTCTCTTCCCCCATTCGCTCTCTCTCTCTCTCTTCCCCCCAGTCGCCCCCACTCTCTCTTCCCCCCCCAAGTCGCTCTCTCACTCTCTTCCCCAGTCGCTCTCTCACTCTCTTCCCCCAGTCGCTCTCTCACTCTCTTCCCCCAGTCGCTCTCTCTCTCTGTCTTCCCCCCCAGTCGCTCTCTCTCTCTCTTTCTCTTCCCCCCAGTCGCTCCCTCTCTCTCTTCCTCCCAGTCGCTCCCTCTCTTCCTCCCAGTCGCTTCCCTCTCACTCTTCCTCCCCAGTCGCTCCCTCCCTCTCTTCTTCCCCCCAGTCGCTCCCTCTCTCCCTTCCCCCCAGTCGCTCCCTCTCTTTCTTCCCTCCAGTCGCTCCCTCTCTCTCTTCCCCCCAGTCGCTCCCTCTCTCTCTTCCCCCCAGTCGCTCCCTCTCTCTCTTCCCCCCAGTCGCTCCCTCTCTCTCTTCCCCCCAGTCGCTCCCTCTCTCTCTTCCCCCCCAGTCGCTCCCTCTCTCTCTTCCCCCCAGTCGCTCCCTCTCTCTCTTCCCCCCAGTCGCTCCCTCTCTCTCTTCCCCCCAGTCGCTCCCTCTCTCTCTCTTCCCCCAGTCGCTCCCTCTCTCTCTTCCCCCCAGTCGCTCCCCCTCTCTCTCTTCCCCCCAGTCGCTCCCTCTCTCTCTTCCCCCCAGTCGCTCCCTCTCTCTCTTCCCCCCAGTCGCTCCCTCCCTCTCTCTTCCCCCCAGTCGCTCCCTCTCTCTCTTCCCCCCAGTCGCTCCCTCTCTCTCTTCCCCCCAGTCGCTCCCTCTCTCTCTTCCCCCCAGTCGCTCCCTCTCTCTCTTCCCCCCAGTCGCTCCCTCTCTCTCTTCCCCCCAGTCGCTCCCTCTCTCTCTTCCCCCCAGTCGCTCCCTCTCTCTCTTCCCCCCAGTCGCTCCTCTCTCTCTTCCCCCAGTCGCTCCCTCTCTCTCTTCCCCCCAGTCGCTCCCTCTCTCTCTTCCCCCAGTCGCTCCCTCTCTCTCTTCCCCCCAGTCGCTCCCTCTCTCTCTTCCCCCCAGTCGCTCCCTCTCTCTCTTCCCCCAGTCGCTCCCTCTCTCTCTTCCCCCCAGTCGCTCCCTCTCTCTCTTCCCCCCAGTCGCTCCCTCTCTCTCTTCCCCCCAGTCGCTCCCTCTCTCTCTTCCCCCCAGTCGCTCCCTCTCTCTCTTCCCCCCAGTCGCTCCCTCTCTCTCTTCCCCCCAGTCGCTCCCTCTCTCTCTTCCCCCAGTCGCTCCCTCTCTCTCTTCCCCCAGTCGCTCCCTCTCTCTCTTCCCCCCAGTCGCTCCCTCTCTCTCTTCCCCCCGTCGCTCTCCTCTCTCTCTTCCCCCCGTCGCTCCCTCTCTCTCTTCCCCCCAGTCGCTCCCTCTCTCTCTTCCCCCCAGTCGCTCCCTCTCTCTCTTCCCCCCAGTCGCTCCCTCTCTCTCTTCCCCCCAGTCGCTCCCTCTCTCTCTTCCCCCCAGTCGCTCCCTCTCTCTCTTCCCCCCAGTCGCTCCCTCTCTCTCTTCCCCCCAGTCGCTCCCTCTCTCTCTTCCCCCAGTCGCTCCCTCTCTCTCTTCCCCCCAGTCGCTCCCTCTCTCTCTTCCCCCCAGTCGCTCCCTCTCTCTCTTCCCCCCAGTCGCTCCCTCTCTCTCTTCCCCCCAGTCGCTCCCTCTCTCTCTTCCCCCCAGTCGCTCCCCCTCTCTCTCTTCCCCCCAGTCGCTCCCTCTCTCTCTTCCCCCCAGTCGCTCCCTCTCTCTCTTCCCCCCAGTCGCTCCCTCCCTCTCTTCCCCCCAGTCGCTCCCTCTCTCTCTTCCCCCCAGTCGCTCCCTCTCTCTCTTCCCCCCAGTCGCTCCCTCTCTCTCTTCCCCCCAGTCGCTCCCTCTCTCTCTTCCCCCCAGTCGCTCCCTCTCTCTCTTCCCCCCAGTCGCTCCCTCTCTCTCTTCCCCCCAGTCGCTCCCTCTCTCTCTTCCCCCCAGTCGCTCCCTCTCTCTCTTCCCCCCAGTCGCTCCCTCTCTCTCTTCCCCCCAGTCGCTCCCCTCTCTCTCTTCCCCCAGTCGCTCCCTCTCTCTCTTCCCCCAGTCGCTCCCTCTCTCTCTTCCCCCCAGTCGCTCCCTCTCTCTCTTCCCCCCAGTCGCTCCCTCTCTCTCTTCCCCCCAGTCGCTCCCTCTCTCTCTTCCCCCCAGTCGCTCCCTCTCTCTCTTCCCCCCAGTCGCTCCCTCTCTCTCTTCCCCCCAGTCGCTCCCTCTCTCTCTTCCCCCCAGTCGCTCCCTCTCTCTCTTCCCCCCAGTCGCTCCCTCTCTCTCTTCCCCCAGTCGCTCCCTCTCTCTCTTCCCCCCAGTCGCTCCCTCTCTCTTCCCCCCAGTCGCTCCCTCTCTCTCTTCCCCCCAGTCGCTCCCTCTCTCTCTTTCCCCCAGTCGTCTCCTCTCTTCCCCCAGTCGTCCCTCTCTCTTCCCCCCAGTCGTCCCTCTCTCTTCCCCCCCAGTCGTCCTCTCTTCCCCCCAGTCGTCCCTCTCTCTTCCCCCCAGTCGTCCCTCTCTCTTCCCCCAGTCGTCCCTCTCTCTTCCCCCCAGTCGTCCTCTCCTTCCCCCCAGTCGTCCTCTCTCTTCCCCCCAGTCGTCCCTCTCTCTTCCCCCCAGTCGTCCCTCTCTCTTCCCCCCAGTCGTCCCTCTCTCTTCCCCCCAGTCGTCCCTCTCTCTTCCCCCCAGTCGTCCCTCTCTCTTCCCCCCAGTCGTCCCTCTCTCTTCCCCCCAGTCGTCCCTCTCTCTTCCCCCCAGTCGTCCCTCTCTCTTCCCCCCAGTCGTCCCTCTCTCTTCCCCCCAGTCGTCCCTCTCTCTTCCCCCCAGTCGTCCCTCTCTCTTCCCCCCAGTCGTCCTCTCTTCTTCCCCCCAGTCGCTCCTCTCTCTTCCCCCCAGTCGTCCCTCTCTCTCTCCCCCCAGTCGTCCCTCTCTCTTCCCCCCAGTCGTCCTCTCTCTCTCCCCCCAGTCTCTCTCTCTCCCCCCAGTCTCCCTCTCTCTCCCCCAGTCTCTCTCTCTCCCCCTCAGCTCTCTCTCTCCCCAGTCTCTCTCCTCCCTCTCTCTCCCCTCCTCTCTCCCTCCCCCCCTCCTCTCCTCTCCCCCAGCTCTCCTCCCCATCTCTCCTCTCCTCCCCCCAGTCTCTCTCTCGTCTCCCCCGCACTCCCTCCCTTCCTCTCTCCCTCCCCCTCCGCCTACTCTCTCTTCTCGTCTCTCTCCTCTCCCTCCCTCCACTCCCCTCTCTCTCCCCTCCTCTCCCCTCTGCCTCTCTCCTCGTCTTCCTCTCCTCACCCCCCCGTCTCTCTCTCTCCCCCCAGCTCTCTCTCTCCGTCTCCCTCTCTCTCCCCAGTCTCTCTCTCCCCCCACCTCTCTCTCTCCCCCAGTCTCTCTCTCTCCCCCAGCCTCTCTCTCTCCCCCAGTCTCTCTCTCTCCCCCCATCTCTCTCTCTCCCCCCAGTCTCTCTCTCTCCCCCCAGTCTCTCTCTCTCCCCCCAGTCTCTCTCTCTCCCCCCAGTCTCTCTCTCTCCCCCCAGTCTCTCTCTCTCCCCCCAGTCTCTCTCTCTCCCCCCAGTCTCTCTCTCTCCCCCCAGTCTCTCTCTCTCCCCCAGTCTCTCTCTCTCCCCCAGCCTCTCTCTCTCCCCCAGTCTCTCTCTCTCCCCCCAGCCTCTCTCTCTCCCCCCAGTCTCTCTCTCTCCCCCCAGTCTCTCTCTCTCCCCCAGTCTCTCTCTCTCCCCCAGTCTCTCTCTCTCCCCCCAGTCTCTCTCTCTCCCCCCAGTCTCTCTCTCTCCCCCCAGTCTCTCTCTCTCCCCCCAGTCTCTCTCTCTCCCCCCAGTCTCTCTCTCTCCCCCCCAGTCTCTCTCTCTCCCCTCAGTCTCTCTCTCTCCCCTCAGTCTCTCTCTCTCCCCTCAGTCTCTCTTTCTCCCCCAGTCTCTCTTCTCTCCCCCCAGTCTCTCTCTCTCCCCCCAGTCTCTCTCTCTCCCCCCCAGTCTCTCTCTCTCCCCTCAGTCTCTCTCTCTCCCCTCAGTCTCTCTTTCTCCCCCAGTCTCTCTTTCTCCCCCCAGTCTCTCTCTCTCCCCCCCAGTCTCTCTCTCTCTCCCCCCATCTCTCTCTCTCCCCCCCAGTCTCTCTCTCTCTCCCCCCAGTCTCTCTCTCCTCCCCCAGTCTCTCTCTCTCCCCCCAGTCTCTCTCTCCCCCCCAGCTCTCTCTCCCCCCCAGTCTCTCTCTCCCCCCAGTCTCTCGTCTCCTCCCCCCAGTCTCTCTCTCCCCCCCAGTCTCTCTCCCCCCCAGTCTCTCTCCCCCCCAGTCTCTCTCCCCCCCAGTCTCTCTCCCCCCCAGTCTCTCTCTCCCCCCCAGTCTCTCTCCCCCCCCAGTCTCTCTCCCCCCCCAGTCTCTCTCTCCCCCCCCAGTCTCTCTCCCCCCCAGTCTCTCTCCCCCCCCAGTCTCTCTCTCCCCCCCCAGTCTCTCTCCCCCCCCAGTCTCTCTCCCCCCCAGTCTCTCTCCCCCCCCAGTCTCTCTCCCCCCCCAGTCTCTCTCCCCCCCCCAGTCTCTCTCCCCCCCAGTCTCTCTCCCCCCCCAGTCTCTCTCCCCCCCCAGTCTCTCTCCCCCCCCAGTCTCTCTCCCCCCCCAGTCTCTCTCCTCCCCCCCCAGTCTCTCTCCCCCCCCAGTCCTCTCTCCCGCCCAGTCTCTCTCCCCCCCAGTCCTCTCTCCCCCCCCAGTCTCTCTCCCCCCCAGTCTCTCTCTCTCTCTCTCTCTCTCTCTCTCCCCCCCACCACCCCCCGGTCTCTCTCCCGCACCCCCAGTCTCTCTCTCGCTCTCTCGCGCTCTCTCTCTCTCTTCCCCCCCAGTCGCTCTCTCTCTTCCCTCCAGTCGCTCTCTCTCTTCCCCCCAGTCGCTCTCTCTCTTCCCCCCAGTCCCTCTCTCTCTTCCCCCCAGTCGCTCCCTCTCTCTCTTCCCCCCCAGTCGCTCCCTCTCTCTCTTCCCCCCAGTCGCTCCCTCTCTCTCTTCCCCCCAGTCGCTCCCTCTCTCTCTTCCCCCCAGTCGCTCCCCTCTCTCTTCCCCCCAGTCGCTCCCTCTCTCTCTTCCCCCCAGTCGCTCTCTCTCTCTCTTCTCCCCAGTCGCTCTCTCTCTCTTCCCCCCCAGTCGCTCTCTCTCTCTCTTCCCCCCAGTCGCTCTCTCTCTCTCTTCCCCCCCGTCGCTCTCTCTCTCTCTCTTCCCCCCCCAGTCGCTCTCTCTCACTCTCTTCCCCCCCAGTCGCTCTCTCTCTCTCTCTTCCCCCCAGTCGCTCTTTCTCTTCCCCCCAGTCACTCTCTCTCTCTCTCTCTCTTCCCCCCAGTCGCTCTCTCTCGCTCTCTCTTCCCCCCAGTCGCTCTCTCTCTCTCTCTTCCCCCCAGTCGCTCTCTCTCTCTCTCTTCCCCCCAGTCGCTCTCTCTCTCTCTCTCTTCCCCCCAGTCGCTCTCTCTCTCTCTCTTCCCCCCAGTCGCTCTCTCAATTCAATTCAAATCGCTTTATTGGCATGATGACAAGGTACATCTTATGGTGCCAAAGCATCGAAAAAACATTCATGGTTGAACACATAAACACAGATCTATCCATACAGTGTATAAACGGATATATCCTTGAGTGTATAAATATACATTCATATAATTTGTATATACTCTTTTCTTATATTTAGTGGTTGTCCCTCTGTTTATGGCAAGCTGCAACATAGTGTGCCGCTAAGGTTACACAATTTCTCTCTTCCCCTAGTAGGTATGGGAGTTTTTGGTCGTCATTCAAATTTCTGAATTCCGGGCATATTTTTGTGAATTTTGGGTAGAAATTCTCCCTTATGCCCTGATATTTTCTACAAGCTGTGAGGAAGTGCATCTCTGGTTCCACCACTCCCTGACTGCAGTGAGAGCATATTCTGTCCTCTCTTGGTAGCCGGGTCTTCCTGTGTCTACCTTTTTCGATCGCCAGGCTATGTTCACTAAGTCTGTACATTGTCAAGGTTTTTCTCAGTTTGCTATCCTTTACCATGGTCAGGTAATCAGCCATGTTGTATTGTCTGTTTAGGGCCAAGTAGCAATTGAGTTTGTTTTGGGTTTTTGTTGTTTCTGCCCAATATGACAGATATTTTTCCTTTTGCTCAGCGACGATTGTGTTGGGTCAAATTCTTTGTGTTATGCTGTCACTCTCCTGGGGCTGGTTATTGTTAGTAGTGTTAGTAGTTACTTCACTGAGCCCCAGGACTAGTTGACTGAGGGTATTCTTCTTTATGGTCCTCTCTTGGCATTTCAGGGCTTCGTAATGATAGCAGTGGGAGTTGCTCATTTTTAGGTGTTTCCAAAATTTGGTGGTTCTTTTTTGGATCGTGATTATTAATGGATATTGGCCTAGTTCTGCCCTGCATGCATTGTTTACGGTTTTCCATTGAGTCCGGAGGATACTTTTACTCTTCCCCCCCCCCAGTCGCTCTCTCTCTCTCTTCCCCTCAGTCGCTCTCTCTCTCTCTTCCCCCCGTCACTCTCTCTCTCTCTTCCCCCCAGTCGCTCTCTCTCTCTTCCCCCAGTCGCTCTCTCTCTCTTTCTTCCCCCAGTCGCTCTCTCTCTCTCTTCCCCCCAGTCGCTCTCTCTCTCTTCCCCCCAGTCGCGCTCTCTCTCTCTTCCCCCCAGTCGCTCTCTCTCTTCCACCCAGTCGCTCTCTCTCTCTTCCTCCCAGTCGCTCCCTCTCTCTTCCTCCCAGTCGCTCCCTCTCTCTCTTCCCCCCAGTCGCTCCCTCTCTCTCTTCCCCCCAGTCGCTCCCTCTCTCTCTTCCCCCCAGTCGCTCCCTCTCTCTCTTCCCCCAGTTGCTCCCTCTCTCTCTCTTCCCCCCCAGTCGCTCCCTCTCTCTCTTCCCCCCAGTCGCTCCCTCTCTCTTCCCCCCAGTCGCTCCCTCTCTCTCTTCCCCCAGTCGCTCCCTCTCTCTCTTCCCCTCAGTCGCTCCCTCTCTCTCTCTTCCCCCCAGTCGCTCCCTCTCTCTCTTCCCCCCCAGTCGCTCCCTCTCTCTCTTCCCCCCAGTCGCTCCCTCTCTCTCTTCCCCCCAGTCGCTCCCTCTCTCTCTTACTCCCAGTCGCTCCCTCTCTCCCTTCCCCCCAGTCGCTCCCTCTCTCCCTTCCCCCCCAGTCGCTCCCTCTCTCTCTTCCCCCCCAGTCGCTCCCTCTCTCTCTTCCCCCCAGTCGCTCCCTCTCTCTCTTCCCCCCCCCAGTCGCTCCCTCTCTCTCTTCCCCCCCCCAGTCGCTCCCTCTCTCCCTTCCCCCCAGTCGCTCCCTCTCTCCCTTCCCCCCAGTCGCTCCCTCTCTCCCTTCCCCCCCAGTCATTCCCTCTCTCTCTTCCCCCCAGTCGCTCCCTCTCTCTCTTCCCCCCAGTCGCTCCCTCTCTCTCTTCCCCCCAGTCGCTCCCTCTCTCTCTTCCGCCCAGTCGCTCCCCCTCTCTCTTCCAACAACAACATGCCCTCAAAAAAGCCTCGGCACCGCCGGGCACCCCCAGCTAGTAACTAATATAATTGCTTGTACGGGTCTTATAGATCACTACAGGATTCCTCTAGTCTACCTATTATTTCTGAACTATCAAATTTTTACACCTGAACCCTATCATGGCAACTAACCCCTGAGAAAATTTTTAAAGTATAATTTCTTGAAAGAGATGGTTTCCCTGTGTTTCTTGGAGAAAGAGGCACTCAGTTAACTGCTCTTCGAGAGAATTCTCTTTTTTTTATACCCGGAAGTGGGCTATAAACTTCCTTTGATTTGAATAATCAAACTCTTGGGATAAATAAAAAGGCAGTCAGTGAAATGCAACCAAAAGTCTGTATATTTGGAAAAATGTAAGTTAGAAGTTCCCTCCAAAACTTCTTGTCATGCCTTTGCAACATAGTATCAAAAGACTTAGGACTAGAAATTTGATTCGGTCTGGAAATGGCAAGTGCCACCGCGGGCCGAGGTTAACAGCTGCCCGCAAAAAGAGCGCAGGCAGCACCGGTATTTAGGTGCTGCCTGCTGATTTAAGTGATTGGAGCACAAAACCTACCGTGTAACGTGCTGTTTTGGGCAGTAGTATCACAGAATCACAGAAACCCCACAGTGCAGATAGAGGCCATTTCGGCCCATCGAGCCTGTACCGACACATATCCCACCCGATCCCCGTAACCCCTACACCAACACATATCCCACCCTATCCCCGTAACCCCACGTATTTAATCTCCCTAACACTAAGGGTCAATTTATCATAGCCAATCAACCTAACTCACACATCTTTGGACTGTGGGAGGAAACCGGAGCACCCGGAGGAAACCCACGCAAACACGGGGAGAATGTGCAAACTCCGCACAGACAGTCGCCCAAGGCCGGATTCGAACCCGGGTCCCTGGCGCTGTGAGGCAACAGTGCTAACCACTATGCCACCGTATCAGCAGGAGGCCCAATGTAGCGTAGCCAAAGCATCCCTGGAGCGAGACAATGTTGTCTTCAAACTAGCCTGTCATTTGAGAAAGCAGTGTCAAGCCCTTAAAGGGGAACTGCCTTCTAAAATGAAAAAATAAATATAATTTTAAAAACAGGCAGCCTTTAGAGTTCAACTGCCTTCTGGAAAAAAATTAAAAATAGTTCTGAAATGGTAGTCTTCAGCTCTTAAAGCTGAACTGCCTTCTGCACGTAAAAAAAAGTGAAAGTGCTTCAGCACCAACACAAACGGCTAAACGAGCCAGGGAAAGGGCACCCAGGGTCTCACACACAACACAACAGCTTTGTGCAGGGTTCTACACTGCAAGAGAGGTCCTCTACCCACAGGGGCCAGGAGGCCCTCCAGAAAAGAATCCCATCATGGCAATTTGAGAATTTGAATTTAGTTTTAAAAATCTGGAATTAAAAAGCTAGTACCAGTAAAAGTGACCATGCATCCTCCTAATGTCTTTCCTCTGTAATCAAGCTTCATGGTGCTGCTCTTTGTGTTACTCCGATTTGTCCAAATCCAGCCAGCATAACTCCAGCAATAGCTTCTCTTACCCCCATACAGTCACCTCTAGAGATCTCTTGGTAATCTTTTGGTAGATTGAGTAGACTAGGCCTATGTTCTCTGGAGTTTAGAAGAATAAGAGGTGATCTCATTGAAACATACAAAATTCTTACGGAGCTTGACAGAGTAGATGCAGGGAGGATGTTTCCTCTGGCTGGCGATTCTAGAACCAGGGGTCACAGTCTCAGAATAAGGGGTCGGCCATTTAGGACTGAGATGAGGCAAAATCTCTTCACTCCTTGGAGTGGTGAATCTTTGGAATTCTCTACCCCAAAGGGCTGTGGAGGCTCAGTCATTGAGTATATTCAAGAGAGAGATCGATAGATTTTTGGATATTAAGGAAATAAAGGGTAATGGGGATAGTGCAGGAAAGTGGAGTTGAGGTAGAAGATCAGCCATGATATTGAATGGCGGAACAGGCTCGACGGGTCAAATGGCCTCCTCCTGCTCCTATTTCTTATGTTCTGCTCTTTCTCATCAATGCGCTGACCTCATCCACAAACACAGTGTCGGCTTCTATATGCATGCTGTTGACAACCGAGCTCTACCTCTCCACCTCTTGCCTCGATCCAATGACCATGTCTGTACTCTCAGATTGCCTAGCTGACATTGTGATAATTTGTGCAAACCAAACATTGGGAAGACTAAAGACATAGGCCTAGAAATTCAGTTGTTTGCGCCAGCCGCTAGCGCCTTAGGAGGAGGAGAAGTGGGGTGCTAAGCGGCTAGCGCCCGGGCGCAGTGCGATCTGCGCCTCTCGCGAACTTCAGTTAAGATTTAGCGGCGGCGCAAAACCTTTGCGCGTGCTCAGCTGCGCGCGCAAATCCTGACGTCATTTCATGGTGCAACGCCCTTTGTGCGCCCCAAACCGGAAATTCAGTGGCGCCGGCCTATTGTGTGCCTGGCGCCCCTAGCGACTGGTAGAGGGGAACGGTTCCCAGTCGCTGCGGGGCGCACTAATTAAAGGGGACTCCTCCTGCAGTATAAATGGCAGCCATTTTGCACCACTCCTTCTTTGTGAGAGACGGATCTTTGGAGAGAAACAAAGGTAGAGAGCTTTCTGGTTTGGCTCAACACTCGCACAGGTACTTGTGGCTTCAGGCCACAGCTTTGCACTTGTCTTTAACTTCAGAGTCATAGCATTGATTGGAAACATATAATGGGGGCTGCAATGGGTGGAAACGTTGGGCTTCTCCATTGCATTCAAAGGGCTCAGAGACGCCGTGAGAGAGTGCCAGTCATGGCCAGACGGAGAAGGGGCAACAGGCGTCGGCAAAGGAGGCCTTACCCACCCAGGGTATACCGCCAGCAGTTCTCATATCTGAACATGTCTGAGGAGCAGTGTGTTCGGAGGCTGCGATTCAGAAGGGCGGTGGTCACTGAGATCTGCCACCTGCTTCGCGGAGATCTGCAGCCACAGCTGAGGAGCAGGACGTCTCTGTCGGTGGCAGTGAAGGTGACGGTGGCTCTAAACTTCTATGCCACCGGCTCCTTCCAATCCGCTACTGGGGACATTTCCAACATCTCCCAGTTTGCGGTACATTGCTGCATCCGCCAGGTGACCAATGCCCTTTTCAGAAGGAGACGTCCGTTCATCTCCTTCCCCATGACCGTTGACAAGCAGCAACAGCGTGCAATGGGCTTTGCAGCATTAGCGGGCTTCCCCATGGTGCAGGGCGCCATTGACTGCACGCATGTGGCTTTGCGGGCACCTCTAGAGAATGCTGAGGATTACCGCAACCGGAAGGGCTACCATTCGCTGAACGTACAGCTGGTGTGTGACCACAGGCAGCTCATCCTAGCTGTCAATGCCCGCTTTCCAGGCAGCAGCCACGATGCCTTCATCCTCCGACAGACTTCTGTGGCAGACATGTTCCAGGCCCAGCCTCACCCACGAGGATGGCTTATCGGGGACAAAGGCTATCCTTTGTGCACCTGGCTGATGACCCTGCTCCGTGCGCCCAGCACCCCTGCTGAAGAGGGATACAATGAGAGCCATCAAGCAACCAGGAACATCATTGAGCAAACAATCGGCATGCTGAAGCAACGGTTCCGCTGTCTGGATCGTTCCGGGGGAGCCCTACAGTACTCGCCTGAGCGAGTCTCCCATTTCGTTGTCGTGTGCTGCATGCTGCACAACCTGGCTATCCGCAGGACCACCAGAGGAGGAGGAGGAGGAGGAGGACCAGCACAGGAGGGAGGCAGAAAGTGCAAGGGCCGCCCGTCGGCGGCTTATTGCAAGTCGGTTCTAGGCCCCCTCTCAGGGAATGGCTTGTGCCAATGGCAGAAGATGAATGTAGCCGCTCCACAAGCCCTCAGCCGAGCAGGGCAACCAGGACTTCCAAAAGAAAGCATGGACAGTGCGATTTAAGAATTTTTTTTACTATGATACCTCTGTGCCCTTCCCACATGACAAACTAATGGAGAGAAACCCCCCCCAAAAACACAAATACACCAGTCTCGGCCTTTAAATATGAAACAAATACACCAGTCTCGGCCTTTAAATATGAAACAAATACACCAGTCTCGGCTTTTATATATGAAACAAATACACCAGTCTCGGCTTTTATAAGTAAAACAAAACATTTGGCCACACCTTCTACTTTTTCCCCTGCGAGGGTGATCCGTTTCGCTTCCGTGACTGGCCCCTACCCGCCCTGCAGCAGCTCCTCAATGGGACCCCAGTGGCTGCAACAACGCTGGGGGAAGGCTGCTGAGGGTCAGATGGTGAGACGGCAGATGCCCTTGGGGGTCGGCCTGAACCAGCTCTGGGCCTGGAGGGGCTGGCTGCTGACTGCTCCAACTCTGCTTGGGCGGCAGCAGTCTGTCCAACAGCTGGTGGCAGCTGCAATGGAGGAGTGACAGTGTTGGCTGCAGGAATGCTGCCAACCTGACAGATCACAGGCACTCCCTGGTCAGCTGAGACATTGGCACGCGCACGGGCCAGCACTGCAGCATGCGCAGCAATCTGCTGAGGCACAGACTGCTGGGCTGCTGCGGCACAGTGTGGTAAACCACTGTTTGTATTCCTGTTTGTCCTGTTTGTATTCCACTGTGTACATGCCTGGACATGCCTCGGCTGACTCCTCCCACAGGTCCTAGTATAAAGGTGACTGCTCCCCAGCCCTTTGGATCCTGGACCGGTCGACCACTCGAGGCAGACCTCCATTCTGTTGTTAATAAAAGCCTTTAGTTACTCTTCTAACTCTCAGTCTTTTATGAGTAATTGATAGCGCATCACACAGCGAGTGCCCCGGCGATGCCTGGCTGATCCAGCGAGTGTGGCAGCAGTTAGTGTCCGTGTGGCCCTGGTCTGTGTCTGCATGACAGCAGCCAGTGAATGCACGGCACGACTGAGCACTTGGCTAGAAGCCGCCTGTGAAGCAGCGAAGTCCTGCTGACTCCTAGCCTGTGCTGCCGCGATGTCCTGCAGACTCCTGGCCTGTGCTGCACTGAATTGTTGCAGACTCCTGGCCTGTGCTGCACTGAATTGTTGCAGACTCCTGGCCTGTGCTGCACTGAATTCCTGCACACTCCTTGCCAGTGACTCTATGGAGTCAGGCATCCTTGCCACTGCAGCCATGAGCTCAGTGTGCCTGCACTCAGCCTGGGCGCCCATTTCCGCTAGGAGCCGCACCTCCTCTGCGCTCACCGTAGCAGGACTGGAGGCTGCACTCACCCTCCGGGGAGAAGGCCGCCGAGCTTCCCCACCCCTCCCGCGTTGCTGCAGCCCGCTGGTCCCCGGAGCTTCACTATCCTCCGACCCTTCCCCCCTGCTCCCCTCCAGGGAAGACGTGTCACCATCATGGCCATGGGCTGCCTCGGCTGAGGGTGTCCCTGATGGGCTGGCTTCCTCTTCCTCCTCCTCTATGTCTGACTCGGACACAGTGCCAGCTTGAGGGGCCACCTCCTCACCTGACGAGTCACCATCTGAAAGCAGGGAGGCACAAGAGTTGCTTTAGAGTGAGGACAGGGCGGCAGCGAGGGAGGCATGAGTGCTGCTGTGCACTGCATTGGTTCGATAGTGGCAAAGGATACTGGTGTGAGGCGCAAGTGGAAAGGGAGAGGTCATAAAGGTGATGACCTTACCATTGGTGCCCAGAACAGGGTCAGCATCTCCAGTGGCAACGGGGCCACTCAGCCGGCCTGCCATGATCCGCTCCACTCGCTCAGCTGTTTCAGGTCAGGACGGCCTCCCCCGGTCTGTCGCTGCTGTCTTCTGTTATGCGCCAGCTTGGCCTGCAAGAGAAAGGACCGCCTCTAAGTACAGTGTCAAGCCCTGATCTTGCCCGCACTGCCTCCCATGTTCGATTAGCCCTGACAGTGTCAAGCCCTGATCTTGCCCGCACTGCCTCCCATGGTCGAATAGCCCTGACAGTGTCTAAAGTCCTGATTAAGCAAGTGCTTTTCATGACAGTCCCATAGCTGCTGGATGAGGGCTGGCCATTAGGGCTTTCAGACCTGTTTGGCCATAAAGTGAGGTGCACATGCAGGGATGAGGAGGATTATGGAAAGGGTACTCACCCTGACAACCCGAGTGAGGTCGTTGAATTTTTTCCGGCACTGGGTTGGTGTCCTGCCAACCACGCTGTTGGACGTGACCCTGTTTGCCACATCCCTCCATGCTTTCCGATATTCGGCGGGCAGCGGCCTCCTGCCACCCTCAGGGAAGAGGATATGGCGCCTGCGGTCCACTGCGCCAACCAGCAGCCTCAGGTCACCCTCGCCGAAGCGCTGCGCTCTCTCCCTGGCCTTCTCCATTCTCCTGGGCGTGGAGCTATCCCAGAAGCAGTGTTCAGGCCTTGCCTTAGGGCTGCAGTGTGCAGGGCGTGGCAGCCAAGCAATTCCACCCTCCCCCTTTAAGTGCTGACCGGCGCCTGACTGTCTGGCCTCAATGAGCAACTCGCCGCACCTGCGCTGCGCCCGCCTTCGGTGTTTGCGCCCCGGATCGCCAGCTTAGCGCCTAATGATAGTCGTGCATCGCCTGCTTTAGCGCAGCAGCAACCTCTTGGGGCGATGCAACTGAATATCGGCGAAGGTGGCGCTAAGTTGCGCCAGGCGCAAAAGTTAGCGAACGCCATGCTGTAGCGCCCCAAACGTGGCTATACTGAATTTCTAGGCCATAATTTTTAGACCCTGTCGGAAACTGCTTGTTGGCCACAAAATTTCGGTGACCTTTCCTAGCTCTCCCACTATGGATGGCAGCAGTTCTTATTTTTTCCAAAATGTAAATATTTTTTCACAGCACTAATGATCATTGAGCACTTGCACTGGTCACATTGGTCTGTGCTGAGCTCATCTGTAGCATTGAAAACCTCAGTGCCTGTGCCCTATAGTACACCATTGGATTATTGGCCCCATTCTTTATAAATGCCCCTGAAAAATATGCATATATTGTATTTGTGACAAAAAAAATCATTAGCTGCATGATAAATACAGTACATAGTTGCATTGATTGTGGTGTAAGGAGGCAGCAGGAAGATCTAACTGTGGCTGCCTCCCAAAATGAGCATACGCTTTACCAGTAGACCCATCGAAGTGAGGACTTTTTCTGGATCTGGGAAGGGGAGTCTGAGGGTGAGGGTGTGTGATCGCAACATTTTGTTGGACACGCTATTTAGCATTAAACCTTCAAAATATAATTCTGCTATCAGCAAGACGCATGTTCCAGTACCAAATACAGTTCTGCTAAGCACTGCCTCTAGCATGCCTAAACCCAAACTTTGTGTTGAATTCACTTCTCTTAGACTTGTCCCTATTTACACATTTTTTCAAAGTTTATGCTTACGAAATGGGGACAGCTTTGACTTTTGGGCGACCGAAAGGGGGAGCAGGCTATTTTGGCCGCCTATTCTGGCAGCGAAGAACCTCCCGTGTGGTTTTGAGGCTTTAGCCTCGTTTAAATCTGGCAGGTGAACTGCGGGACGTCAAACAGACTGCCAACAAAGTAATAGCAAAATACTGCGGATGCTGGAAATCTGAAATAACAACAGAAAATGCTGCAAATACTCAGCAGGCCAGGCAGCATCCGTGGAGAGAGAAACAGAGCCAACATTTCAGGTCTGGGACCCTTCATCAGAAGAGTTCTGATGAAAGGTCCCAGACCTGAAACATTGGCTCTGTTCCTCTCTTCACAGATGCTGCCTGGCCTGCTGAGTATTTGCAGCATTTTCTGTTGTTATGCCAACAAAGTACAGGAAACTTCGCGATATCCGGCACCGACTGGACCGGCATGATGCCGATCTATGAAAACTTCCGGACAGGCCAGCGCTAATGTTGAAGGATACGGAGGTTTTCATCTCCGTATCTGACAACAAACACTGTTGCTTAGCAACAGCTTGTAAACAGTCGGCCTGTACCGTGAAAGCGTCTCTGTAGCTTAGCAACAGCTTCAGAGAGGCTTTCCAGAGACTGACTGACTTTAAAAAAATGCTAGGAGAAGAAAAAAAACCTAACAAAATGGCTGCTGATTTCTGCCGTTAGATCGAGGTTTCCGGACATACAACCTCCGGATAAACCAAAGTTTCCTGTAAGTTGCTGTTGGGGGGGCCCGGATTATTTTTGTGGGCACTTTTGCTCCCCTGGGGCCCATAATAATAACTTAATACTAGCCTATAGCCGGCCTCTTCGCTTCCATTGCCCGTGAAACAGGTCAGAGGGTGCATGGCACAGGCTCCACCAGTTCTAACCAAAATGGCAATCGGGCCCCTACTGGCGTCATGGGACCTCGATTTCCATATTAAAAGGGGCCTATCACCTGAAACAGACGGGCGCTTTGGACAACCGGCGTTAGACCCCTTTCAAAATGGAGTCAGCCGCATCGCTGGTGTTAGCGGGGTAAGGTTGCCGACCCCAATTTGAGGCCATTACCATCCCGTTAATGCCAGGCAAAGGCAGTTAAAATTGACCTCATGATGTGTACTTCTGATAAAATGAAGGTTGTGCCCATAATTGTTTTGAACAATAAGCAATAGGGTGTGTTCCATAATTGTTACTTCAAATCAGGTTGGATGAATGTGTGGTTTTTGATTTACATGTGCTACAAAGCAGCTTCTCTGATATATATACCAAATATATGCTTGTTGTCTGCAGCTTTGACTAGCAGGGTCAGAGCGATGAAGTGGAACCTGAAGAGGACCCTTGAATTTAATGGGTTTTGACTGTTTTTTGTCGTGTCTCAGTGCATCATTGATTGTTAAATCAGTTGCATTTTGCAATGTTCAATAGACAGCACATTAATATTTAGTTTAAAAAGGTTTACAGTTTCATGCTCTACTAAAGAAAACATTTGTAAGTTATTAGTAGTTGATGCTTTTTTTAAAAAGGCAGTAAGATTAGAATTTTTTTAAAGAAATCTAGATTCACAAAGTATGTTTCTATTTCAGTTGAAAGCCTTTAAAAAGAATATTCCAATATAAGTTATCATGATCAAGGTTTTTTAACCTTGTTTTGTACGTTCACATGAAATATGTAAATACACTAGAACTTGAAGAAAGAATAAGATAACATTACTTCCTTCTATAACAATAGTCCTTAAATTTGCTCAATGAGTCTCTCAGGAGGCTTCACGTGTCTTGAGGATTTTCTGATTGATTGCCCTTGAATCTGAGTTGTTCAACAGTATCAGTCTTTCGACCTGTTGTGTGATCAGGTTGTTCAACAGTATCAGTCTTTTGACTTGCTGTGGCTGGTCCCATGAGAAGATCTCGACGATTTCTTCTCAGAACAGCACCCTCATCCGTCTGAATGGTGTATGATCTTGGTTGAACTTCACTCAGGACAGTTCCCTTCTGAGTCCATATGTTTGTTTTGTCTTTGAACCTTACTTGGTCACCAGTGTGGAGTTCAGGTAGGTTTTGTGTTCCTCTGTCATAGTAGTACTTTTGCTTTTCTTTCTGTTGCTCTTTGAACTTCCTCACTTTCTCCCCCTCTTTTGTCTTCAGGAGGTTCTCTGGGATGGATAGGTTTGACCTTAGCCGACGTCCCATAAGGAGTTGGGCTGGTGACTTACCACACTCGAGCGGCGTTGTGCGGTATACAAGCATGCTCTGGTAGAAGTCAGTTCCACTGTCTTTTGCCTTGTACATCAGTCTTTTCACTGTGTTTGCGGGCTCTCCTGGGCCAACAGCTCTGGACAACGTGTCTGCTGTATACATCAGCTTACCCGGTGTGTACGCAACATTCAGTTCATCATAGACTGTCTCTCCTTCGCTTTCCACAACGAGGACTCTCTTTACCAGGTTCAGTCTCTCACAGGCTTTTAAACCTAGTATGGCTTGCACATCCTTTGGCACCACGATTAATGCTAGCGTGTGCTCTCTGTCCTTGTGTGTCACTTTGACAATGCATCTTCCTTTCACTGGTATGTCAGTACCTGAGAATCCTGTCACTTTCACTTTTATTCCATGTATCTTTGGTCTGGGTCTAATTTTCTTAAAATCAGTCTCTGATATCACATTAACTTGTGCTCCAGTATCCAATTTAAATGGAATGTGTATGTCATTCACTTTTAGTGCCAACATCCAGTCTCTTCTTTTTTGTTTTCAGACACAACATCTACATTGAACTCCTCTATCTCGCTTTCATCTACTGTATGGACCTTGCTTTGTTGCGCTTGGTTCTTGCAGCAACGGGCATAATGGTTGTTTTTGTTGCAACTATTGCATGTTTTACCATATGCTGGACACTTTCTTGGTGGATGCTGTGTACCGCATCGACTACATGACTTTCGATTGTCCCTTTCATTTTCGTTCGCTGGCCACGCCTCTTTTTTCACATTGGCGCTCTTTTTGTTAAACGGTTTGTGTCCGTTCTTACTCACTGCATCCACGTTCCAGCTACTATCACTGAACAGCTCTTTTGCTTGCGACTTCACCGTCTCTGTAGCCCTACACAGTGCTATGGCTTTTCCCAGGTCTAGATCTTGCTCTCTTAGCAGTCTTTCCCTTAGACCATTATCTGGAATACCACACACCAGTCTGTCTTTTATCAGCGAGTCTGTCAGTCCCCCAAATTCACACGATTTGCTTCTGTTTCTCAGTTCAGTCACATACTGATCAATAGTCTCTCCCGTTTTCTGTACACATGTGAAAAATCTGTGCCTCTCAAACGTCACGTTACGTTTAGGTATGCAGTAGGCCTCAAACTGTTCCATTATTTTATCTAGCTTCATTTTGTCTCCATCAACAGCGAATGTGAAGTTATTATACACCTCCAGCGCTTCATCACCCACGACATGTAAGAACAGTGACGATTTCTTTTTATTACTTTTCTCGTCAGCTCCGATTGCTGATAAATACAACCCCACACGTTGTTTGAACCTTCTCCAATTTTCAGCCACATTACCTGTCATCTGAAGCATCGCCGGTGGGAGTAAACCTTCCATTTTTCACTTCGTTAGCTATTCTCTAATGGTAAGTAACGATGTTCTCTTTTGGCTTGCTAATCTGTGGAGAGCTGATTTAACTTCAGATTTTTCCTCTTCATCTCTTTCAATCACTTATGACACCATGTATTGATTTCTTTGTGGGTTCAATGACGACACAATCATGAAAGAGAATGAGTTTTAATCTAAAGTCTGTTCAACTCTTTCTAACAGCTTTACAAGAGACATCATGCTAGTAATCCATCTAGAACGAAACTGAAACTAAACTCAACTGCTTGTCTCTCACATGACCTCTGCTGGTCAGGCATAAGTAATGAATCAGGCAAACATGCTGGTAAGACATGATAATCAAACAGGCAAATAACATCACTATTTGCTGATATCATTACATAAGTTATATAAATTTTGTTGCAAGTATCTTTACTCTTCTTGAACCTATCTGATTTGTACTTGTATTTCTTTAAAAGCTATTCATGCTGTAGTCTTTATAATAAGGTTCCACTCTCTCTTTCTCTTTGCATAGCTCCCACACACTTTTTTACATTGTGTTACCTGTACCTTTCTGACTTTATTTGCATATCTTTCTTATCCTCTCCTCTCTTTTCTGTATATGTCCCTATATATAAGAACATATATAAGACGTAGGAGCAGGAGTAGGTCATTTGGTCCCTCGAGCCTGCTCCGCCCTTCAATAAGATCATGACTGATCTGATCTTGGTCTCAACTTCACTTCCCTGCCTGCTCCCCATAGCCTGTGACTTCTTTACCTTTCAAAAATCTGTCTATCACCACCTTAAATCTGTCTATCTCCACCTTAAATATATACAATGCCCAGCCTCCACAGCTCTCTGGGGAAGAGAATTCCAAAGATTCACGACCCTCAGAGAAGAAATTCTTCCTCATTTCCAATTTAAATGGGTGCCCCCTTATTCTGAAATCATGCCCCCTAGTTCTAGATTCCCCCACGAGGGGAAACATCCTCTCTGCATCTACCCTGTCGAGCCCCATCAGAATCTGATATGTTTCAATAAGATCCCCTCTCATTCTTCTAAACTCCAATGCGTATAGGCCCAACCTTTTTTCATAAGACAACCCCTTCATCTCCGGAATGAACCTTGTGAACCTTCACTGAACTGCCTCTAATGCAAGTATAACTTTCGTTAAATAAGGAGACCAAAACTGTACGCAGTACTCCAGATGTGGTCTCACCAGCGCCCTGTAGAGTTGTAACAGGACTTCCCTACTTTTATACTCCATTCCCTTTGCAATAAAGGCCAACACTTCATTGCCTTCCTAATTACTTGCTGTACCTGCATGCTAAATTTTTGTGATTCATGTACAAGGACCCCTCTGTACCTCAGCATTTTGTAATCTCTCCCCATTTAAATAATAATTTGCTTTTTTATTTTCCCTACCAAAGTGGGTAACCTCGCATTTTCCCACACCAAACTCCATCTGCCAGAAACCTGCCCACCCACCTAGCCCATCTATTATCCCCTTGGAGATTTTTTGCATCCTGCACACAATTTGCTTTCCCACCTATCTGTGTATCATCAGCAAATTTGGCTACATTACATTATATCTCTCTCAGACATGTTCCTTTGCCAGTGTACTTTGATATGTATGATTGCATATTGTTAACTGAACACTATAGCCCTCTGACTGGAGTAAGCACATTGTAGCAATTACATTCCAATGTCTTCTCTTGCATTACTTTGTTATTCTTTGATGGAATATTCTAGAGGGTCTGAAAATAAACGCAGCTAGTTATTACCACACCAATTCGAGTTTATTCGGACATAACATACGTAACTTTTATGCAACACAGGACTACATGCATGCTAAAAAGCGGAAGCAGCATGCTATAGACAGGGATGTGAGTTCAAATCCCACCACGGCAGCTGGGGATGTTAAATTCAGTTAATTAAATAAATCTGGAATAAAAACCTATTATCAGTAATGGTAACCATGAAACTATCGGATTGTCGTAAAAACCCACCTGGTTCACTAATGTCCTTTAGGGAAGGAAATCTGCCGTCCTTACCTGGTCTGGCCTATATGTCACTCCAGACCCACAGCAATGTGGTTGACTCATAACTGCCCTCTGAAATGGCCTAGCAAGTCACTCCGTTGTAACTAACCGCTACGAAACATAATAAGAATGAAACCGGACAGACCACCCGGCATCGACCACAGCACCGGCTACGGACACGGCAATGGCACACCCAGCCCAGTCAAGCCTGCAAAGTCCTCCTCACCAACATCTGGGGACTTGTGCCAAAATTGGGAGAGCTGTCCCCAAACTAGTTAAGCAACAGCCTGACATAGTCATACTCACAGAATCATACCTTTCAGCCAATGTCCCAAACTCCTCCATCACCATCCCTGGGTATGTCCTGTCCCACCGGCAGATCAGACCCACCAGGGGTGGCGGGACAGTCGGGAAGGAGTGGCCCTGGGAGTCCTCGACATTGATTCCGGACCCTATGAAGTCTCATGGCTTCAGGTCAAGCATGGGCAAGGAAACCTCCTGCTGATTACCACCTACCGCCCTCCCTCAGCTGATGAATCAGTACTCCTCCATATTGAACACCACTTGCAAGAAGCACTGAGAGTAGCAAGGGCACAGAATGTACTCTGGGTGGGGGATTTCAATGTCCATCAGCAAGAGTGGCTCGGTAGCACCACTACTGATGGAGCTGGCCGAGTCCTGAAGGACATAACTGCCAGTCTGGGCCTGCGACAGATGCTGAGAGAGCCAACACAAGGGGAAGAACCTACTTGACCTCATCCTCGCCAATCTACCTGTCGCAGATGCATCTGTCCATGACAGCATTGGTAGCAGTGACCACCCCACAGTCATTGTGGAGACGAAGTCCCGTCTCCACACTGAGGACACCCTCCATCGTGTTGTGTGGCCCTACCACTGTGCTAAATGGGATAGATTCAGAACAGATCTAGCAGCTCAAAACTGGGCATCCATGAGGCGCTGTGGGCCATCAGCAGCAGCAGAATTGCATTCTGCCACAATCTGTAACCTCATGGCCCGGCATATCACTCACTCTACCATTACCACCAAGCCAGGGGACCGACCCTGGTTCAATAAGGAGTGTAGAAGAGCATGCCAGGAGCAGCACCAGGCGTACCTAAAAATGAGGTGCCAACCTGGGGAAGCTGCAACACAGAACTACATGCATGCTAAAAAAACAGCAGCATGTTATAGAGAGGGCTAAGCGATTCCGACAATCAACAGATCAGATCAAAGCTCTGCAGTCCTGCCACATCCAGTCGTGAATGGTCGTGAACCATTAAACAGCTAATGGGAGGAGGAGGATCCATGAATATCCTCATCCTCAATGATGGTGGAGCCCAGCACGTGAGTGCAAAAGACAAGGCTGAAGCGTCTGCAACCATCTTCAGCCAGAAGTGCCGTGTGGATGATCCATCCATATCGGCCTCGTCCTGAGGTCCCCGCCATCACAGAAACCAGTCTTTAGCCAATTCGATTCACTCCATGTGATATCAAGAAACAGCTGAGCGCACTGGATACAGCAAAGGCTATCGTGCTGAAAACTTGTACTCCAGAACTATCCGCGCCTCAAGCAAAGCTGTTCTAGTACAGCTACAACACTGGCATCTATCCGACAATGTGGAAAACTGCCCAGGTATGTCCTGTCCACAAAACGCAGGACAAATCCAACCCAGCCAATTACCGCCCCATCAGTCTACTCAATCATCAGCAAAGTGATGGAAGGTGTCATCGACAGTGCTATCAAGTGGCACTTACCAATAACCTGCTAACTGACGCCCAGTTTGGGTTCCGGCAAGACCACTCAGCTCCCGACCTCATTACAGCCTTGGTCCAAATATGGACAAATGAGCTGAATTCCAGAGGTGAGGTGAAAGTGACTGCCCTTGACATCAAGGCAGCATTTGACCGAGTGTGGCATCAAGGAGCCCTAGTAAAACTGAAGTCAATGGGAATCGGGGGGGGGGGGGGGGAAATGCTCGACTGGCTGGAGTCATACCTAGCACAAAGGAAGATGGTTGTGGTGATTGAAGGTCAATCATCATAGCCCCAGGATATCGCTGCTGGAGTTCCTCAGGGCAGTGTCCTAGGCCCAACCATCTTCAGCTGCTTCATCAATGACCTTCCCTTCCAACATAAGGTCAGAAATGGGGATGTCCGCTGATGACGGCACAGTGTTCAGCGCCATTCACAACTCCTCAAATAATGAAGCAGTCTATGCCCGCATGCAACAAGACCTGGACGACGTTCAGGCTTGGGCTGATAAATGGCAGGTAACATTCGTGCCACAGAAGTGCCAGGCAATGACTATCTCCAACAAGCGAGAATCTAACCACCTCCCCTTGACATTCAACGGCATTACCATCGCCAAATCCCCCACCATCAACATCCTGGGGGTCACCATTGACCAGAAACTTAACTGGACCAGCCACATAAATACTGTGGATACAAGAGCAGGTCAGAGGCTAGGTATTCTGCGGCGAGTGTCTCATCTCCCGTCTCCCCAAAGCCTTTCCACCATCTACAAGGCACAAGTAAGGAGTGTGATGGAATACTCTCCACTTGCCTGGATGAGTGCAGCTCCAACAACACTCAAGAAGCTCGACACCATCCAGGACAAAGCAGCCAGTTTGATTGGCACCCCATCCACCACCTTAAACATTCACTCCCTCCACCACCAGCGTACCGTGGCTGCAATGTGTACCATCTATAAGATGCAATGCAGCAGCTCTCCAAGGCTTCTTCGGCAGCATCTCCCAAACCTGCGACCTCTTCCACCTAGAAGGACAAGGGCAGCAGGCACATGTGAACACCACCACCTCCCAAGTTCCCCTCCAAGTCACACACCATCCTGACGTAGAAGTATATCGCCGATCCTTCATCTTCGCTGGGTCAAAATCCTGCAACTCCCTACCTAACAGCACTGTGGGAGTACATTCACCACACGGACTGCAGCAGTTCAAGAAGCCGGCTCACCACCACCTTCTCGAGGGCAACTAGGGATGGGTAATAATTTTTGAGGATGTAACTGGTAAAATAGATAAGGGAGAACCAGTGGATGTGGTGTATTTGGACTTTCAGAAGGCTTTCGATAAGGTCCCGCATAAGAGATTAGCGTGTAAAGTTAAGGCACATGGGATTGGGGGCAAGGTATTGACTTGGCTAGAGAACTGGTTGGCAGACAGAAAGCAAAGAGTTGGAATAAACGGGTCTTTTTCCGAGTGGCAGGCAGTGACGAGTGGGGTACCGCAGGGATCGGTCTTAGGACCCCAGCTATTCACAATATATATTAATGATCTAGACGAGGGAACTAGATGTAATATCTCCAAGTTTGCAGACGACACAAAGCTGGGTGGGCGTGTGTGCTGTGAGGAGGATGCCGAGAAACTCCAGTATGATTTGGACAGGTTGGGAGATTGGGCAGAAGCATGGCAGATACAATATAATGTGGATAAATGCGAGGTTATCCACTTTGGTGTCAAAAACAGGAAGGCAGATTATTTTCTGAATGGCAATAGATTGGGAGAAGGAGAAGTGCAACGAGACCTGGGTGTCCTTGTGCACCAGTCGCTGAAAGTAAGCATGCAGGTGCAGCAGGCGGTTAAGAAGGCCTTCGTAGCAAGAGGGTTCGAGTACAGGAACAAGGATGTCTTGCTGCAGTTGTACAGGGCCTTGGTGAGACCACACCTTGAGTATTTTGTGCAGTTTTGGTCGCCTTATCTGAGGAAGGATGTTCTTGCCATGAAAGGAGTGCAGCGAAGATTCGCCAGGCTGATACCTGTGATGGCAGGAATGACGTATGAGGAAAGATTGGGCTTATAGTCGCTGGAGTTTAGAAGAATGAGAGGGGATCTCATTGAAACTTATAAAATTGTAACAGGACTAGACAGACTAGATGCAGGAAGGATGTTCGCGATGGTCGGGCAGTCCAGAACCAGGGGTCACAGTCTAAGGATAAAGAGGTAAGCCATTTAGGACAGAGATGAGGAGGAATTTCTTCACCCAGAGAGTGGTGAACCTGTGGAATTCTCTACCACAGAAGGCAGTAGAGGCCAATTCATTAAATATATTCAAGAAGGAGTTAGATATATTTCTTAAGGCTAAAGGGATAAGAACATAAGAACATAAGAAATAGGAGCAGGAGTAGGCCAATCGGCCCCTCGAGCCTGCTCCGCCATTCAATAAGATCATGGCTGATCTGATCCTAACCGCCAATCCACTATCACAGAACCATCTCCTGAATCTAACAGAATTAGACACACGAAATAGGAGCAGGATCAGGCTACACGGCCCCTGGGCCCGCTCCGCTACCCACAGGGCCATGACCGATCCAAACCTAGACTCGTCCAAATTCCTGCCCGCTCCCCATAACCCTTAATTCCCTTTACTTCTAGGAAACTGTCTATTTCTGTTTTAAATTTATGTAATGATGTAGCTTCTACAGCTTTTTGGGGCAGCATATTCCATGGACCTACCACCCTCTGAGTGAAGTAGTTCCTCCTCATCTCAGTTTTGAAAGAGCAGCCCCTTATTCTAAGACTATGCCCCCTAGTTCTAGTTTCACCCATCATCGGGAACATCCTCCCCGCATCCACCCGATCCAACCCCTTCACAATCTGATATGTTTCAATAAGATCGCCTCTCATTCTTCTGAACTCCAATGAGTAGAGTCCCAATCTACTCAACCTCTCCTCATATGTCCATCCCCTCATCCCCGGGATTAACCGAGTGAACCTTCTTTGTACTGACTCGAGAGCAAGTATGTCCTTTCTTAAGTATGGACACCAAAACTGTACGCAGTATTCCAGTTGCGGTCTCACCAATACCTTGTACAACTGAAGCAATACCTCCCTATTTTTATATTCTATCCCCCTAGCAATGAAAGCCAACATTCCATTGGCCTTCTTAATCACTTGCTGCACCTGCATACTAACCTTTTGAGTTTCGTGCACCAGGACCCCCAGATCCCTTTGTACTTCAGTACTTTCCAGTTTCTTGCCATTAAGATAATAACTTGCTCTACGATTTTTCCTGCCAAAGTGCATAACCTCACACTTTCCAGTATTGTATTCCATCTGCCAAATCTCTGCCCACTTACTTAGCCTGTCTATGACCCCTTGCAGGTTTTTTATGTCCTCCTCATTCACTACTTTCCCTCCCATCTTAGTATCATCTGCAAACTTTGATATGTTACACTCGGTCCCCTCCTTCAAATCGTTAATATAGATTGTGAAGAGTTGGGGACCCAGCACTGACCCCTGCGGAACACCACTAGTTACTGATTGCCCGTCTGAGAATGAACCATTTATCCCAACTCTCTGCCTTCTGTTAGATAGCCAATCCTCTATCCATGCCAGAATATTACCCCCAATCCCATGATTTTTTATCTTAAGCAATAATCTTTTGTGTGGCACCTTGTCAAATGCCTTTTGGAAGTCTAAATACACTACGTCCACTGGTTCCCCTTTATCCACCCTATATGTTACTTCCTCAAAGAACTCCAGCAAATTTGTCAAACATGACTTCCCCTTCATAAAACCATGCTGACTTTGTCCTATTAAATTATGATTATCCAAATGTCCTGTTACTGTCTCCTTAATAATGGACTCCAAAATTGTACCTACCACAGATGTTAGGCTAACCGGTCTATAGTTTCCAGCCTTCTGTCTACTGCCCTTTTTAAATAAGGGTGTTACATTAGCAGTTTTCCAGTCTGCCGGGACCTTTGCTGAGTCCAGGGAGTTTTGGAAAATTATTACCAATGCATCCACAATCCCTACCAGCACTTCCCTCAAGACCCTAGGATGTAAGCCATCAGGTCCAGGTGATTTATCCGCCTTGAGTCCCATTATTTTACCGAGTACCACTTCCTTAGTGATTTTGATCGTGTTTAGCTCCTCCCCCCCTTTAGCCCCCTGTTTGTCCAGTGTTGGGATATTCTTAGTGTCTTCTACTGTAAAGACTGATACAAAATATTCATTCAGTGTTTTTGCCATCCACCATTAATTTCCCAGTCTCATCCTCTAAGGGACCAACATTTACTTTAGCCACCCTTTTTCTTTTTGTATAACTATAAAAACTCTTACTATCTGTTTTTATATTTTTTGCTAATTTACTTTCATAATCTATCTTCCCTTTCTTAATCAATCTTTTTGTTATTTTTTGCTGTCTTTTAAAGTTTTCCCAATCCTCTATCCTCCCACTAGATTTGGCTACCTTATATGCCCTTGTTTTTAGTCGAATACTACCCTTAATTTCTTTACTTAGCCACGGATGGCTGTCTTTTCTTTTACACCCTTTTCTTCTCCGTGGAATATATTTTTTTTGGAAGTTGTAAAATAACTCCTTAAATGTACACCACTGATCATGTATCGTCTCACCCTTTAATCTATTTTCCCAATCCACTCTACTCAATTCCACTCTCATACCTTCATAGTCTCCTTTATTCAAGCTTAGCACGCTTGTTTGAGATCCAACCTTCTCACCCTCTAATTGAATATGGAATTCAACCATGTTATGGTCACTCATTCCAAGGGGATCCTTTACTAGGACATTTTTAATTAATCCTGTCTCGTTACACAGGACCAGATCTAAGGTTGCTTGCCCCCTGGTCGGTTCAGTTACATACTGCTCAAGAAACCCATCCCTAATACACTCAATGAACTCATCCTCAAGGCAGCCCTGCCCAATTTGATTTGTCCAATTAATATGATAGTTAAAATCCCCCATAATTATAGATGTTCCCTTATTACAAGCCTCAACTATTTCCTGTTTGATACTCCGTCCAACAGAGTTGCCACTGTTCGGAGGCCTATAGACTACGCCCACTAGTGTTTTTTTCCCCTTATTATTCCTTACCTCCACCCAAACTGTTTCATTATCCTGATCTTTTGACCCAATATCATTTCTCTGTATTACAGTGATTCCTTCCTTTATTAACATAGCCACCCCACCTCCCCTTCCTTCCTGCCTGTCCTTCCTGATCGTTAAATAACCTGGTATGTTTAATTCCCAGGCATTCAAGGGATATGGAGAGAAGGCAGGGACAGGGTACTGAATTTGGATGATCAGCCATGATCTCATTGAATGGTGGAGCAGGCTCGAAGGGCCGAATGGCCTACTCCTGCTCCTATCTTCTATGTTTCTATGTTTGTATAAATGCTGGCCTTGCCAGCGACGCCCAGATCCTATAAGCAAATTTAAAAAAAAAAGAAACTTGAGGTATACATGAACTCATTTATCTTCCTCAATATTACTAGAAATCGTTTTTTTTCTTTTACATCATTTATAATTAAATTCATGAATTGATTATTCAACTAAATTTTGAAAAAAGAAAGAAAAAATAATTTTGGGGTAACAGCCAGTATAATAGAGCGCAAAAGCAGAGACCTGGCCCGGTATAAAGCAGCATGAGAGCAGAGACCCAGTCCAGTATAAAGCAGCGCGAGAGAGAGAGGAGACCCAGCTCAGTATAAAGTGGCACTTGAGCGGAGACCCAGCACTGTATAAAGCAGCGTGTGAGAGGAGACCATGCCCAGTATAACGCAGCGTGTGAGAGGAGACCCAGCTCAGTATAAAGCAGGGTGAGAGCAGAGACCCCGCACAGTATAACGCAGCGTGTGAGAGGAGACCCAGCCCAGTATAAAGCGGGGTGAGAGCAGAGACCCAGCCCAGTATATCGCAGCGTGTGAGAGGAGACCCAGCTCAGTATAAAGCGGGGTGAGAGCAGAGACCCAGCCCAGTATAACGCAGCGTGTGAGAGGAGACCCAGCCCAGTATAACGCAGCGTGTGAGAGGAGACCCAGCTCAGTATAAAGCGGGGTGAGAGCAGAGACCCCGCACAGTATAACGCAGCGTGTGAGAGGAGACCCAGCTCAGTATAAAGCGGGGTGAGAGCAGAGACCCAGCCCAGTATAACGCAGCGTGTGAGAGGAGACCCAGCTCAGTATAAAGCGGGGTGAAAGCAGAGACCCAACCCAGTATAAAGTGGCACGAGAGCAGAGACCCAGCCCAGTATAAAGCAGCGTGTGAGAGGAGACCATGCCCAGTATGAAGCGGTGCAAGAGAAGAGACCCTGCACAGTATAATGCAGCGTGTGAGAGGAGACCCAGCTCAGTATAAAGCGGGGTGAGAGCAGAGACCCCGCACAGTATAATGCAGCGTGTGAGAGGAGACCCAGCTCAGTATAAAGCGGGGTGAGAGCAGAGACCCCGCACAGTATAATGCAGCGTGTGAGAGGAGACCCAGCTCAGTATAAAGCGGGGTGAGAGCAGAGACCCCGCACAGTATAACGCAGCGTGTGAGAGGAGACCCAGCTCAGTATAAAGCGGGGTGAGAGCAGAGACCCAGCCCAGTATAAAGCATATGTGGTTTTCCAGGACACACAAGTATAAAGCGGCACAAGAGCGGAGAGGTGAGTCTGAAACAAAGAAGAAAAAAATCAATAAGTGATGTCCCAACACAAGAAGGAGCAGCAGGGTTTAAGTTACAGATGGGCATTTAGTTTACTGGTTAGTGTTTTTGGTGGTTAGCATTTTTTAAGTGGTTAGAGAAGTAAGCCGTTAAACAACCTCAAAATTAAAAAAAAAAAGTTTAAAATAACTGTCAGCTAACATGACAGGACAACTGAGGCCTTCCGCATTCACATCCTGTACTATGTGGGAACTCATGAACATTTTGTATCCTGGAAAACCACATATGCAAGAAGTGCCACCAACTGCTTGAGCTCAAAGTTTCTGAGCTTGAGGGGTAGCTGGTGTCACTACAGTGCATACGGGAAGCTAAGAGTTTCGTGGTTAGCACATTTCAGGAGGTGGTCACTCCGTAGCTACAGAGAGTTCAGGAGGAGAGGGAGTGGGTAGATTAGAGGGAACAGGCAGGCAGTGCAGGAATTCCCTGGAAGTTTGGCACTCAAACCAGTATTCAGTGTTGAATAGCAGTGAGGAGTGCAGTCAGAAGCAAATCCATGGCACCTTTGGAAGACATGGCTGCATAGGGGGCACAAGAAAGTGTAGAAATGCAGTTGTTATAGGGGATTTAATAGTCAAGGGAATGACAATTGTTTCTGCAACCACAGACATAAGTCCTGAATGGTGTGTTGCTTCCCTGGTGCCAGGGTAAAGGATATCACGGAATGGGTGTAGGACATTCTGTGAGGGGAAGGTGAACAATCAGAAGTTGTGGTGCATGTTGGAACCAATGACATAGGTAGGAAAAGAGTTGAGGTCCTACAGGCAGAGTTTCAGGAGCTAGGGAAAAGATTGCAGAGCTAAGGTGGGAATCTCTGGATTACTCATAATGCCAGGTACTAGTGAGTATAGAAACAGGAAGATAGTGCAGGTGAATGCGTGGCTGGAGAAGTGGTGCAGGAGAATGCGTGGCTGGAGAAGTGGTGCAGGAGAGAGGGCTTCTGATTCCTTGGGCATTGGGAACAGTTTGCGGGCAGGAGGGACCTGTACAAGCCAGACAGGTTGCATCTTAGGTTGCACCTAAGCAAAGGGCTGGGGCCAATGTCCTAGTGGGGAGGTTAACTAGTGCTGTGGGGGAGAGTTTAAACTAATTTGGATGGGGGAAGGGCACCAGGATGCAGCAGCAGCAGCAAAGAGGAGTGACAAGGTACACGGAAAACTAGGAGGGACAAACAGCAACAAAGAATAGTGTCGAAAGAACAGGAATTAGATGGAGGGAAAAAGCAAAGCTGACTAGCATGGTGTTGGAATGCATGTGTGTTAATGTTACAAGTAAGGTTACCACATAGGGTTATGATATAGTGGCTATACTCGAGACCTGGTTTAAACATGGGCAGGAATGGGAACTAAACATTCCTGGCTATAATATATTCAGGAGGGATATGGTAGGAAAAAATACAGGAGGGGGTGTGGCAATATTGATCAAAGATAATATTACAGTTCTACAGAGAGACATATACTAGAGGGTTCAAAAACACAATCTATTTGGTTAGATTTAAGGAACATAAAAAGAGCAGTTATATTGCAAGGTGTTTACTATAGGCCCCCAAATAATGAAAAGGAGATAGAGGAGTAAATTTGTAGGCAAATTTCAGAGAAATATAAAAATAATAGAATAGTAATAATAGGGAACTTCAATTATCCTAATATAGACTTGGGGGGGAAACAGAGTGAAAGCAAGGAGCATGAAGAATTCCTAAAATGGGTACAGGAGAACTTTCTTAATCCTTTTGTTCTAGCCCAACGAGGAAGGAAGCAGTGCTGGATCTAGGTCTGAGGAATTAAGTAGGGCACGTGGAGTTTGTTTTAGTGGGAGAACATCTGGGTAATAGTGATCATAATATAATTGGGTTTAAAGTTGTTATGGAAAGGGACAAAGAAAAATCAATGGTGAAAATACCATACCGAACCAATTACAGTGATTTGAGAAGGCTTCTAGCACAGTGGTGGACCGGAAACCAAGATTGTCCAGGAAAACAGTAAATAAGCAATGGCAGGTCTTCAAGCCATTGGGCACAAACTAAGCATATTACAATAATGAGGAAAGATGGGACATCCAAAGCTCTATCTCCCTGAATGACAAATGAAATAGAGGTTAACATAAAACAAAAAGGAGATTTATGACATGTCAGGTACAGAATACAATTGAAAACCAGACAGAATACAGAGTGCAGTGGGAAATTGAAAAAGGATATAGGAAGGGAAAAGAGAGTATGAGAAAAGATTAGGGGGTAACATAAAATGAAACCCAAAAGTCTTTTGTAAACATTTTAAAAGTAAAAGGATAGTTAAAGGACTGATGGGCCCGATAAGCGACAAAGAAGAAAATCTTCTTGTGGATACATGACTGAGATACTGAATGAGTACTTTGCCTCTGTCTTCACAAAAGAAGAGGATGAAGTTAATGTTGCAGTAGCGATGGAAGGGGATTGGATAGGATAAAAATAGATAGAAAGGAGCTGTTAAATAGGTTGGCATCACTCAAAACTAATAGGTCTCCAGGTCCAGATGGGATGCATCCTAGGCTGCTGAGGAAAGCTAGGGTGGACATAGCAGAAGCTCTGATCACAATCTTTCAATCCTCCTTGGATATGGAATGGTGCCAGAGGACTGGAGGATTGCAAATGTTACACCCCTCTTCAAAAAGGGGAGAGGGATAAATATGGAAACTACAGGCCAATCAGTCTAACGTTAGTGATGGGAAAACTACTAAAGACCATTGTCAAGGACAAAATTAATTCTCACTTGGAGAAGCATGTGTTTATAAGGGACAGCCAGCATGGATTTGTTAAAGGAAAATCGTGTCTGTCTAACCTGATTGAATTCTTTGATGAAGTGACAGAGAGGGTTGATGAAGGTAGTGCAGTAGATTGTTAGATGTATGGATGGGGAGTCTAGAACCAGGGGTTACAGTCTCAGAATAAGGGGTCGGCCATTTAGGACTGAGATGAGGAGAAATTTCTTCACTCAGGGTGGTGAATCTTTGGAATTCTCTACCCCAGAGGGCTGTGGAGGCTCAGTCGTTGAGTATGTTCAAGACAGAGATCGATACATTTTTGAATATTAAGGTAGTCAAGGGATATGGGGATAGTGCAGGAAAGTGAAGATGAGGTAGAAGATCTACAGGCACATGAATAAAAAAAGGAAAGTCGGGATGGGAATAGGGCCACTAAGGGATGGTCAGGACAAAATCACAGGCAGTGATGGCAAAATGGCAGAAATATTAAATAATTACTTTGCTTCCGTATTTTCCAGGGAGACAGATCAGGTGGACATGGCATCGGAAGATGAGATTAGAAATAATATAACTGCATTAAAATAAAAAGAGGAGAAATATTAAATAAAATAATCAAACTCAAAGAGGATAAAACCCCGGTGCAGACGGATTACATCCATGCATTTTAAAAGAATCTAGGGATGAGATAGCAGAGGCACTATTATACATATTTAATAATTCGTTAGAAAAAGGTGTAGTGGCGGAGGACTGGCAGATAGCTAACGTAATACCTTTATTTAAGAAGGGAGCTAGAGCATGTCCAGGGAACTATAGACCAGTCAGCTTAACATCGGTGTTAGGAAAAATAATGGAATCCCTACTAAAGGAGAAAATGGAAGAGCATCTAGATATCAAAAATATAATAATGAATAGTCAGCATAAATTTCAAAAGGGAAAGTCTTACTTGACCAACCTCATTGAATTCTTTGAAGAGGTACCAGAAAGAGTAGACAAGGGTAATGTAGTAAATGTAATTTATCTAGATTTCCAAAAGGCCTTTGCTAAGGTACCACATAATAGACTCATGAATAAGGTCAGACAATGCGGAGTCAGGACAAGTAGTAGAATTGATAGCTAGCTGGCTTCGAGACAGAAAGCAGACAATGGGGGTAAAGGGTAGCTAATCAGAATGGCAGAAGGTGGAAAGGTCCCACAGAGATCATTGCTAGGACCAATGTTGTTCACAATTTACATTAACAATTTAGACTTTGGAATCAAATGCATAATTTCTAAATTTGCGGATGACACCAAATTGGGGGGGAATAGTCAATACTGAGGATGACTATAAGAAATGACAGGAAGATATTATAAACTTGCAGAATGGGCAAAGAATTGGCAAATGAATTTCAACACAGATAAATGTGAGTACATTTTGGTAAGAAAAATAATTAGGTCACATATTACTTGGAAAGTAAGAATCTAAATGGGGTAGAAGAGCAAAGGGATTTCGGAGTACAAATTACTAAAAGTAGCGACGCAGGTTAATAAGGCCATAAGAAAAGCAAACCAAGTACTAAGGTTTATTTCTAGAGGGATTGAATTGAAAAGTAGAGAAGTTATGCTAAACTTGCATCAAACCTTGGTTAGATCACACTTGGAGTACTGTGTACAATTCTAGTCGTCTAAAAAGGGTATAGAGGCACTGGAGAGGGTGCAGATAAGATTTACAAGGATGATACCAGAAATGTGAGGTTATACATATCAGGAAAGGATGAACAGGCTGGGTCTCTTTTCTCTTGAAAAGAGAAGGTTGAGGGGTGACCTAATAGAGGTCTTTAAAATTATGAAAGGTTTTGATAGAGTAGACACAGAGAGTGTTTCCACTTGTGGGGAAGAGCAAAACTATAGGCCATCAATATAAGATAGTCACCAAGAAATCAAATGGGGAATTCAGAAGAAACTTCTTTACCCTGATTGTGGTGAGAATGTGGAACTTGCTACCACAGGGAGTAGCTCAAACGAATAGTATAGATGCATTTAAGGGGTGGCTAGCTAAGCATATGAGGGAGAAGGGAATAGAGGGCTATGCTGATAGTCAGATGAGGAAAGACGGGAGGAGGCTCGAGTGGACCATAAATGCTGTCATGGACTGGTTGGGCCGAATGGCCTGTTTCAGTGCTGTGCATCCATCCTATGTACCTGTTGGACAGGACCGGTGTCTGCAGGACCTCCTTCTCTATCTCCCTTTGCTTTACCCTTTTGACCAGCAGTCACACTGGCCCCTTCCTGCACCTGTGCTTTCCTCTGGGGTGTGACTGTACTCTGGAGAATACTATCCAAAAAATCCTCCCCCCTCCCTTATGTGTCATAGTGCCTCTAACTCACACTCCAGCTCAAAGACTCTGAGCTGGAGTGTCTCAAGCCAAAGGCATTTACTGCAGATGTGGCAATGGGGAAAGTCTCACTGTCCACAAACTCCCACATCTTACAATCCTGACACACAACCTGCACTGCCATCTCTAATCTTTATTTATTTGTTAATTAGCAGTAATTTATATCTAGAACTAATAGAATCACTTGTGGTCTAGTATTAATTAGTTGATGGATTAGTTTGATTTGAAATTAATTAGTAATTAATTATTGATTATTTATGTATAGCAGATACTTATTTAATGCAAATTGATATTTGGCTTTGTAAATATGGGCATTGAATACAAAAACAAGGAAGCCATGCTAAACCTTTATAAATCACTGGTTAGGCTTCAGTTGCAGTATTATGTACAATTCTGGGCACCACACTTTAGGAAGGATGTCAAGTTCTTAGAGAGGGTACATAGGATGTTTACCAGAATGATACCAGGGATGAGGGATTTCAGTTATATGGAGAGATTGGAGAATCTGGGATTGTTTTCCTTAGAGCAGAGAAGATATTGAAATAGAAAGTATAGCTAATAGAGTTATTCAAAATTATGTGGGGTTTTGATAGAGCATAGGATTACATCGGATATACGGCACAGAAACAGGCCATTCGGCCCAACCAGTCCATGCCAGAGTTTATGCTCCAAAGAGCTTCCTCCCGTCTTTCCTCATCTAAATCTATCAGCATAACCCTCTATTCCCTTTTCCCTCGTATGTTTGTCTAGCCTCCCCTTAAATGCATCTGTACTATTTGCTTCAACCACTCCCTATGGTAGCGAGTTCCACATTCTCACCACTCTTTGGGTAAAGAAGTTTCTTCTGAATTCCCTATTGGATTTCTTGGTGACTATCTTATATTGATGGCCTCTAGTTATGCTCTTCCCCACAAGTGGAAACATTCTCTCTCTATCCACTCTATCAAAACCTAAATTGACAAGGTGCTGTGTAAGGGTGCACAGTTTGAGATGGGATGTGAGCTATTTGGTGTTGCAGCAAGAGAATGGTTATAAGTCAGTGGACTAGCATGAAGCAGTACAAAAGATTATAGTCTCTGGTGTGACTAAAGCCAGTTGTTTTGTTTTTAGTTTTTATGAATTCAATTGGAGGGCAGCTGCTGTTTTATTAAGTCAGTGAGACCGTGATAATTTTTTCTTTGTATGTTGTTACAGTTTTTCTAAGCATTAAATATTTCAACAGAAGCTGATTTACATCATAACATGCTCCCCCATGGCTCAACAAGGTCCCAAACATAAAATAGGCAGCTGAGGCTCACTGTCGAGGTTTGCGCATGAATAATGGTCACTTAGGCAGGGTACCGGAGATTGACTGGCATGCTCTTTGTTTCCTATCTCCATTATTTTATATTGATCATTTTCAAGGGCGATAACTCAAATCCATACTTTTTTCAAATAAAAGTAGAACTGCTGCACAGCCACTAATATTCCAATCTGGTATGCAGAAATTATTTATTTATTTTTCCAAAGCTTTTTGGAGCGGAGGAAGGGAGGGGTAAAATTGGCAGAGAAAATAAAAAACCTTAAAATAAGTTTAAGTTGTGTTAATTTCTATTTTCTGTAGATCAACTTACTTAATACTTGGGAGCATTCTTGCTAATATATGGATATTTTAATAGCATAATCATTTACCCGCAAATATTTTAAAATACCAAATTATTTCCTGCTTTTTTGTTTATTATCCATTTATTATGTTTTGTTTAAAATGCCTGGCACCAATTTAGTTCAGTTCAAATTACAAACATCACAATATGTAGCTTACACGACTAGAGAGTATATCAGATTGCATAACTGAATAGAGATTTGTCCCCAATCCCATCTGTGGGAGAGCTAATCATAACACATATGGGGCAAATAGTTGGTGAATTGTGATGATTCCATTTTTTCATTTGAACAGGATTTGTAATGCACAGTTTAGAGCATCCTTATATCACATTTACATTTTCTGTCTGTAGCATGCAGTAATTATGAATAAATTGCCTGAGGTCTCTAGCAACTTCTTTAATAAAATCAGTAGACATTAATTTGGACATTCATGTGTGAAAGAATCTGTTTGATTTGCTAACCCGATTCTCTTGACAAATCAAGCCAGGGATAAAGAATTAATGTGTGGCTTGCTCAGTAGAGTCCACAATGCAAAACCCTCTCCTGTAAGTGAGTGGAGGAAATTTGTTGTTCGTCATTGAATGAAGATTTATCTTGTGTTGTGAGGACCAGATAACTGTTAAGCTACACAAGTTCAAGTAAACTGTGTGGGACACCCTCACACGGGGTAAATGCTATATTAATCTGGTTCTTCTCCACGCCGAGTGGAATCTATTAACTTAGTATCAAACATTGTTTATATTAAACATGTGGCTAAAATATTTACTCTCTGGCTGTGGTTCAAAACTCAGCATGTCACAGCGAAGAATCTGTGTTCTATAATGTAGTATATCTAATTCTAATATATTTTATCTTCTGTGCTTAATAGAGTATCTTGATTATTCTGAATTGAGTCCCATTATTAAACCTCACACTTGAAAACTGAAAATAATTTTCTACTATCTATAGTAAGTAGTGCTTTACAAATATAATAGCAAAATACTGCAGATGCTGGAAATCTGAAATAACAACAGAAAATGCTGGAAATACTCAGCAGGCCAGGCAGCATCCGTGGAGAGAGAAACAGAGTTAACGTTTCAGGTCTGGGACCCTTCATCAGAACTAGAAAAAGCTGGAAATGTAACAGATATTAAGCAGGTGCAGAGACAGGGAGGGGAGGAAGGAATTGAAAGAACATGCTGTGAAAATGTTGCAAATGGGAATGGCAAAATCATACTGCATGAAAAATGGGGGCAGGGATTATTATCTGAAATTGTTGAACTCTATGTTGAGTCCGGCAGGCTGTAAAGTGCCTAATCGAAAGATGAGGTGCTGTTCCTCGAGCTTACGTTGAGCTTCATTGGAACAATGTAATAGGCCGAGGACAGAGAGATCAGAGTGGAAGTGAAGTGGAGAATTAAAGTGACAGGCGACCGGAAGCTTAGGGTCACCCTTACAAAGTTTGCTTCATCATGGATTAAAAATGACCCTTTATGGGTCTGCTAGTAATACTTTCAAGTAGGAGAGATAGCCGTAGATCTTTTACCACAAATACCTTGATGAGAGAAAGTTGCAAGTGCTTTTGTGTTTTAAATCACTCTTCCCAAAGTTCAAGCGCAATTAGTTGTGTTGTGAAGCTTGTATTATTAAGAGCAGTTATATTATTCTGCTTCCAAACAGTTGTTATGCCTTCAGGCCAGAAGAAATCAGGTGTTTCTCCTTCCTAACTTTTTTTAAATATTCGTTCATGGCATGTGGGCATCACTGGCAAGGCCAGCATTTATTGCCTTTATCTTTTTATGCTCTTATGTGCTCACATATGAGGGTCTTTGCATTGTGGCAGTCAATACTCTTGGTAAATCTGAAAGGAATCCAATTGGAATCTTCCCAGGGCATCACAATTACATGAATCAGGGTGCAAATAAAGAACCGTCTCATTGCTGGACCCACTTGTTGGAGAAGAAATTCAAACAGTGGGTGATTTGACAAAATAATGGCCAAATTACATCATAGTCCTAAAACTGATGGCATTGTTGTTTTTAATTCCCAATGAGGTTCCCTACAGTTCAGTATTTTTAGCTTCACTATCATTCTCCCCTTGCACTGAAATGTGATGCTGGATTTTTCCTCTTCAGCAAAGGGTGGTCTGGAGCAAAATCTTGGTACAGGTATGTTCAAACAGCCACCTCATTTCCAAGCTCTCAAAACACCTGAGCAACAGGTGAACCCAGTTCTTCTATAATTCCACATATTTTATAATATTGTAGTAGTGGGCAATTTGGTTAGTGAAACATCAGTTTCTTTCTCAGATAAAAGGCCAATCTGTGCTCCTTTTGGAAATACAAAAAACTGATGGAGGCAAGATTTAAGCCTGTACTCTGGAAAGAGGTTACACCAGGATACCCCACTGGTTGATCTTGGGATGCTTGGTATTTTTAATAATATTGTGTCTCTCCCATGGCATTGCTTACATTAAATCTGGATGATACATTGCTTTATAAGGGCATGAGCATTATATTGTATAATGTGCAATGTATTATTCTACTGCTGAGGTGAAACTGTGTCTCTTTAAGACCACATAATGGCCCGTATTTTCCGATTGGAGGCTTCCTGCGTGCGGAGACTTCTGATCTAGAAAAAATCTACGCCCTTACCTGAGGGCCCCGGAGGTCCGGCCATTTCCAATCCTGGGCCTCTCCACTACGAAATGCGCAGGGCCCACATATTCCAGGGGCGCATGCGGTTCGCAAGCATTCCTGGGATCACGTGGGCCATGGGGAACCAATGGGAGAAGGGAATCTCCCTTCATACTTTTGACAGCTTAGACATGTCAAAGGTATGAATAGAGATCACTCGAAAACGACATCAAAACATTAAAAAAAGAAAAAAAAAATCACATTTTTTAAATTTGTTAAAATTACATTATTAAAATAAATATTTTAAACAAATTTATTTTTTGAAAAATAGTTTTTTACAGGGCTAAAAATAAACTTGTACCTTTATAAATGAGTGAAAATTTTTTTTTTACTTTTTAAAACTTTTATGCTGGTAAAAGCAGACCTTATGCTTTTACCAGGCGTAAGATTTTTAAAGCATTTCAGCGGGCGGAGGTTCTGCAGAAAGCAGAACTCTCTATCCGCAGAGGCCCTTCTCCAGGGCAGGCGTGCGATCTGTCAAGAGAATTCTTGACAGATCGGAAATGCCGGTTTTCAGCGCATGCGCTTCGCATGCCTGAAACCGGCACTTGCGAGGTCCCTATGGGTGTGTACACAGCTCGTACATACCTGTAGGGATTGGAAATACTGGCCAATCTATTTTTTGTTCAGTAAACATAGAGGTCAGTCAAAGTTTAATCGATCTTTAGTGAAAGAAGTTTGCAGATTGGGAGCTTCCTAAAAAAGATTCAGCCTAAGGATCAGAATTCAGGATGAAACGGCTTGCATTCTTTCTCTTTTAAAGGTTAGTCAGAGGTTATAACATTCTGACACCTTTGCCAATAAGATACTTTCTGTACATTGTAAACAATTGCTTTTTTTTAATACCTTTTTTTAAGTGTGGCATAGAAATTTACATCTAGGCAGGTGTGTGCTTGACATACAGATGTGTGTATGTATAAATCACAGAAAGTTGGAGGACATGATGAGGAAGACCATGGGTGGGGATTTACCATTTATTGTGCCTTCATGCCTGTATGCTCGTCTCCACTGTCAATTGGTGGTTGATCATTGTATCCTCATCTGATGTCCGTGCCGACATATACACACACAGAGCAGAAGTCACCGAATAGTGATTAGGACTCATTTTTATCTTCCCTAAACCATGAGCACTGGGGCCAACTGAAGAAAAGGAAGTGGCTTTGTGGCTTAGGAATTGGCTTTGTGGCTTAGTTGGCTAAAGCACCTGTTTAGTAAACAGGTAGATCCTGGATTCGACTCCCAATAAAGCCTGTGTTTGGTTTATGCTCCTATTTCTTAGGTTCTTATATGCTCAGTCGTTGAGTATACTCAAGACTGAGATCGATAGATTTTTGGGCACTAAGGGAATCCAGGGATATGGGGATAGTGCGGGAAAGTGGAGTTGATGTAGAAGTTCAGCCATGATTTTATTGATGGTGGAAGGTTGTTTTTGTGACTGGAAGCCTGTGTCCAGTGGGGTACCGCAGGGATCGGTGCTGGGTCCCTTGCTGTTTGTGGTCTACATTAATGATTTGGATGTGAATGTAAAAGGTATGATCAGTAAGTTCACAGATGACACGAAAATTGGTGGGGTGGTAAATAGCGAGGAGGGAAGCCTCAGGCTACAGGACGATATAGATGGGTTGGTCAGATGGGTGGAACAATGGCAAATGGAATTTAACCCTGAAAAGTGTGAGGTGATGCATTTTGGACGGACTAACAAGGCAAGGGAATACACAATGAATGGTAAGACCCTAGGAAAAACAGAGGATCAGAGGGACCTTGGTGTGCATGTACATAGATCCCTGAAGGCAGCAGAACAGGTGGATAAGGTGGTTAAAAAGGCATATGGGATACTTGCCTTCATTAGCCGAGGCATAGAATATAAGAGCAGGGAGGTTATGATGGAGCCGTACAAAACGCTGGTAAGGCCACAGCTGGAGTACTGTGTGCAGTTCTGGTCGCCACACTATAGGAAGGATGTGATTTCTTTGGAGAGGGTGCAGAGGAGATTTACCAGGATGTTACCTGGGCTGGAGCGCTTCAGCTATGAAGAAAGACTGGACAGGCTGGGGTTGTTTTCCTTGGAGCAGAGAAGGCTGAGGGGGGACCTGATTGAGGTGTACAAAATTATGAGGGGCATAGATAGGGTAGATAGAAAGGAACTTTTCCCCTTAGTAGAGGGGTCAATAACAAGGGGGCATAGATTCAAGGTAAGGGGCAGGAGGTTTAGAGTGGATTTGAGGAAAAACTTTTTCACCCAGAGGGTGGTTGGAATCTGGAACTCACTGCCTGAAAGGGTGGTAGAGGCAGGAACCCTCACAACATTCAAGAAGCATTTGGATGAGCACTTGAAATACCACAGCATACAAGGCTACGGACCAAATGCTGGAAAATGGGATTAGATTAGACAGGGCTTGATGGCCGGCGCGGACGTGATGGGGCGAAGGGCCTCTTTCTGTGCTGTATAACTCTATGGCCTAGAAATTCGGTTGGTTGCGCCAGCGATTAGCACCTAAAGAGCCCGAGATTTGGGGTGTTACCCAATTTTCGGACGTGTGCAGTGATCCTAGCGCATCCTGCCATATTGAGTAGCCAGTTAGCGCTGGCGCTAAGTCTTTGCGCCCGCTCGCGGGCGCAGCCAGATAATGACGTCATTTCATTGTGCAACGCCTTTTTGGCGCCCCGTACCAGAAATTCAGTGGCGCCCCCCTCCGTTCTGCCTGGCGCTATTAGTGACAGTTGGATGGAACATTACCAGGTCCTTCTCGGACTCGGGGGGCGCTCTTTAAAGGGGACAGCACTAGTATAAAACCGACAGCCATTTGGCCTGGCCATACTGCTCGCTGCTGGAGAGAGTTGCAGACCTTCAGTTACACAGACTTGTTCTTATTGAGCCAGAGGAGCCTTGGGACCTTCAGCCCTGTCCAGAACAGTTGGATCCAGAAAGCTGACTGCGTCTTACTCGTCGGCCAGAATAATGGGAGCTGCTTTGGAGGGGAACGTCATCCTGGCTGAACAACTGGCAAGGGCACAGAGACGGAGGGAGAGAGGGCCGGGATTGGCCAGAAGGAGGAGGGCCAATGGACGTCGCCAAATCCGACCATACGCTGCCAGGGTTTTCAGGCAGCAGGTCTCCTACCTTACCATGTCGGAGGAGCAGTGTCTGCGAAGGCTCAGATTTGGTAAGGATGTTGTCACTGAGCTGTGCCACCTGCTTGCTGGGGATCTGCAGCCGCGGATACGGTGCAGGACCTCTCTGTCGGTGGCCGTGAAAGTCACTGTTGCGCTCAACTTTTACGCCAGCGGATCGTTTCAGGCAGCAGCTGGGGACATATCAAATATCTCTCAATTTGCGGTGCATTGCTGCATTCGGCAAGTGACAGCTGCCCTCTACAAAAGGAGGCGCGAATTAATCACCTTCCCTGTGACCCTGGAGAAGCAGGGGGAGCGCGCACAGGGCTTCGCGGCTATTGCCGACTTCCCCATGGTGCAGGGGGCCATTGATTGCACACACGTGGCTTTGCGGGCACCATTACAGAATCCGGAGGAGTTCCGTAACTGAAAGGGGTTCCACTCCCTTAATGTGCAGCTGGTCTGTGATCACCGGCAGATGATCATGGCGGTGAACGCACAATTCCCTGGCAGCAGCCATGACGCGTTCATCCTGCGGCAGACCTCAGTGGCTGACCTTTTTGAGGCCCCGGCTCACCCACGAGGCTGGCTTCTGGGCGACAAGGGCTATCCTCTCTGCCCATGGCTCATGACCCCGCTCCGTTTGCCCAGCACCCCGGCAGAAGAGCATTACAACAACAGCCATCAGGCCACGAGGAACATTGTGGAGCACACAATTGGTGTGCTGAAGCAGCGTTTCCGTTGTCTAGACCATTCGGGGGGCGCCCTACAGTACTCGCCGGAGCATGTGGCGCGCATCGTTGTTGTCTGCTGCATGCTCCACAACCTGGCCATTTGACGCACCCAGCCAATGCCAGCCGACCCTCAAGGTCCAGCAGAGCAGGCGGACGAGGAGGAGGAGGAGGAGGAGGAGGAGGAGGAGCATGCGGGCGAGGAGGATCAGGAGGAGGAGGAGGAAGATGGGAGGGCGCCAGAAACTGGAAGGGCCGTTCGTCAGGCTCATAAGGACTCGGTTCTAGGCCCCTCGGACAGAATGGTGGCTGTGATTCGAACAGCGCCCTCCGGTTCGCTGTAAGCCTATGAAGGCCTCGATGATTGTAAATAGTGTACAGCTCGATTGTAAATAAAAAGTTTTCTTTATTTTCAAACAAGTGCTTCCTTCCAGCATGACAACGTAATGGTAACAGAAATCATAACTAACAAACTAACAGATAACTGTCTAGCAACCCGGCGAAACTAACCAAACCATAACAAACAAACACAGCAGGTGTGGACGGCCTTAAATCCGGAAAAAGAGACGTCTTAGCACCTCCCTCTACTGGTGACCCCTTGATGGAGACCGACTCCTCTTACGAGGTCGGCCCCTTCCCTCCCTGCAGCTCCTCCGTAATTGGACCCCAGTGGCTGCGTCAAGGCTGAGGGACGCCTGCTGAGTGTCTGGAAGCGCTGAAGCCCCTGAGGGACGGCCTGGACGACCTCTGGGCTTGGAGGTCCCGCAAGCAGGCTGCTCCAACTGGGCATGTCTGCTTGCAGTCTGCCGCACAGGTGGTGGCAGCTGCACTGCTGATGTGCCAGCGGTGGCATCAGGACTGCTCACATGCAGAGAGAGGACACCTGCACCGTGGTCGGCCGAAACACTAGCACTCTGACGGGGCCGCACAGGATCATACGCCACAATCGACTGCTCCACAGATTCATGGCCTGCTGTGGTGCTGCAAGGGCCTGGGGTGATCCTGCCTGATGCAGCTAGGGTGGCAGCAGAGAGTGTTCGTGTGGCCTCAATTTGCGTGTGGACGAGGCCAGCAAGTGACTGCGTGGCAGCAGTGAGGACCTGCGTGGCAGGTGCCAGTGCTTGGGAAAAGCCATGGACAGTCCTTTCCACTACTTCGGACAAGGCCGGAACAGTCCTTTCCACTGCCTCGGACAAGGCCTGGACAGACCTTTCCACTGCCTCGGACAAGCCCTGGACAGACCTTTCCACTGCCTCGGACAAGCCCTGGACAGACCTTTCCATTGCTGGGCCGAAGCCCTGGACAGTCCTTTCCATTGCTGCCCCAAAGTCCAGCACTCTCTTTGCCAGTGTGTCGATCGACTCAGGCACCCTCCCCACTGCAGCCATCAGCTCAGTGTGCCTGAGCCGGGCCTGGGCGCTCATCTCGGCAAGGCTACACACCTCCTCTGCACTCTGTGCAGCAGTCATGGTGGCCCGCCTCGCCCTCCGGGGAGACGGCCCCCGAGCGTCCCTACCCCCTGCGCGTTGCTGCAGGCCGCTGGTTCCTGCAACTGGCTCCTCATCAGAGCTCCCCCCCTCCCCTCAAGGGAACTACTATCCTCAGCCTCCAGATGCGGTGGCTCCCCTGAGGCTGGCACGGATGGTCCGGCTTCCTCCTGGTCGTCGCCTCCGGAGGCACTGGCACTGGCAGCTTGAGGGGCCGGCTCCTGAGCTGGTGATGCAGCATCTGAAAGCAGGGAGGTTGAAGAGTGGCTTTAGCAAAAGGACAGTTTGGCAGCAAGGGATGCAAGAGTGCGGCAATGCTATGACATGGCTCCACATTGAGAAAGCATGCTGGCGGGGGAAGCAACTGGAAGGTGACAGCTGTAATAGTAGAGAACCTTACCATCGCTGTGGACAATGGGGTCGGCAGCTGCAGTGGTGACAGGACCACTCAGGCGTCCTCCCACAATCTGGTGGACTCTCTCCTCGAGATCCGTCAGAGGCTCCAGTTGAGGACGGCCTCCTCTGGTGCGAAGCTGCTCCTTGCGGTTTCTCGCCAGCTTGGCCTGCAGGGCAAAGGACGGGAAGTGATGTTACATGATGCCCTGAATTATGATCTCATGCCCCCCATGGTGGAACAGCCCTTACATGATGCCCTGAGTTATGATCTCATGCCCCCCATGGTGGAACAGCCCTTACATGATGCCCTGAGTCAAATGTGCATGTGTGTGACCAGAAAGGGCCATGGGTGCTTGCTGACAGATGGCCAGTGGGGCATAGCGCACGCTGTAGCCATAAAGTCAGGTGCTAATGGAGGGATGCATAAGTTTACATTAACTCCACTCACCCTCACGACCCGAGTGAGGTTGTTGAATTTCTTCCTGCACTGCACAAGGCTCCTGGTCGCCATGCTGCTGGAGTTGACCCTCTGAGAAACATCCCTCCAAGCTCGTCGGTAGTCCTTATGATTAGGCCTCCTGCCATTGTCGGGGTAGAGGACATCTCGCCGGCGCTCCACTGCGGCCACCAATTCCTCCAGAGACTCATTGGTGAAGCGCTCTGCTCTCTGCCTCACCCTCTCCATATGCTCCAAGTTTTTTGCGCCAGAGAAGGGCCTGCGCCGATTTGCAGGCCTACAAGGCGCAGACTGTGGATGCTGGAGCTGCCTGACCCACCCCTTTAAGAGCTGGCCGGCGCCTGGAAGGCTCGTGGTCATGGGTAATTGAGAGCACCTGCGCTGCGGCTGGACGCCCCGATATTGGGTTGCGCCGGCATGTTAGCGCCTTAGGTGCCCCGTGTAACGCCTGAACTCACGCCTCAATCACCTTTGGGGTGCTGCAACCCAATACCGCACGAGGTGTCGATAAGTTGCGTCTGGCTATAAAATTTGCGCTCCGCCAATTCTAACTCCCCAAGCGGGGCTATACCCAATTTCTAGGCCTATGACTCTATGAATGGCAGAGCAGACTTGATGGGCTGTATGGCCTACTCCTGCTCCTGTTTCTTATGTTTTTATTCCAATGGAGGTCAGCTCAATCAGTAGAGAGAAGCAATCAGACCTGGGACTTTCATGGTCAGCCACAGTTATCCTACAGATTTAGAGACAGCCAATTTGAGTACAATGGACACTTATTAGTAGAATCTTCATGCACCTGCCCTCATTGTCAAAGACATTGGATGTGGTAGGAATACCCTAGAAAGGACATGAGGTATATGGCTTTAAGTAGTTATAGTAATAATATAATACAAGCATGAGGTATATGGCTTTAATGCAGAGGAAGAAACCACTCCCTGTTTAAATATTAATGTGTGCATTATAAATTTCAGGGTTACAAATTTTACACTAGCTTTCTCTCGGGCTCAATGTCACAGTAACTCCTGTAAGCAGACCTCATGTCCCATATGAACTGTTACTCCCCACTATCTAATTAAACAATAGATTGACCCAAGGATTGTAGCATGGAATCCTTGTTATGTAGATCAACTCCTGTAGTATTACACATACATCCTCTTGCCTTGACGGAAGGTGACTGAAAAGCACTCAAGCGAGATGAGGCACAAGTGCTAATGAACAAACTGGTTTGTTTTACATAAAATACACGAGTGAACAGAATACAGTTTCCAGTAAGAACTCTTGCTTCTCTATGCATCTCGTTCCATGAAAAATAAAGTAAAGGTACAAATCGTCTGACTCTTTAGGTGAAAGCCAACTTTCAAGCTAGCTATTCCCAACCTAGCTGGCCCTGAACTGTATGCAACTGGATGACAGGACTGTTTGTGTCTATTTTTTTCAAAGCATCTGTTGAATAGAGTCATAGAGTTATACAGCACAGAAAGAGGCCCTTCGGCCCATCGTGTCCGCACCGGCCATCAAGCCTTATCTATTCTAATCGCATTTTCCAGCACTTGGTCCATAGCCTTGTATGCTGTGGCGTTTCAAGTGCTCATCTAAATGCTGCTTGAATGTTGTGAGGGTTCCTGCCTCTACCACCCTTTCAGGCAGTGAGTTCCAGATTCCAACCACCCTCTGGGTGAAAAAGTTTCTCCTCAAATCCCCTCTTAAAACTCCTGCCCCTTATCTTGAAACTATGCCCCCTGGTTATTGACCCCTCTACTAAGGGGAAAAGTTCCTTTCTATCTACCCTATCTATGCCCCTCATAATTTTGTACACCTCAATCAGGTCCCCCCTCAGTCTTCTCTGCTCTAAGGAAAACAACTCCAGCTTGTCCAGTCTCTCTTCATAGCTGAAACGCTCCAGCCCAGGTAACATCATCGTGAATCTCCTCTGCACCCTCTCTAATGCAATCACATCCTTCTTATAGTGTGGCGGCCAGAACTAGCTGTGGCCTAACTAGCGTTTTGTACAGCTCCATCATAACCTCCCTGCTCTTGCCTTCATTAGCCAAGGCATAGAATATAAGTATCCCATATGCCTTCTTAACCACCTTATCTACCTGTCCTGCTGCCTTCAGGGATTAATGTACGTGCACACCAAGGTCCCTCTGATCCTCTGTCCTTCCTAGGGTCCTACCATTCATTGTGTATTCCCTTGCCTTGTTAGTCCTCCCAAAATGCATCACCTCACACTTTTCAGGGTTAAATTCCATTTGCCACTGTTTGCCCATCTGACCAACCCGTCTATATTGTCCTGTAGCCTGAGGCTTCCCTCCTTGCTATTTACCACTCCACCAATTTTCGTGTCATCTGCAAACTTACTGATCATACTTCCTACATTCATATCTAAATCATTAATGTACACTACAAACAGCAAGGGACCCAGCACCGATCCCTGCGGTACACGACTGGACACAGGCTTCCAGTCACAAAAATAACTTTCGACCATCACACTCTGCTGTCTGCCACTAAGCCAATTTTGGATCCAATGTGGCAAATTGCCCTGGATCCCATGGGCTCTTACCTTCTTGACCAGTCTCCCATGCGGGACTTTGTCAAAAGCCTTACTGAAGTCCATGTAGACTACATCAACTGCACTACCCTCATCCACATACCTAGTCACCCCCTCAAAATATTCAGTCAAATTGGTTAGACATGATCTCCCCCTGACAAAGCCATGCTGACTATCCTTGATTAATCCTTGCCTCTCCAAGTGGAGACTAATTCTGTCCCTCAGAATTTTTTCCAATAATTTCCCTACCACTGACGTTAGGCTCACTGGCCTGTAATTCTCTGGTTTATCCCTACTACCCTTCTTGAATAATGGTACTACGTTAGCTGTCCTCCAGTCCTCTGGCACCTCCCCTGTGGCCAGAGAGGTTCTGAAAATTTGTGTCAGAGCCCCTGCAATCTCCTCTCTTGCCTCACACAGCAGCCTGGGATACATCTCGTCTGGGCCTGGGGATTTATCCACTTTTAAGCTAGCTAAAACCGCTAGTACCTCCTCCTTCTCAATGCTAATTTGTTCAAGTATATCACAATCCCCCTGCCTGATTTCTGTGCCCACATCGTCCTTTTCCATAGTGAACACAGATGCAAAATATTCATTTAAAACCTCACCTACATCTTCTGGCTCTACACACAGATTGCCACTTTAGTCCCTAATGGGCCCTACTCTTTCCCTGGTTATCCTCTTGCCCTTAATATACTTATAAAACACCTTGGGATTTTCCTTTACTTTGCCCACCAGTGTTTTTTCATGCCCCTTCTTCGCTCTCCTAATTTATTTTTTAAGTACCCCCCCCTGCACTTTCTATACTCCTCTAGGGCTTCCACTGTTTTAAGTCCTTTGTATCTGCCAAAAGCCTCCCTTTTTTTCCTAATCCATTCTTGTATATTCCTTGACATCCAGCGTTCCCTGGACTTGTTGGTCCCACCCTTGACCTTTACGGGAACATGTTGGCGCTGTACTCTCTCTATTTCCTTTCTGAATGACTCCCACTGCTCTGATGTGGATTTTCCTATAAGTAGCTGATCCCAGTCCAGTTTGGCCAGATCCTGCCTTATCATATTAAAATCGGCCTTCCCCCAATTTAGAACCTTTATTTCCGGTCCATCTTTGTCCCTTTCTATGACTACCTTAAATCTCACCGAATTATGGTCACTGTCATCAAAATGCTCTCCTACTGACACTTCCACCACTTGCCCGGCTACATTCCCTAGAATTAGGTCCAGTACCGCCCCCTCTCTTGTCGGACTTTCTACATGCTGGCTCAAAAAGCTCTCCTGGATGCACTTTAAGAATTCCGCACCCTCTAAGCCTTTCACACTCTGACTATCCCAGTTAATATTGGGGAAGTTGAAATCCCCTACTATTATTACCCTATTATTTCTACACTTCTCTGAGATTTGCCTACATATCTGTTCCTCTATCTCCCCCTGACTGTTTGGGGGGCCTATAGTACACGCCCAGCAAAGTGCTTGCCCCCTTTTGGTTTTTAAGTTCTACCCGTATGGCCTCATTAGAGGAACCTGCTAAGATATCATCCCTCCTTACTGCAGTAATTGACTCCTTGATTAATATTGTGACACCCCCTCCTCTTTTACACCCCCCTGTGTCTCACCTGAAGATTCTATACCCCGGAATATTGAGCTGCCAGTCCTGCCCCTCCCTCAACCATGTCTCTGTGATAGCAACAATATCATACTCCCAACACCTTCAATTCATCTGCCTTACTCGTAAGACTCCTTGCATTAAAATAAATGCCATCCAGCCTTGCCATACACCCTTGTGCCGTTACATATTTGCTCTGCCTTTCAGACTGACTTGTTTTTTCCTCTATATTTGGCTGTGCATCACCCTCTACTATAGCTCCACTCCGTATCCCACCCCCCTGCCAAGTTAGTTTAAACACCGCCCCCCCCCAACAACACTAGCAAAGCTCCCCGCAAGGATGTTGGTCCCATTCCAGTTTAGGTGTAACCCGTCCAACTTGTACAGGTCCCACCTTCCCCAGAAGCAGACCCAGTGACCCAGGAAACTAAAGCCCTCCCTCCTGCACCAACTCTTTAGCCACGCATTCATCTGCTCTATCTTTATATTCCTATATATATACTCACTAGCACGTGGCACTGGGAGTAATCCAGAGATTACAACCTTTGAGGTCCTGCTTTTTAATCTGCTACCTAGCTCCCTAAATTCTTGTTGCAGGACGTCATCCCTCTTTCTACCTATGTCGTTGGTACCAATGTGAACCACGACCTCTGACTGTTCGCCCTCCCCCTTCAGAATGCCCTGCAGCCGTTCAGTGACATCCTTGACCCAGGCACCAGGGAGGCAACATACCATCCTGGAGTCACATCTGCGGCCGCAGAAACGCATGTCTGCACCCCTCACTATTGAGTTTCCTACCACTATTGCCCTTCCACTCTTACTCCTCCCCCCTTGTGCAGCTGAGCCACCCACAGTGCCGTGAACTTGGCTCTGGCTGTACTCCCTAGAGGAACCGTCACTTTCACCGTTTTCCAACACAGAAAAACGGTTGTTGAGTGAGATGCCCTCTGGGGCTTGCCTGCCCCCCTTCTGACTGGTGGTCGCCTATTCCCCCTCTGACTGCACTTTCTTAAGCTGCGGGGTGACCACGTCTAAAAACGTACTATCCACGTAACTCAGCCTCGCGGATACATCGCAGTGCCTCCAGCTGACGCTCGAGCTCCAAAAACCGGATCTCAAGTTGGCCAAACCGTTGGCACTTATTGCACATGTGGTCATCCTGACTGCAAGAAGCGTCTAGGAATTCCCACATGCTGCAGGCCGTGCAACGCACGGGACTGAGGTCCCCCACCATACTTTTAGTTAAAAAAAACTCTTACCTCAAATTTAAACTCTCGGATTCTCGCTCTCCCGAACTACCTTAACAGAAATAAACTTAAAATTGAAGGAAAAAAAGCACTCACCCACTACTCACCAATCAGCTTCTTCCCCTGTGCCGGCGTCACTTTCTATACTGTGACATCACTCTCGAATTCTGCCGCTGCTCGACTGGGCCTGAAAATCACCGACCATTATTTTCTCCCACAGTCGCTGCTCCCTCACAGGTCCGCATAAGATAATATTGCTCAGCATTCTTGTTTCTAACTGGGACCACTGCTTTTCTTGAGATATATATTAATGACTTGGACTTGGGAGTACAGGGCACAATTTCAAAATTTGCTGATGACACAAAACTTGGAAGTATAGTGAACAGTGAGGAGGATAGTGATAGACTTCAAGAAGACATGGACAGGCTGGTGAAATGGGTGGACACGTGGCAGATGAAATTTAATGCAGAAAAGTGCGAAGTGATACATTTTGGTAAGAAGAACGAGAAGAGACAATATAAACTAAAAGGTACAATCCTAAAAGAGGTGCATGAACAGAGAGACCCAGGGGTATATGTGCACAAATTGTTGAAGGTGGCAGGGTAGGTTGAGACAGCAGTTAAAAAAGCATACAGGATCCTGGGCTTCATAAATAAAGGCATAGAGTACAAAAACAAGGAGGTTATGATGAACCTTTATAAAACACTGGTTTGGCCTCAACTGGAGTATTGTGTCCAATTCTGGGCACCGCACTTTAGGAAGGATGTGAAGGCCTTGGAGAGGGTGCAGAAAAGATTTACGAGAATGATTCCAGGGCTGAGGGACTTCAGTTACGTGGATAGACTAGAGAGGCTGGGGTTGTTCTTCTTAGAGCAGAGAAGGTTGAGAGGAGATTTGATAGAGGTGCTCAAAGTCATGATGGGTCTAGACAGAGTCGATAGAGAGAAACTATTCCCATTGGCGGAAGGACCGAGAACCAGAGGCCAGAGGTTTAAGGTGATCGGCAAAAGAACCAAAGGCAACATGAGGGAAAACTTTTTTACGCAGCGAATGGTTATGATTTGGAATGCACTGCCTGAAAGGGTGGTGGAGGCAGACTCAATCGTGGTTTTCAAAAGGGAATTGGATAAGTACCTGAAGGAAAAAAATTTAAAGGGTGGGGGAGTGGGACTAGCTGAAGTGCTCTTGCACAGAGCCGGCACGGGCTTGACTGGCCGAATGGCCTCCTTCTGTGCTGCAATCATTCTATGATTCTATAAAGGCTAAGTTGAGGACATGCTGATCAATAGGTGATTTACATCAACTGTAGACTTTGATATAATTTTTTCCTACTTCTGTTCAATAAACTTTACATTTTCTTTTGGATTGTGTTGCAAAAGTGATTTTGGTACATAATGCATTTTGTAGCCTTAATGAGTTTTAATCATCATATTGATGTAATCAAATAAGCCACTTATCACACGAGGAGTTGGATTTTTGTTTTTAAATGCCATTCTAGCCTTGGAAGATTTCTTGGTCATTGATAGACCCAATGTAGCAGTTGTATTCAACCATAAACCTTGAATTGATACGTTCATTGCCATTATGTAGCAAAACAGTGTCCTGAGATCGCTCTTATAACTTGGCTTAATTTCAAATCTTGTTAGATGTTTGCTAACTTGTTTTTAGGAGACATAGGCCTAGAAATTCAGTTGGTTGCGCCAGCCGTTAGTGCCTTAGGAGGAGTAGATTCCGGGCGCTAGGCGGCTTGCGCCCGGGCGAAGCGCGAACTGCGCCTCGCCCCAACTTCACTAGAGATTTAGCGGCGGCGCAAAGTCTTTGCGCGCGCTCAGCTGCGCGCGCAGATCATGACGTCATTTCCTCGTGCAACGCCCTTTGTGCGCCCCCAACCGGAACTTCAGTCACGCCGCCCCATTGTGCGCCTGGCGCCCCTAGCGACTGTTAAGTGGAACGGTGCTCAGCCGATGCGGGGCGCTGGGGGCGCAAATTAAAGGGCACTCATCCTGAAATATAAAAGGCTGCCATTTTGCAGCACACCTTCTTGCGAAACGGATCTTTGGAGAGAGACCAAGGTAGATAGCTTTCTGCTTTGGCCCAACACTCGGACAGGTACTTCTGGCTTCAGGCCACAGCTTTCAAAAAGTTTTTGCCTTCATTGACATCTCATTGTTTGCCAGCATATTATGGGGGCTGCAATGGGTGTCAACGCTGGCTTTCTCAATTACATCCAAAGGGCTCAGAGACGCCATGCGAGACTGGCAGCCCTGGCTAGACGGAGAGGGGGCAACAGGCGTCGGCAAAGGAGGCCTTACCCACCCAGGGTATACCGCCAGCAGTTCTCCTATCTCAACATGTCTGAGGAGCAGTGTGTTCGGAGGCTGCGATTCCGAAGGGACGTGGTCACAGAGATCTGCCAGCTGCTTGCCGGTGATCTGCAGCCACAGCTGAGGAGCAGGACGTCTCTGTCGGTGGCAGTGAAGGTGACGGTGGCTCTCAACTTTTATGCCACTGGCTCCTTCCAATCCGCTACTGGGGACATTGCCAACATCTCCCAGTTCGCCGTGCATTGCTGCATCCGCCAGGTGACCAATGCCCTTTTCAAAAGGAGACGTCAGTTCATCTCCTTCTCCATGGTCCTTGCCAAGCAGCAACAGCGTGCAATGGGCTTTGCAGCATTCGCGGGCTTCCCCATGGTGCAGGTCGCCATTGACTGTACGCATGTGGCTTTGCAGGCACCTCTGGAGAATGCCGAGGATTACCGCAACCGGAAGGGCTACCATTCACTGAACGTACAGCTGGTGTGTGACCACAGGCAGCTCATCCTAGCTGTCAATGCCCGCTTTCCAGGCAGCAGCCACGATGCCTTCATCCTCCGACAGACTTCTGTGGCAGACATGTTCCAGGCCCAGCCTCACCCACGAGGATGGCTTATCGGGGACAAAGGCTATCCTTTGTGTACCTGGCTCATGACCCTGCTCCGTGCGCCCAGCACCCCTGCTGAAGAGCGATACAACGAGAGCCATCAAGCGACGAGGAACATCATCGAACAAACAATCGGCGTCCTGAAACAACGGTTCCGCTGTCTCGATCGTTCCGGGGGAGCACTGCAGTATTCGCCGGAGCGAGTCTCCCATTTCGTCGTCGTTTTCTGCATGCTGCACAACCTGGCTATCCGCAGGACTCAGCCACTGCCACCACACATTGGAGGACCACCTGAGGAGGAGGAGCAGGAGGAGGAGGAGGAGGACCAGCACAGGAGGGAGGCACAAAGTGCAAGGGCCGCCCGTCGCCGGCTTATTGAACGTCGGTTCTAGGCCCCCTCTCAGGGACTGGCTTGTGCCAATGTCAGCAGATGAATGTAGCCGCTCCACAAGCCCTCAGCCGAGCAGGTCAACCAGGACTTAACCAAAAAACCATGCACACTGCAATTTAACAACAAAAATTTATTGAAAACCTCTGCCCTTCCCACATTACATGCTCATGTGGAGAAGCCCCCTCCAAAAACACAAAACTACCAGTCTCGGCCTTACACAAATAAAGAAAGACACCAGTCTCGGCCTTACACCAAAACAACTGCACAAGTGTCGGCCTTCCAACAAGCACCAGGCATTTGTGCATACCTCTACTTTTTGCGCTGCGAGGGCGATGCCTTGCGCATCCTTGCCTGGCCCCTGCCCGCCCTGCTGCTCCTCCTCAATGGGAGCCCAGTGGCTGCAGCAAGGCTGGGGGAAGGCTGCTGAGGGGCAGATGGCGAGACGGCAGATGCCCTTGGGGGTCAGCCTGCACCAGCTCTGGCCTTGGAGTGGCCGGCTGCTGACTGCTCCAACTCTGGCTGGGCGGCAGCAGTGTGTCCAGCAGCTCGTGGCAGCTGCAATGGCAGAGTGGCAGTGTCGGCTGCAGGAATGGTGGCAACCTGGCAGATCGCAGGTGCTCGCTGGTCGCCTGACACATTGGCACTCGCACGGGCCAGCACTGCAGCATGCGCAGCAACCAGCTGAAGGACAGATTGCTGGGCTGCTGCTGCGCGGCGAGTGCCCTGGCGAGGCCTGGCTGATCCAGCGAGGGTGGCAGCTAGTGCCCGCGTGGCCCTGGTCTGTGTCCGCAATACACCAGCCAGTGAATGGACGGCACGACTGAGCACTTGGCTAGAAGCCGACTGTGCTGCCGTGAAGTCCTGCAGACTCATGGCCTGTGCTGCATTGATGTCCTGCACACTCCTGGCCTGTGCTGCATTGAATTGTTCCAGACTCCTGGCCTGTGCTGCACTGAATTGTTGCAGACTCCTGGCCTGTGCTGAGCTGAATTCCTGCACACTCCTTGCCAGTGACTCTATGGAGTCAGGCATCCTTGCCACTGCAGCCATGAGCTCAGTGTGCCTGCGCTCAGCCTGGACGGCCATTTCCTCTAGGAGGCGCACCTCCTCTGCGCTGACCGTCGCAGGACTGGAGGCCGCACTCACCCTCTGGGGAGAAGTCCGCCGAGCTTCCCCACCCCTCCCGCGTTGCTGCAGGCCGCTGGGCCCCGGAGCTTCACTCTCCTCCGACCCTTCCCCCCGGCTCCCCTCCAGGGAAGACGTGTCCCCTACATCGGCATGGGCTGGCGCGGCTGAGGGTGGCACTGATGGGCCGGCTTCCTCTTCCTCCTCCTCGTCTACCGAAGGGCTGACAGTGGTAGCTTGAGGGCCCGCCTCCTCACCTGGCGAATCACCATCTGAAAGCAGGAAGGCACAAGAGTAGCTTTAGAGTGAGGACAGGGCGGCAGCGAGGGAGGCATGAGTGGTGCCATTCACCGCATTGGTCGGACAGTGGCAAAGGATGCTGATCTGATGCGCAAGTGGAACGAGAGAGGTCCAAAAGGTGATGCCCTTACCATTGGTGCCCAGAACAGGGTCGGCATCTCCAGTGGCGACGGGGCCAATCAGCCGGCCTCCCATAATGCACTCCACACGCTGGTCGAGGTCGGAGAGCGCTTTGATGTCAGGACGGCCTCCCCCGGTCTCAGTTTGGTTGCGCCGGTTGTGCGCAACCTTGGCCTGCAAGAGAAAGGACGGCCTCTAAGTACAGCGTGAAGCCCTGATCTTGTCTGCACTGCCTCCCATGGTCGAATAGCTTGGACAGTGTGTAGCCCTGATCTTGTGTGCACTGGCTCCCATGGTCAAATAACTTGGACAGTGTGTAGCACTGATCTTGTCTGCACTGCCTCCCATGGTCGAATAGCTTGGACAGCGTGTAAAGTGCTGAATGTGCAAGTGATTTTCATGCCAGTCCCATAGCTGCTGGATGAGGGCTGGCCATTAGGGCTTTCAGGTCCCTTTGCCCATAATGTGAGGTGCACATGCAAGGATGAGGAGGACACTGGAAAGGGTACTCACCCTGACAACCCGAGTGAGGTCGTTGAACTTCTTCCGGCATTGCACAGCAGTCCTGGCAACCACGCTGTTGGAAGAGACCCTGTTGGACACCTCCCTCCAGGCTTTCCGGTAGGCGCTGGGCAGCGGCCTCTTGCCACCTTCTGGGTACAAAACATGGCGCCTGCGCTCCACTCCGCCAACCAGCAGCCTCAGGTCACCGTCGCTGAAGCGCTGCGCTCTCTCCCTGGCCTTCTCCATAGTCCTGGGCGTTGTACAGGTGAAGCTGAAGTGGTCAGGCCTAGGTTGAGGGCTGCAGTGTGCAGGGCGTGGCAGGCAAACAAATCGACCCTCCCCCTTTAAGAGCTGACCGGCGCCAGAGTGTCTGCCGTCAATCAAAAACTCGCCGCACCTGCGCTGCGCCCGGCCTCGGGGGTATCGCTCAGCACCGCCGGCTTAGCGCCTAAAGATAGTCGTGCATCGCCTGTTTTAGCGCAGCAGCAGCAACCTCTTGGGGCGATGCGACTGAATATCGGCGAAGGGGGCGCGACTTTGCGCCGGGCGCAAATTTTAGCGGCCGCCTGACTTTAGCGCCCCAAAAGTGGCTATACTGAATTTCTAGGCCATAATGTTAAGTATGATTAGTAACAAAAAGATTTTTTTAAATTAAATTCCAATTTACAAATTATGATGAGTCATGGGACATATAGGGTAATGCAGAGAGACACAGATAAATACGGTTTTATACTGATGGGTACAACACTACACAAGAATGGAAATAGCAGTGATTTTTGACAGTTGGTTAAAGGCAGAGGTTAAGATGGGGTCAGGGTACATTAATTACAGGGTGCGAGCAAGGGGCTGGTGTTTGGGTATTCAGTGGCATAAGAGAGTGCTTGAGTGTTGACTTCCTTGGGTGCTGGCCTTTTGGGTTGGGCAGGATGGTATTAAGTTTTTCTTCCCTTTTAAATATTGGCACAGATTTTTGCAGATTCTGAGGATTCCAAAATTGCACATCAGTATAATTGAAGATCTAGAATCTAACACATCTGTAGTGTTTCACACCGCAAAGGCATGATAACTGAAGCATCATGCATCCATGGGGTAAAAAACAATCACTATTGTTTGTAATAACCACTGTCTGTTAAGTTACCAAATATCCAATTTACTAAATGAACAAATTTGAAGCAGTTCCATTTGCCAAGCAGGCAGCAGAAGATATTAGTAAGAAATGAGTAACCATGACAAAACCAAAGAATAAAACCCCTTTATATTTTTAAAGCTACCATTCTGAGCAAATTCATAAATAAATAAAATGGGCCCTCTGCTTTGGACCAACTGTCAAAAATCACTGCTATTTCTATTCTTTTGCAGTGTTGTACCCATCTGTATAAAATTGTATTTATCTGTTTATGTGTCTCTGCATTACCTTGTATGTACCATGATGACTCATCATAATTTGTAAACTGGAATTTAATTTTTTTTTAAATTTTCAACATCTTTTTGTTACTATTGAGATTTAACCAATCAAATTGCTTAAACATTTTCTGATTTCTTTTGGAAGCCATGTTTTAAATTAGCCAAATAAATAGACCTAAAAAATAGCATTTACATTATAAGAAATACACAACAAGCTAGCCATGAAGAATTATGTCTCCTGTTGGAAACCCATTTACCCCTTAAGGCAAATATTTTGCTAGGGACTTGGAACTTTAGTTCTGCACCTTCCTGCAGCATCTACAGTTTTCTTGGGCCATCCATCTCAACATTTCCATTAAATCCAATGTCTATGCCTCAGTGCCTCTTTTGGGCCTCTGTGTATGCACAGCTTGTTAGTGCCAGTTGCAGGCCCCAGCATTCTGACTCCTTTTTTAGGCAGGGATACAAAACTAAGGCTACCGGGCCCCGGACACCCCCCACCGAAGGACTACCAGAACCTCTTCCCTGAGTTCTCTCAGACACCTGAGTGCTGCCAGACCAGTCGAGTGTTTCCAGTTTCCAGTTTCCAGAGCCCCTTGAGTCATGCCACACTCAAGACCTCCCTGGTATTGCCTCCCCTGAGTGCTGTCAGACTCCAAACCTTTCCTAGTGATGCCAATCTCCTGCACAGCATCAGTGCTGCCACAACTCAGACCATGCATTTCATTCAAAACCCCTATCCCTATCAGAGGCTGCTAACTCCATCCCAACACTTTCCACTCATTTCATTCAACATGCCAACCCCATGTCCCAGCTTCCACATTTAAAAAGTAGATGAACTACTTCATAGGGTAAAAATAGTTTGGTGCCTCCTTTTGGACACATAGGTGGTGGTGGTGGTGCAGCCGTAGTGCTCACAGGAACTCCTCCCCTCCCCCCCCCCCCCCCCCCCAGCTCCCCAGACCTTCACTCTCTCCCCCAAGAATCCTAGTTCCCAAGACCCCTCGCCTTAGTGCTCACAAACTGCACAACGGTATTCTGAATGCTCCATTAACCTGTAACCACTGCCAATGCTCCCAGGCATTGCAAACTCCCTCCCGAAGCCTGTAAATTCCAGGATCCCTCTATCAGTGATCCCAGATCCTAAGACTTGCTCCATTAGACAGGTAGGTTCTGGGAACAGTGTTCCTGGAGATTTGCGAGCAGCTTCAGCTCATAGATGCTGAGGTAATTTCTATTACTGCTAGACTCCAGGACCCCATCCCAATGCAGCTAGATCCCAAGACTAATCCCAATGCTGATAAGTCAATGTTCCTGATAATACTACTCTATCTAAAACTCCTGTTCTTATAAAACCTCTGATTCAATCAGTGCCACAGGAGATGTACTATATATTTGTTTTAATTGAAAAAGACAAGGCGCACCACCAAGTTTGAAGAAAGAAGCTAAGATTAATCAAGAAGTAGTGATTAGTAGTGAGTGTTCCCAGATTGCTCACTGGATTGAATGTTGTTCATCGCCTACTTCAGCACCTACATATTCTCCTCCACAAGGTTTGGCTTTTTCTGTGGAGGTATCAAACAACCAGTACCTGTCTCAGGTGACTGAAGTGTTTTGTCACTTGCCAGTGCAGACCCTCCTGAATGTTTGCGGATCTATCGACATTTTACGAATTTCCCTCTGAGTGGAAACTATTCCTTGCTGGAGGATTCTTCCACCTATGCTACCCTACAACTGGCTTAGAGGTAGCTATAATTGCCTGAGTAGATGCAATGGAGCAGGAAACAATTTGCATAATATTGCTGAATAGTACACATGTACTGTCACATGTGCTGACTTTGGGGGAATAGCTGTTTACCCCGTGTAATTTGGTGGTGCAGGGAATCCACAATCTGAAATGAGCCTTTTGCCTCGCCCAGGGTGGGTTTTTTGCTTGCCGGTGTGTGGTTCACTGGCAGGAGGCAGGGTCCATTCGTAAAGAGAGATGTTTAAATTGATTTCTACAAACCTGGGCACGTAATTCAGATCGGCTTAGGGTATGAAATTCAAGTAGGGAGTAATACCTGTAGCTTTTGGAAATATGAATTATCACATTTAAAATTATGAAACACACACTCAGTACATCAGCTGCTGTTTCCAGAGAGAAACCTAGTTCTCTTGTTGACTGATGTGAGGAAAGTAATTCAGTCAAGATTTTTTTTAGCAGTGAGTGAGAGTGAAAAAAGTTATTACAGCACAACAATAGTGTCGTTGTGAAATGGTTTTGCTTTGCATTGATGCTGGAGTTGTAAGGAGTCCAGAATTGGAGCCCCACCTGACTTTAGAGTGAAATTTGGATAGGTCATTAGAATACAAAAGGATCTTGTTGAGATAATAGTTTTGAATAATACCAGCAGATATCTGATTGGGTGGCTCCGCTACTGACAAGAGTAAGGTGCAATTCAGTTTATTCAAAATTTCAGTATTCCTACTTGGATGGTAAGTGAAAGCTTTGACCCATATACAGTAAACTCTTTCGTATCCGGCACCTACGGGACCGGGATGGTGCCGGTTGATGAAAAATTCCGGATAACCGAGAGGTAGGCAATTTTTAACACAAAAAAAATAAAAACCACGGACTAACTCGGCCACCGTGGGAAACTCGGACTCGGGAAAAACGAAAAATGAATGGATTCGGCAAGATTACCAGTTATCTATTTTGCCAGTTATTAAAGAATTCCGGATGATTAAGTGCTGTTTAAACAAGAGTTTACTGTATAACTGCTTGCGCAAATTAATGATTACTCCCAAGTGGGAGTGTCCATTCCTCCCTTTTATGCCCCACTCCCATAATCTTACTGACGATTGAACACTTTGATGTTATTTCTAGCTATCATAATTTGCTACGTCATTCATTAGTTTTGCTAACTTTTCACTAAATTACATCAATTGAAGTAAAATATTAAGGCAGTTGTCAACATATGTGTATTTATGTTAGACTATTTTATCACAATGAGTCTCTTAAATTTGTTTTCAACAACAGTTTCCTCTCTACTCCATACTTGACAAAAAAATTAGAATAATAATGATGAAGGCCATGATAACCAATCAAAATAGATTTATCACAAGTAATAATTGTGCATTTTACTTCTTTAATCTAACCAGGCGGAAATAATATAAATATTTTAATACATATATTATATGCAGAACATTAAAGTATTTATTAGTGTAAGGTATTAATGTAAGAGGTGAGAAAATGTGGTATTGGTGTGGACCTTTTAATGCTTTAATTAGAATCTTAAAAGTGTAAATCCTGTCTTTATGAAATTTGGAAGGTATTATTCATGCTAATGTTAATTATGCAAATCACACCTAATTTACATGTGTACATTTAATTAAAAAAACCTTTCATTATCAAAATTTGAAGGTATCATCATTGCGTTAGGAATAATTATGCTAATTAGGCTAATTTACATGTGTAAATTAGATTGATTGCAAAAATAGGTTTTCTCTTATAACTCAAAATTACCATGGCATTGGTATATTTGTAATGCTTGTTAATGTGTTTAGAATTTCCTTTCTTATAATGTCTGTGTAATAGGACAAAATATAAAATGAAGAAAGTGCTGTCTAATTAACTTTATTAACCTTTTAAAGAAACAAGGTCCTTCTTTAAGAAAAAAAAACATGCTTTTTTTGTGCTCAAGGTGAGGAATGTTGGTACTAGGGAATAGAACACTTTCTGCTTTGGGCATCCTGTGTCAGCATAAAGCATGCTCAGGTCAGGTACAGCACATTGACATGCAGAATTATACCTGCTTCCCTGCACCGCCTCAATTATGTAATGTTTAATCCTTATCGAAGAGAAAGGGCATGTGGGTGATTTCCTGCCTGGTAGTAATTTTGATGCAGATTTATTGTGGCATAGAAAATGCAAATTTAGGTGTTACTCCCAGTTTGCAAATCCTAGCATTGATGCATTTGAGTAAAAACATCAATTTAGTCATTGTTTTGGGAGAGACGTGAATCCATTAAATTTTATACTGAAAATTCTGAATGCTATGGCATACTGTACAGAAATTATAAATCATACTAGACATTAATCTTCTCCAACAGGACACCGAGGAGCACCATTAGATTGGAAACGGGCCAGCATGGTACCCATATTCAAAAAGGGCAACAAATTGGACACTGGCAACCACAGACCTATTAGTCTTACTACAGTCATGTGTAAAGTAATGGAATCTATTATCAAATGTAAATTTGAAAATTATCTGTACAATAATAACATAGTTAGCAGTAGACAGCATGGAATCAGAAGTGGAAGATCTTGCTTGACCAACTCCTTGACTTTTGATGAAGCGACATCCCAGGTGGATTCTGGTAAACCCAACAATATGTTGTACCTAGACTTCCAGAAGGCCTTTGACAGAATTCCACATGAGAAAGGCTATTAATTAAGCTCTGAGGATCTAGGGTAGATCTTGGGTATGGATAAGAAATTGGTTGAAGAATAAAAAGCAAGTGGTACTTGTTAGCGGAGTTATTTCAGGTTGAGTAGGGTGCCCCGGGGATTCAAGTTAGGACCAATACTGTTTCTAATTTACTTCAATGACTTGGACTCTTTTTTCTTCATTCTCAAGATATGGGCATCGCTGGCAGGGCTGGCATTTATTGCCCATCCCTAGTTGCCCTGGTGGCTTGCTAGGCCACTTCAGAGGCAGTTAAGAGTAACCAGTTAAAGGTGTGAGATTAGAGTCACATATAGGCAGCCCATGTGAGGACAGCAGGTTTCATTTTCTAAAGGACATTAGTGAACCAGTTGACATAAGTGTCAGACAATGCACCAGCTTCATGGTCACGTTTACTGATACCAGCTTTTTATTTCCAGATTTTTTTTAAACTGAATTCAAATTTTCAAACTGCCGTAGTGGGATTTGAACACACGTTCACATTCCAGGCTTCTGGATTAGTAGTCAGTAATCAGGAAGCAATTTTGCACATAAAAGACAGTGGAAATCTGTAACTCTCTTCCATCAAAAGGCTGTGAATGCTGGCTCATTGAAGTTTTCAAGACTGAAATCAATAGATTTTTATTAGGTAAGGGTATCAAGGAATATAGAGAAAAGGCGAGGAAATGGATTTGAGGTAGAGATCAGCCATAGAATGGCGGAGCAGGCTCTAAGGGATGAATGGCCTACTCGTGTTCCTATGTTTCCTAAATTGTCCAGAGCCCTAATGTCCTGGGGGTCACCATTGACCAGAAACTTAACTGGACCAGCCACATAAATGCCATTGCTGCTAGAGCAGGTCAGAGGCTGGGTATTCTGCAGCAAGTGTCTCACCTCCTGACTCCACAAAGCCTCTCTACCACTTACAAGGCACAAGTCAGGAGTGTGATGGAATATTCTCCACTATCCTGGATGGGTGCAGCTTAGCAACCTTCAAGAAGCTCGACACTTTCCAAGACAAAGCAGTCCACTTGATCGGCATTCCATCCACTGGCTTAAACATCTACTCTGTCCATCATCGGCGTACAACGGCTGCAGTTGCAGTACGTGCTATCTACAGGATGCACTGCAGTAACTCGCCCAGGCTTCTTTGGCAGCACGTCCCAAACCCGTGACCTCCACCACCTAGAAAGACAAGGTGCATGGAAACACCATCGCCTCCAGTTCCCGTCCGAGTCGCATGCCATTCTAACTTGTACATATATCGCTGTTCCTTCATTGTCGCTGGGTCAAAATCCTGGAACTCCCTACCTAACAGCTTTGTGGGAGCACCCTCACCACCCAGACTATAGTGGTTCAAGAAGAAGGCTCACCACCACTTTCTCAAGGGCAACTGGGGATGGGCAATAAATGCTGGCCCTGCCAGCGACACCCACATCCCAAGAATGAATAATTTAAAAATGGTGGGCCATATTAATTTTGGATTTCTCTAACAAAGTGCTGACACAGACATAGTGGGGGGAATTTTAACCCCCAAAAACAGGTGGGATGTAAAAATGTTAAAAATCTTATTCCTGACTCCAACTCACCTACTTCCAGTTTTAATGGAGGTAGGATGCGAGGATGGCAACTCCAGGAAGCCGGTTGCCCATTTAATATTATAATGAGGCGGCATGCCCCATATGTAACCACCATTTTAAATTTAACCCTGGCCGGCCGAGTTTTCCAGGCATCGGGAAACCTGGCGGCTAAAGAGAGGCGACGACTGCTGGATTCAGGTTCCCACTTTCCTGCTGGATCCAGCTTACCTGCTTCACCTGTGATCGGACATCCCTCCGACACTTCTGATCTCTCTGCCACCGCCACGCCCCCGCCCCCCACCACCGTTCCAATCTGTCTTCTGCCCTCCGATCTCCCCTGACCTCCGATCTCCCCCAGTCCCTGGCCTCTGGACTCCCCTGGCCTCTGGACTCCCCTGGCCTCTGGACTCCCCTGGCCTCTGGACTCCCCTGGCCTCTGGACTCCCCTGGCCTCTGGACTCCCCTGGCCTCTGGACTCCCCTGGCCTCTGGACTCCCCTGGCCTCTGGACTCCCCTGGCCTCTGGACTCCCCTGGCCTCTGGACTCCCCTGGCCTCCGGTCTCCCCTGGCCTCTGGTCTCCTCCGACCTCCGGTCTCCCCCAGCCACTGGCCTCCAATCTCTTCCCCCTTCCCCCCGCTGCTCCAACCAGCAATCTGTCTTCTCGCCTCAGATCTTGGCACCCCCACCGCCACCCCCCCCCCCCACCCCACTGGCTTTTCCGATCTCTCTCTCCTTCCTCTCTGCCCCCTGGCTGCGGCCTGGTGCCGAAGGCCTACCCCCAGCCAGCCAGCTTCTCAATCTAACTGCCTGCAGCCGGGAAATGGAGATTTAAAATGGTAATCAGGCAGTTAAATTCGGCAGTACCTGAGGGAAACCCGTTCTTCCGGATTTCCCGACTACAAAATTCCCTCCCCGCCTCCGAGATAAGATCTGTGCCAATGGGCTGAATAGTCTTCGTCTTTGCTGTAAGGCTCTAATCTTGTATTTTATAAGGTGTATGACAAGAATAAATAATTCAGATTCACTGAAATATGGTTGCTATTGTTTTACCTCTAAATCCATTTTATTCCTTTACTGCTACCAGCAAATGATATTGCATTCAATAGAATTTAACAGCATAACTTAGCAAATACAAAGTGTGTTGTTGAGACAGTGGATTTGAACAATTTGTATTAACTTCTGACTGACTGTCTTAACCGCTAGCAGCATTTCCACTGCAAGCACTTACTGCATCAACCTGTCTCAAAAAGTAGAACATCACCTTTATAATTATTATAAATGAATATTAAAATTGTTTTTCCTTTAAAAATCAAAATGTGCAAGTCTTCTCTGTACAGTTTGGAGTATACATATAATCATAAAGACATTGTTAACCTAATCTGTGGATTGAAATACAATAGTAGGGAAGTAATGAATTATGGCAAAAAGTGCCAAAAATCATGGGCAGGGGAAAAGAAAACACAAGAGTGGGAACATTTAAAACTGGTACACTAATGCTTTATTGTCCAAGTGTGGTACATATGGTATAGTGGAAATTATGCATGCATGGAAAGAATGAGTGGCTTTAATGGAAATGGCAGCACTCCACTGGACCAGGAACAGACATTTTCACTCATTTTCATAGCATCCAGGAAAGCTTTTTTTTGTGCTCACAGCATAGAGGCTGTTTCCATAAGCAGATTGGGTGTCCTATGACTGAAACCTGTGCCTTTATATATTCTGTGAGTGGGATAATATGCCATAGGACTAACAATTACCCCATATTACAGTATAACACACCAAAAATTATCTCCAATTCCTGTCACGTTCATTATCTGAGCCCCCAAAAGTACTTTGGCTCATTCAAGGCCCTCCCCTCAGGCCCGACCTGCCGGCCAACTCAATGTTGGAAGCTGGATGATTTCCTGTGCTCCCTGAACCAGCGAGCTGCACTGGGGCGTCTACTTGGCGGCCACAGCTTGTTGGTGACATGCGAATGAGGCTCAGGCCTCAAAATGGCTTGGGCCTTACACCTGATGGAGCAGGTGCCCTGCTGACTTCATGCTCATTTCGGACGCTATTTAAAATCACCCCTCTGTCTGATGATCTTACCAGATCTCTGGAACTGCTTGCATGTCCTTTCTTAGCTGAACAGGAAGCCAAATGCCTGACCTCTGACCTCCGTCCATCTTTCTATGCCCAGAAATTGGCCAGCCGAGCTGAGAAATTAAAGCTGCTACTGCACTCCTAGGCTTGAGCCCCAGGCAGGCTAATCCCCACTAAGCTCACATGAGTAAAGCTTTTCCAACATATGTGTTAATATTTTTGGAACATCTTTAATGTACCTTCATTGTCTCAGGCTGATATGATATGCAGGAAGCACTATTCTGGGCCGACGTTTCATCTGAATTCTAATCCACATTCCTGGAATGTGTATGTTGTGGATTTTATCCCTTATGAGGTAAATTTAACTTAATAGTAGCATCTTAATGTAAATTACCTGAAAATCGTTCCAAGTTAAATAATTTTTAAAAAATTGAAACATAGCGCATAGCACATTAAATCTTGATTTTATTAGCACCAGAACAAAGTTTCTTGTCTTTTAATTGATTTGCAGATTCCATAGCCAATTTGTTTCCAGGTCTCCATGCTGAACTGGACAAAGAAAGCCAGCTTCCATCTCAACTCGAGTAATAAAACTATATGACCTAAAGTAGAGAAGTTTTCCCTATTTGAGATGGAACAAAAACCCTGCTTCTTTGGCTATTCTATTGTGACAAATCATTTATCTTAGCATTGTATAAAATCAAGTTTTCAGTCATAAAGCATAGCTTATATATCATACACTTGTACACTCCAATGTGTCCAATAGGAAGAATCTTTCTATAGTATCTGTTATATAGGTTAAAGTATTACTTTTTCTGCTGGGTGGCAGAAACCTAGTGACCACCATCCATTGATGGCCTTTTAGATTCTTGCCAAGGAGCTTGCTTCTTTTCATACAAATGACCACCTTGACAACTAGGCAGACACTAATGTATTACAATTACAGTTAAAGATCCTGACAGAGAGGACAATCTTTGAATCATGGCCTACTGTGCCTAAATGATTATTTATAATTTAGATGTAGAAGGGTATCCTCTATTACCCAGTATATTTAACCATAATACATAAGTTGAAAAAATTAGTCTGGGGTGGAAATATTTCAGTAATGTTGCACAAAAATATGCCACAAAATCTGACCAACCTACAGTCCTGGAATTGGGCAATTCTGGGCGGCCTTTAGGCCAGTTTGAAGTATTACCCTCCACTATTTATGGAATTGTGCTGAAATACTCCCCATAGTTGATGTCACTGAAGTGGCTTAACATGGAGGCTCTATTTGACAATCTCCATTTCAGCAATAAAGTTTATATTTTTAATCCTTTCTGCAATCTTTTCTGTAGAATTGACTACCACATGTAAAAAAATGTTAAAGTCAAGAAATTTCTACCAAGACCAAAATTTTCTCTCCGGTGATGGAGGGGAGAGCTTTGAACAGAGGCACTAACCCCTCAGACTCTCCTTTCTCTTGTAGCTATAATTATTATGTAAAGTAAGCCTTAAGGATTTAAAGATGGAAATGCTTTGACTTGCAGATGGACCTATTTTGCCATCTAGTGGCATATCTACAGAATTTTTTTTTTGCTGCATGAGTATGATATATCTGGCGATGGACACTCATGGAACATAGTGTATGAAATGAGCGAGTATTGCATTGGAAACAGGCCCCTATCTTGACGGGTGGGTTGCGAAGGCAGGGAGGCGGGGTTTCGGTCTGGCAACCCGGACGCATGCTGTGGAGTTTTAACTTGGCTTGGCTTCCAATCGGGCCGGAGCAGGCCGCAGCCCCAAGAAAGGAGCTTGCAGCTGCTACTGGGAGTGTGGGAAGGGGTCCTGATCCCTGACCTGAGGGCAATCTGACCTGGGGTGGGGTGTCCGATCCCCGACCCCAGAGGGGAGGGTCCAATCCCAGGGAAAGAGGTAAGCTTGTGGGGGCTGGGGGGCGAAGCACCTCCTGCTCCTTCTGGCCCACAAGCAGTGCTGTAAAGGCACGTACCATCTCCCCAAAGCTGTCCTCGCCTCCCTTGGCGTTTAACTTGCATTTATATAGCGCCTTTAACGTAGTAAAACATCCCAAGGCGCTTCACAGGAGCGTTACCAAACAAAATTGGACACCGAGCCGCATAAGGGGATATTAGGGAAGATGGTCAAAGAGATAGATTTTAAGGAGCGTCTTAAAAGAGGAAAGAGAAATAGAGCGGCAGAGAGGTTTAGGGAGGGAATTCCAGCACTTAGGGCCAAGGCAGCTGAAGGCGTGGGCGCCAATGGTGGAGTGATTAAAATCGGGGGTGTGCAAGAGGCCAGAATTGGAGGGGCGTAGAGATCTCGGAGCGTTGTAGGGCTGGAGAAGATTATAGAGATGGGGAGGGACAAGGTCATGGAGGGATTTGAAAACAAGGACGAGAATTTTAAAACCCAGCCGGCCAGGGTTAAACCTGCAAGCAGGTTAAATCAGAGGTTGCCAGCCTCATTAAAATATTTAAATTGGCAACTCGTCTCCTGGGAGCGGGTTGGCTGCTCACCCCCGTCCCGACTCCATTAAACCTGGAAGTAGGCGGGTTGGGATCAGGTTTGAGATTTTTTTAATTTTAACATCTCACCTGACCCCAACCCACCCGTTATTGGGATTAAAATTCACCCCATAAATTCTGTTGTATCTTGGAAAATGTTAATTGTTGAAATATTCTTATGTGTAATAAGAACTGTTCCCTTGACTCCTTCCCTTATGAGTCAACTCTCCATCCTCAACTCTCTGCTTGCCAATATCATTAACCTATCTCTGTCCTCTGGCAAATACCCTGCATCCTTCAGCTGTCATCACCATCTCAGTTCTTCCTCTATTATAGGAAACTCTCGTTTAAACGGCACCTAAATATCCGGAATTCTCTATTAACCGGCAAAATTCATACTCCGAAAACAACACCTCAATAACCAGAAATGTTGCCGAGTCCGAGTCTCCCGCGGTGGCCGAGTTAGTCAGTGGGGGTAGTTCCCCAAACTGCCACTACTCTGCTTCTTGGCGCTGTCGGAAGTCCGAACACCTCAATAACAGGAGTCTGACTCTTCCGCGCTGCCGGTAGTCTCTTCCAATCCACCATTTTGGAATAAGTGTACAGTCAACTACAGTACTGTATACAGTCGTTTACTGTATAAGTTTTGTTTTACTGTTAAGTAATTAAAGAGTTATGGATTACCCTCAACTGGCAGTACTGTACTTAATCAAGCATCTTCCACCATCCATTTAACACAATATTCTGTAGGTGAGTACCCAATTACTGTAATACTGCACATTTCTTGATTTTTTTAAATTTTTGTTTGTTAACCCTCTCCGCCATCCGGAATTTTTAATCAACCGGCACCATCCCGGTCCCGTCGGTGCCGGATACCAAAGAGTTTCCTGTATTAAGATTGAACAGTTGAATTAAGTACCTACCAAATGTGTTGACATAGTACAGCAGCTTGTTTCATTGCTGAAATACCAGGTTTTTGCCACTAGAGTGAGCACGTTACAAATGGTTGAACTCTCATGGCAGAGAACAGTCACTGATTAGTGGGAAGATTTTCTGTTTTATCAGTAGGGTCTGAATTTTTGGACACAATCTGTTATTTGAACATTATACTCACAAAAAGTGACAACTCTTTTTCTTTGTAAATTTCTAATTCTAGCTAGTATAACATAATGCTAGACTAATGTACAGAGTGAATATAGTAATTATGTGAATTAAGTATAAAGGAGTGATCTTCGATTTGTACAGTAATGCTACAGCTGAGCACCTAAAAGCATGATCAAGCTGCAAGAATGTGCTGACATTATGGTCATTATTGTTTGCCTGTGCGGTGCTGCTGAATCCAAAAATTGTACCTGGACAGTTCTATTTATTTTGAAGGCTAGTACATATTTGCTGATTCTTCAATATTACAGCAGCCTCGCCTACAAATCTCTTAATGTACAAAGCATTTGCAACATGATTTGTTTTATTATTTAAAGGTACAAACTATGCTTCAGCAGATGCAAAGCCTTATGGCATAGCTATGAAGCCTCCTAAAATAAGGTTAATCCAATGTAGCAGAAGAAATAGTATAAAGTTGATGGGTGAAGAATGAGTTTAGGAAAAATGTATTTATACTAAGAGTTGTTGCAACATAGAATGCTTTGCCACAGGGAGTAGTTGAGGCTGCATCTTTTAAGAGAAGAATAGGTAAACATTTCCAGCAGCGAAAGATACAGGGTCCTGGGGGAGAGAAGGGCAGTGGCATTAGTTTTGGATCGCTCTAGCAAAGACCTGGCACAGACACTATGGCCGAATAGTTTTCTTTCTGTGCTGTAAACTATGATTCTATGGGAACACAGGTATGCAACAGATGTAGGGGGAATCACAGAATTGAAAGAGCAACCTGCTTCCATTGATGCATGACCTTACATGCAGGGCCACTTATTTTTTGCCTCTCAGTGACATAACATGCACAACTGCAATTTTTGCAGCCCAGCTGTTCTGGAGACCTTTTCTCAATGCTTGGTTATTTGAGAGACCCATCCTCCCCACAGCAGTCAAGCAGTCGCCCCTCATTCTGTAATCCGTTCCCTGGGCTCCTTCAATGCAGCGCTCCATCCCCTCAGCGTACAGTCATTCAGAAGAGGAACACAGACGTTTAGTCAGCATAAGAAGAAAACAGGAGGAAAAGGTGAAGGCAGAGGAAGAGGAGTATCCAGGCCCTGGAAGCTAAACATGAAACATATACAACCTCGATCACTAGTCTAAAGGGGCTAAGTTATACTGATAGGCTAGAAAAACTCAAATTCTTTAGCCCTGAAAGAAGGCGAATAAGAGGAGACCTTATGAAAGACTTACATTTATATAACACCTTTCATAACCTCAGGGCATCACAAAGTGCTTTGCAGCCAATGAAATACTTTTGAAGTGTGGTCACTGTTGTAATATAGGAAACGCGGCAGCCAATGTGTGCACAGCAAGCTCCCACAGACCGCAAAGTGATAATGACCAGATAATCTGTTTTAGTGATGTTGATTGAGGGATAAATATTGGCCAGAGATAACTCCCCTGCCCTTCGATACCGTGCCATTACGTCCATCTGAGAGCAGACGTCTCGGTTTAACGTCTCATCCGAAAGACGCCACCTCTGACAGTGCGGCACTCCCTTAGTACTGCACTTGAGTGTCAGCCTAGATTTTTGTACTCGAGTCTCTGGAATGGGACATGAACCTATGACATTCTGACTCAGGCAAGTGTGCTACCCACTGAGCCATGGCTGAGCAAAAAAAGACATGCTATGTAAAGACATACAAGATAATAGTATAGAAAATATAAATCTGAAGCCCGATTTTAAGTTAAATCTTTGCTGCAAGATAAAGGACCATTGGTATTAAATACAAACTTGCCGTTTTCCTTTTCAAATTGAAGTGCTGTTTCCACAAAACACTCCACCAAGCAGCTCAATCAAGATTGCAGCAGATGCATTTAAGGAACAAAGAACATTACAGCTCCAATGAATGAACATGTGTTTAGAAGCATCCACTGCCTGTTTATGTTAATATCCAAATTATTGGCTGACATTTCCAATGGTGAATTGTCAGTGCAATCTTGATTGCCATCACTGCCAAGAAATTGAATGGTTTATTACTACAAGTAGCCTAAACTTCTGAGTCAGTGGACTGCTTTTAGAGTAACGGATTTTGAAATCCACGACTTGGGAAAGTTTGAATTCCTTAACATTACAATTATGTTTGTGTAAACACTACATTATTAATTAAATAAAATAATTTATCCATTGAATTCCATACAGTTCATGACAGTAACTTATAGATACAGAGGTACTGAAATTCCTGGGGCTGGGGAGGTAGAAATTCCTGGGGCTGGGGAGGTAGAAATTCCTGGGGCTGGGGAGGTAGATGTTGTAGTGGACGTGCCAGCAGGAGTGCGGTATTTGGGACCTCCATTCCTGTTTAGGCAGGTGCTCGTTGTGCCAGAAATGAGGTGGGTGCCTGCCCTTAACATTTAAATTACGCTAATGCCAGGATTTCCACAGTGACAGAAAATAGTGGAAAGTACTTTTTCTTTAAATATTTTTATTTTAAGCATACATTATATGAAAAAATCTTATTTGTGTTATTCAGGCACCAAAATTTGCATTGTTGTCATATGCTTATATACAAGCTGGTTCAACACGATAACCTTAAATGTAAGTTTGTTTAGACCAAGTATACAGTATTTCCCAGAGTACCAGAAATGTCTGCAGTGCTTACTTTAAGGAGAAAAAAAGTCAACTTTGATATTAATTTTATTCATTGTATACTTTGCTTGCTGGTTGTCTGGGGTCTGGGAATGAGAAAGTATCAAAGGCAGCCATAATGAAATTCTCAGTTACTGTCCCAAGGTTACTTCATTGAGTTTATGAAAGAACCATTTTAAAATCCCCTGTGCACAAAGTACAACTAGACATATGGCAATTTCAAGAAAAAATATCATGTTTTGCATTTTGTTTTGTCTTTGTATTTATAATGCATTTAGCAGAATTTTCTTCGAAGTCTTGCTATTTCTGTTGCAATTTTTTTTTGCATCTATAGTTTTGCTTTTTTTCAAATTAACATGATTGTCACTCTTAAGTCATTGGAGATTGCAGTAGATTTTCATTTGTTGTTATGAGCAGGGCTACCAGGAAAAATCTATTGGTTAAACTTGCACGTAGCAAAACTGCACAAAAGACCAATTGAAAGAGATGCCCAGCACAGATTTAACAACAACTACTTGAACTCTGTCAATGTATAAAAACGCCCAAAGTGCTTTATAGAGGGAAAAATAAAAAGAAACTGATGATGAGTCATGGTGGAAGAGTTAGGAGATGTGATTGAAAGCTTGATCAAAAATATGGGTTTTAAGAAGATTTTTAAATGTGGAGAGGGATGAAAAGGTGGAAGAGTTTAGGGAGAGAGTTTGATAGAATGGAGCCAAAGTGGTTGAAGGTTGGGCTACCAGTGGTGGACTGAAGGACATGGGGTGCAGGGAAGGCCAGAGTCAGAAGCCAAAGGATGTGGGAGAGAACATAAAGCTGAAGGAGGTTGCAAAGGTAGGGTGGGGTGAGGCCATTGAAGGATTTGAAGATGAGGATTTCAAGTTCAATGCATTAAGGTACAGGGAGTCCGTGTAGGTCAGCGAAGATGGCGGTGATGGGTATGTGGGACAGGATGCGGACAGCTGAGTTTTGAACAAGTTGGAGTTTATGAAATGAAAAGGATCGGACGCTGGCATGGAGAATGTTGAGACAGGCTAAGTAAGTGGGCAGAGATTTGGCAGATGGAATACAATACTGGAAAGTGTGAGGTTATGCACTTTGGCAGGAAAAATCGTAGAGCAAGTTATTATCTTAATGGCAAGAAACTGTAAAGTACTGAAGTACAAAGGGATCTGGGGGTCCTGGTGCACAAAACTCAAAAGGTTAGTATGCAGGTGCAGCAAGTGATTAAGAAGGCCAATGGAATGTTGGCTTTCATTGCTAGGGGGATAGAATATAAAAATAGGGAGGTATTGCTTCAGTTGTACAAGGTATTGGTGAGACCGCACCTGGAATACTGCATACAGTTTTGGTGTCCATACTTAAGAAAAGACATACTTGCTCTCGAGTCAGTACAAAGAAGGTTCACTCGGTTAATCCCGGGGATGAGGGGATGGACATATGAGGAGAGGTTGAGTAGATTGGGACTCTACTCATTGGAGTTCAGAAGAATGAGAGGCGATCTTATTGAAACATATCAGATTGTGAAGGGGTTGGATCGGGTGGATGCGGGGAGGATGTTCCCGATGATGGGTGAAACTAGAACTAGGGGGCATAGTCTTAGAATAAGGGGCTGCTCTTTCAAAACTGAGATGAGGAGGAACTACTTCACTCAGAGGGTGGTAGGTCCATGGAATATGCTGCCCCAAAAAGCTGTAGAAGCTACATCATTACATAAATTTAAAACAGAAATAGACAGTTTCCTAGAAGTAAAGGGAATTAAGGGTTATGGGGAGCGGGCAGGAATTTGGACATGAGTCTAGGTTCGGATCGGTCATGGCCCTGTGGGTAGCGGAGCGGGCCCAGGGGCCGTGTAGCCTGATCCTGCTCCTATTTCATGTGTCTAATTCTGTTAGATTCAGGCGATGGTTCTGCGATAGTAGATTGGCAGTTAGGGTCAGATCAGCCATGATCTTATTGAATGGCGGAGCAGGCTCGAGGGGCCGATTGGCCTACTCCTGCTCCTATTTCTTATGTTCTTAAGTTCTTAATCAAGTTTAGAGGTGACAAAAGCTAGGTAAAGGTTTCGGCAGGAATGGGACTGAGGTAAAGGCGGAGGCCGTCAATTTTGCGCAGATTAGTGATGGATAGGATGTGGGGTTTGAAACTCGACTTTGAGTCGAACAGGACATGAAGACTTCACATGGTCTGGTTCAGCCTGATTGAATGGTTGAAGAGTGGGATGGGATCAGTGCCAAAAGAGGAGAGTTTATATATGGTCAAAGTGGAGCAAGGTTTTTTGAATGTATTCACGACTGTTTCATAAATCTAACCCAACAAGGAAAGAAGTATTGTCTGATTTATTTTGAGGGAATGAAGTAGGGCAAATAACGATGTGAGAATAGGAGAACAATTGGGAAATAGCAACCACACAGTTAAGTTTGATGTCAAAATAGTAAAGGATAATGTAGAGTTAAAGGTAAGGATGTTGGACTGCAAGAGGGAAAATTCAATGAGATAAAAAGGGATCTCACCCACATCAACTGAGCAGGAAAGTTAGCAAACAGAACAACAAATCTTCAAATATGGTATGGATGTGGAGTATAAAATAGCTGTCTTGCTGTACAGCAAAAAGGGAATGCATCAAAGCTTACAGTTCATGGATAAACAGAGTTTAAAACTAAATTGAAACTTAAGTAGGCATATATAAAAATTAAGGGGGGGTGGGGTGGGAGGTGTCGGTGGGCTGGTGGCAGTAATGATCAAAGATACTGTTACAACCCTGGAGAGGGTTGATGTGCTTGAAGGTTCAAAGACAGAATCTATTTGGTTAGAACTGAGGAGCAGAAGAGGAGCTGTTACGCTGCTGGGTGTATACTATAGATCACCAAATAATCAGAAGGAGATGGAATTTTAGAAAGATATAATAACAATGGAGTAGTGATAATGAGGGGCTTCATTATCCTAATACAGACTGGGGGAAAAACAGTGTAAAGGGCGAGGAGGGGGAAGAATTCCTGAAATGTGTACAGGAGAACTTCTTTGATTAGTATGTTTCCAGCCCAATGAGAAAGGAAGAAAGCAGTTGTTGGATCTAGTTCTGGGGAATGAAGTGGAGCGTGTTTCACAAATGCTCTCCCCCTGAAATATACTCCTTGTCCTTTTCGATAAGGAGTATGGAATGGAGTATAAACACCAGTAAGGACTGGTTAGACTGAATGACCTGTTTCTGTGCTGTATATCCTATGTAATAACTACTCTATGTCGTTATGAAAAAGGACAAGAAACAATCAACAGTGAAGATGCTCAATTGGAAGAGGGCTAATTTCAGTGAGTTGAAAAGGAATCTTGCTCAGCTGGATTGTAAACAAAGATTGACATGTAAAGCAGTAAATGAGCAATGGGAGGCCTTCAAGGAGATAGTTCGGGTACAGACTAAACATGTTCTTATGAGGGAAAAAGGAAGGACAGTGCAGGTAGATAAAGCCAACAAAAAGACTTAATAGCATTTTGGGCTTTATAACTGAGTACAAGAGCAAAGACTATGACCAGTAGAGTGAGAAGGCTAAGAGGTCTTCAAAATTACGAAATGTTTTGATCAGGTGAATAAATAGGAACGGCTATTTTCTCTGTTTAGGGAGTCATCAATTTAAAATTAGTGAGCAGTTAGGAAAAAATGTCTTTATGCTGAGAGTTAGAGCATGGCATACTTTGCCAAATGGAGTAGTTAAGGCAGAGACCATTGCATCTATTAAGGGAAGAGAAGATAAACATTTGTACCAGAGGTGTGGGATTAGTTTTGGACTGCTCTAGCAGAGAACTAGCACAGACACGATGTGCCAAATGGCCTCTTTTTGTGCTCCATGGTTGTATGAATATTTTATTGCTTACAGTAAATCTAAGCACAGTGGCATAGTGGTTAGCACTGTTGCCTCACAGCGCCAGGGACCCGGGTTCGAATCCAGCCTCGGGCGACTGTCTGTGTGGAGTTTGCACATTCTCCCCGTGTTTGCGTGGGTTTCCTCCGGGTGCTCCGGTTTCCTCCCACAGTCCAAAGATGTGCGGGTTAGGTTGATTGGCTATGATAAATTGACCCTTAGTGTTAGGGGGATTAAATACGTGGGGTTACGGGGATAGGGTGGGATATGTGTTGGTGTAGGGGTTACGGGGATCGGGTGGGATATGTGTCGGTGCAGGCTCGATGGGCTGAAATGGCCTCTATCTGCACTGTGGGGTTTCTGTGATTTCTGTGATTAATGCAAAATGATAGCAGATCAAAAACATTTTTACTTACTTCTACCATCTACTTATCGTGTATCTGCTTTCTAAATCAATAAACTGCCTATCCCACTGAATTTTAGTAACAGGTGCACTTTGCTTTTGATGAATTGGGCTCAATTCTGCCTCTTTAAACAGCTACCAGTGCACAGAAGTGTCAGCTTATTCCCTGCAAACATAATGCTAATTAACTCTTCATGCACAAGCATTTTTCTTTTCTGTCTGAACTATCAGTCAATAACTGACTCATTGGGAAGCCAACTTTTTTATATAAAATTTTCACTCACAGAGCAGTAGATGCAGGTTTGTGCCCAGAATATGCTGCACAGTGAAGGAACGATTTTAACTCTGCCCACCCGACAGAAACCGGCTTAAATGCATGAAAATAATGATTGCCATTGATTTTTATAGAGGCGGATCTATGATAATTACCTTCTAACTGGTTTTGGCTAGGGTAACGGCAGAACGTTGCAAAAGTCCCAGAAAAATGCAGAGTGGCATAATTAATGGCATAAGTCGCTTACTCCATAATTTCCTTTTTGTTGCGCCATTCAAGAGCCCCTATGACATAGATGCTCCGTTACAATGGTGCAAGTTCCCAGGAAAATCTGGACCAATAGTTAAGAACCTAAGCTGCTGTAATGGTTTTCATAAAGTAGTAATCAAGTAGATTATATTTTTATGGTCACATCATGTCAAATTGCTGAATGGCCCTTAACTTGGCCATGAAGGAAAAATTAAATGCTGGTAATACTCAATAATTTATCAAATAAGAATCATGTAGCACTTGAATTAAATTCCACAGTGCAAATGATTCACTATATTAGTAATGGACCAGATTCTGCTGGAGCGAGGCATCTCGCGGCATACCCTGTTAGTTGGACTTGTTCGTGCACGCTTAGGTTTTAAAAATTTTTGCCCACAAAGTTGCTGGAAGTGCGAGCTGATAACTGCGCAGCCAAGGCAACAGGGCATCTGGGACCTTGGTGAACAACGGGACAAACCATGCATCTCCTTAACCAATGAGGTTTAAGGATTGAGAAATAAACAGGAAGGACTGAGAAGAAGGGTGAGTTAGAGTGGGTGAATTCAATGCCAAATCATGTACAGAAAGAGAAAGAAAGAGAGGGAAAGAATGATTGGATTAAGAGAGAGAAAAAAGAGGCAGAAAGGAAAAGTAATAAAAACAAAATTAAAATTTGACATTTTAAAAATCTCCAACAACCGGAAGGAATGAGATGCCACACATTTAATCGTTCATTTTCTGGGCCAGGGAGGTTGATTGGCAGGTATTAACAATGATCACATCGCTAAAAGGGTACTTACACTGTTGATTACTAGACTTAACGTTCTGTGGCGAGTTTAATGGACAATTAATGTGCAAATGCAGCAACGTCATGAAAAGCATAGGGAGATTAAGGGTGAGATGTCATTTTCACGAAGCTAACGGAGCATCGCAAATTGGCCAGCAACTTGTGGCAATTCGCAATTCACGGGGCATCTCTTCCTTACCACAAGTTGTTGGCCGATTTCCATATTAATAATTGTGCATCATTCACACACTTTTTAAGCAAATTCTGGGCCAATTTGTTATTGATAAATAAGTAGTCATAGTTCTTAAAAGTACTCTGTTGTTCTATACTCTGTTTTGAAGTTGCATATTGTCAGGTTCACCTAAAAAGCTGAATTTGAGTTTGTATGTAAAATATCTTATACAGTATTATATTATTCCTATCAGTAAAATAATGCTTTTGGTTCAGTAGAAAGGGAACTTACTGTTTGGCAGTTTGACTTGTGTCTGACCGCACTGACAATCTGACATCTTTATGGAGTCTACTTTGCCATCTTGCGTGAAGATGTCACTGTGAAATCCAATAGCTCTGTCCATCATGCAAAATTATTCATGATAAAGGAAGTCAAATGATGTAGTTATGACTGCATTTTATTGAAAAGTAAAATTGCTTTCTTCTTCTCATATTTTTGGTGTAGTAACTTTACGTTATTATATGTACTAGCAAAACTTCTGGTATTGCCCACTATAAATTGGAGGATACACTGTTTTATAAGATGGGCCCACTAAGCCCCGACAACAACTATGGCCTCGATATGAACTCCCCACGACGGGCAGGCGAAGGTTGGGAATAAAATGTGAAATCTGTGTAATCTGGCTCCAACACGTATTGGTAAATTGGGCAACAGTGTAATTAGGAGCCCAATTTGAAATGAACTGGTGCTGTACAGGTTTCCCAGGGTGTCAGGAAATTCTGCAGTGAAATGGAGATGGGAACTAATAAAAACAGAAAATGCTGGAAATACTCAGCAGGTCAGGCAGCATCAAATGCCAAATGTGTGTGCTCAAATGGAAGTGGCAGAGTGAATGGTCAGGGCTCATTTCACATCCAGAAATGGTGGTGAGAGTGAAAACAAGGGACTAGTCATTGTTTGACTGCTCTATGGTGTTGGTGTGGGGTGATGCCAGCCTGCGCACACCTGTGGCAGCCACATGTCTGAACTGCATAAAGTTAGTTATATCTGGCATTAATTAGGGCATCTCTGGTGTGATGGGCAGCAGTGTGCTCACGTACTGGTTGCAGTGGCTCCTCTGGGTCTTCGTCATCCTTGTTTTCAACCTCATGGTGCTCTTTCTCATCGTCCTCCTCCGATGAAGCTGTGCGCTCTACGCCTTCCTCATTCAGTGCTAATCCTCACTGCTGTGTTGTGCAGGGAGCAGCAGACCATGACTATTCTGGAGACCCTGGCTGGTGAGTACTGAAGGGCTCCTCCAGATCTGTCAAGGCATCTGAAGCGCATTTTGAGCAAGTCTGCTCGATGACACTTCTCGTGGAGATGTGGCTTTGATTATAACTCATTTGTTGGCCTCCTCAAAGGTGTCATGAGCCATGTCTTCAGGGGATAGCCCTCGTCTCCAAGCAGTCAGCCGGAAAAACTGTTTGGTGGAGCACAGAGCTGAGGGACGGTGGAGTGGCACAGGATATAAGAATCATGGCAGCTGCCAGGGAACTTGACGCGCACATGCATGATGCTCTTCCAATCTTGCAAACCATTGAGGGAGTGGAAGCCCTTGCAGTTGACAAAAACTACTGGGTTCCTGATGGGGTGCCCTGATGGCCACATATGTGCAGTCGATGACACCCTGTACCCATGGGAATCCAGCCAGAGTGGCAAAACCGAACGCCCGCTCATAGACGCTAGCTTAATCAGTGGCAAAATGAATATAATTGGCGGACTTGTTAAAGAGGGCATAGGTGACCTGTGTGATGCATGTGTGGGCGGCCGACTGTGAGATGCCGCAAATGTCTGCTGCAGATACCGGGAAGGAGCCTGAGGCGAAGAAGTTTGAGAGCAAGAGTGACTTTGACAGCCGCTGGTAAGGGGTGTCCACCCCTTCCTCTGGGCTGCAGGTCTTGTTCCAACAATCCGCAAACGTCTGCGACGACCTGGTGCGATAGCCTGAGCCTCCTTTGGCACTGCTGCTCAGTCATGTTGAGGAAGCTCATCCTCTGCCTGTATACCCTGTGTTGGGGGTAATCACCTCTGGCGCGGTGCAGCCCTGCGCTGATGCCCTCTGTCCTGTGCAGCATCAGGTGGTTCAGGAGAAAGTTGGCGCTCTTGATGTTGCTGCTGCTGGTGTGGCTGGTTCTGCTGCTGCTGCGGCTAATCGTCATCCCATTCTGAGGACCAAGGTGAGAGAGCATAAATCATGCCCATTCTGATGTTAGATATGGCAGCTGAAGTTGAGATGACAGAAGCAATCTGTCAGTGGCGAGATATGTTGTTCCAAGGAGGTGACAGTGAATAGAGAGTTTACTCCAAACACTTCCAAACTGCATAAAGCTCAAAAGTCTCTTCCAAATACTGAAGGCTCCAGCTTCTGAGATTGGAAAGTGAACAGATGTGAAATGGTAGCTTTTATAACACTTTTGCAGCTGTCACCTATTCAAAGCAATGGAGAGTTGTTGAAAACCCGACTTACTTTCCTGACGTGATCCCCGAGCAGCATGAACCTCGTGAAAAAGTTGGAAAAATGGTTAGTAGCTGGTAAAATACTGCTTAAATACCTTTAAACACCCTTTTAAGTATTTCAATTGGCTGACCCGCTGCTTAGTGCCAGGTCTGCAAAGCGCAGGCAGAGCCGACACTTGGGAAACTTACAAGGAGGTGGGTTCAGAGCAGGATACCGCCTCGCTGTCAAACTTTCAGATTTTGACAGCAGAGCCACCTCCGAATCCGCCCTCTGAGCGCCAGCAAAATCCAGCCCCAAGAGTGGGCAACTGATTTGGGGTCAATTAACACCTTTAAAAGGGAGCTGGATCAATATCTGTTAGGTGGGGAGTTGAGGGTTGCAGAAATGTTGCTGCACACTGCTTGATTTATTTTAAACGGGGAATATTACTCAAAAAGTTATTAATTTTATATTTTTTTCCCTTGAAGAGCAGTTACCCACTTTAATACTTTCTCTTTCAGGGAATTATTATCACACCGCTATTACTTCTGCTATTTGTGAGTACATACCATTTTATTTGTGATTATTTGTATGTTTCAAAAGTGTGTGTCCAACTGTAAAACTCTACAAGCTAATTTTATTTATTTTTTCTTAGTAAGTTGTATTTGATAAGTTCACTATACTATCCATGCAAGAAAGTGCGTAACCTTGAAAAGATCTTGTACATTGTTTCTTGCTGTTTTTACCTTTCAGTTTACTTAAGACCCATGGTTACATGGCATCATTTAATTCATATTACTTTGATTAAAGAAAGCAATTGAAAATGTCATAAAATGTATAATAATAGGTCCTTATTTAATTTTATGATGAACACATTTTCTAAACTACAAAATGTTAAACTGTACACAGCATTGATCATGTAATATGTCTCTGATATCTGCACACACTAGATGTTACTTACCAGGCATTCATTTACGTAAATTATTTTGTGTTAGCCTTAATATCAGAATTAACTGTATTAATAATTTCTGTTGTGCTAATTACTAAATCTAATAAACCATCCACCTAAATACCTTCTTTTGTATGTGCTAACAGTAATGTAACACTTCTAAGGAATGGCTTGTGCTTTCATGAATTGACCTTAAATGGTAAATTTCTCAATGTGTTGAAGGAGCAAAGAGAGAAATTCTTAAAAGTGGGGGAGCGAGTTATTAAAAAAGTTAAAAAGGAAAGAAGATTTTGCAATTTATAATGAGAAGGATTGAATACCAAAGCAAAGGGGTTATGAAGATTGTACAAAACGATGGTTAAACCTCATCTGAAATACTGTATGGAATTTTGGGCTACTCGCTATGGGAGGTATATAATACCACTAGAGAGAGTTCAATGCAGATTTAACAGGATGATGCCAGGATTTGAGAGATGTAAGTTATGAGGAATGGGTAAGAGCTACTCGGACTGTAATCTCTCAAACTGAGACAAATGAGGAAGGATTTGATGAGAAGTTTTCAAATTAATAAAAGGAATAACTGGTAAATGTAGGTAGATTATTTCCATTAGTCGATAAATCAAAGACAAGAAGATACATAAAGAATGAAACAAAAAATGTTGCACGCAAAGTCTTATCGGCACGTGGCCACAAGTGGTGATCAATACCAAATCAATTACAACATTCAGAAAGGTACTAGATAATTACTTATAAAGAATATAAAAGGGTATTTGAAAAAGCAGGAATATGAGATTAGTTAGAGGAGAAAACAGGAAAATAGGACTGTGCAATATCAGTCCCTGAAAGGAGTCTAAATTCAGCACAGACAAGAAGGACTAATTGGCCTGCTCTACTCTACTAACATTTCCATGTTTCATCTCTTTACTTTTTTCTTTGTGTGATTTGTGATTGGTACATTCAAATCTCCCTTGATTATCACATGACAATTCCCTGCAGCACCTATTTTTGGCCTGTATAAAGTTATAGGAAAAAATATGCAGAAACAGTGGTATAAGGGGCTATATTTTCCTCTGTCCTAACTTTAGCAAGAAAGTAAAAGTAATGTAATGTCAGGAGAAAGTGCTAATGAACTATTTGCATATGTTTGGCGCTGATTCCTTCTTACCCTTCTAATTGTAGCCTTCTAAAAATGAATTAATGAACATGAGTGGAAAGTGGAAAAAAGCTTATTTTTTCTTCTTAAGGTTATTAGGAATTTGTGCAGCTTTCATCAGCTGTAGAGTCAAATTGAAAATTAAGTACTTTAGGTCAAAGCTGGCAATAGTGAGCTTAACAAACAAAGTTGTCAATTTGTCACCACAGAAGTGAATTTTACTCCGTCCCTGATCAGCTATTTTCATCAAGGCCTAACAATTAGAGCACTTAGGATTATTTTCTGCCTCCACAGTAGCTCTCTAGAAATGAAAATTTGACTTGTATATTAAAAAGTAGTTCAGAAACAAGCTTGTTTTTTAAATAAAACAATGGCCCGGAATTTTGAATTAGCAGCGAAACAAAGGCGTTCTCTGCCGGCTCCGAACTGCGCTCCGCACAAGGATCTCGCAATCCCTGTGTCGAGAACTTCTGGTTTTCCGACTTACAATTGAAGTTTTTTTTAATTCATTCATGGGATGTGGGCGTCACTGGCAAGGCCGGCATTTATTGCCCATCCCTAATTGCCCTTGAGAAGGTGGTGGTGAGCCGCCTTCTTGAACCGGTGCTGTCCGTGTGGTGAAGGTGCTGCCACAGTGCTGTTAGGGAGGGAGTTCCAGGATTTTGACCTAGCGACAATGAAGGAATGGCGCTATATTTCCAAGTCAGGATGGTATGTGGCTTGGAGGGGAACTTGGAGGTGGTGGTTTTCCCATGCACCTGCTGCCCTTGTCGTTCTAGGTGGTAGAGGTCACGGGTTTGGGAGGTGCTGCCGAAGGAGCCTTGGTGATTTTCTGCAGTGCATCTTGTAGATGGTACACACTGCAGCAACGATACACCGATGGTGGAGGGAGTGAATGTTTAAGGTGGTAGATGGGGTGCCAATCAAGCGGGCTGCTTTGTCCTAGATGGTGTCGAGCTTCTTGGCAAGTGGAGAGTATTCCATCACACTCCTGACTTATGCCTTGTAGATGGTGGAAAGGCTTTAGGGAGTCGGGGGGTGAGACACTCGCCGCAGAATACCTAGCCTCTGACCTGCTCTTGTTACCACAGTATTTATGCGGTTGGTCCAGTTAAGTTTCTGGTCGATGGAGATCCCCCAGGATGTTGATGGTGGGGGATTCGGCGATGGTAATGCCGTTGAATTTCAAGGTGTGGTGCTTAGACTCTCGCTTGTTGGAGATAGTCATTGCCTGGCACTTGTGTGGCGTGAATGTTACCTGCCACTTATCAGCCCAAGCCTGAACGTCGTCCAGGTCTTGCTGCATGCGGGCATGGACTGCTTCATTATCTGAGGAGTTGCGAATGGCACTGAACACTGTGCAGTCATCAGCGAACATCCCCATTTCTGACCTTATGTTGGAGGGAAGGTCATTGATGAAGCAGCTGAAGATGGTTGGGCCTAGGACACTGCCCTGAGGAACTCCTGCAGCGATGTCCTCTGGCTGTGATGATTGGCCTTCAACCACCACAACCATCTTCCTTTGTGCTAGGTATGACTCCAGCCAGTGCAGAGTTTTCCCCCTGATTCCCATTGACTTCAGTTTTACTAGGGCTCCTTGATGCCACACTCAGTCAAATACTGCCTTGATGTCAAGGGCAGTCACTCTCACCTCACCTCTGGAATTCAGCTCCTTTGTCCATGTTTGGACCAAGGCTGTAATGAGGTCGGGAGCCGAGTGTTCTTGGCGGAACCCAAATTCAACGGAACTTAATGGGGATCTGTTGTGTCCGTGTGTTAATAGAGACACTGAAGACAGGAGTTGGTTTCACAGGTGTTTACTGAACAAAGTCTGGAGGGGAACTAACTGATACAACACAATATACAGGCTTATATAGCCCGAGTGGCCATTACCGGCATTACAGTACACAGGGGGCTCTTAAAGGCACATACACTACAGGATCCCCTTGTTTGAACTGCTGTGATGTCAACAGGCTGTCTAAGTAGCTAATCAAAAGGCAGAATTCTCACAGACAGCGAACAAGAAAGTGAGTACGCTCTTAAAATTCGATATTTTTAAAATAGAAAAGAAAGATTGGGGTGCTCACAGGGGGAAAAGGCAAACCCGAAATAAAGATGGACAAACTTTTCAAAAAAACATTTAAAAAATGGTCAAATTTCATATTGCCCCATAATTAAAATTAGTTTTCCAGGCCCTAAACATTTGTTTAGCAGTCAATACGCTGTTAAAACCCCACTTACACCGAATCCCTTTGGGTCTAATTTTTAGTGGTGAATTTAACAGCGTACTTAGTGCAAAAGAGCTAAAGATTTTGTCAGTTTCAATGATTTACGAGATTCATTGATTGTCAGCTCTGTGTGGGGGCGCACAATGCAGCCAGTTTCGGAGCTGTCATTGACAGACCACAACTTCTCCTCAAATAAGTTCATTTTTTGCTTCATAATTTCTTTTTATATATATACTAGCTGGAGTGCCCGGCGGTGCCAAGGCTTTTTCGAGGGCATGTTGTTGTTGGAAGAGAGAGAGCGACTGGAGGGAAGAGAGAGAGCGACTGGAGGGGAAGAGAGAGAGCGACTGGGGGGAAGAGAGAGAGTGACTGGGGGGGAAGAGAGAGAGCGACTGGGGGGGAAGAGAGAGAGCGACGGGAGGGAAGAGAGAGAGCGACTTGGGGGGAAGAGAGAGAGCGACTGGGGGGAAGAGAGAGAGCGACTGGGGGGGAAGAGAGAGAGCGACTGGGGGGAGAAGAAAGAGAGCGACTCGGGGAGAGAGAGACTGGGGGAGAGAGAGAGAGACGGGAGAGAGAGAGAAAGAGAATAGAGAGACTGGGGGAGAGAGAGGGAGAGACTGGGGAGAGAGAGAGAGACTGGGGAGAGAGAGGAGAGAGACTGGAGAGAGAGAGCGACTGGGGGAGAGAGAGACTGGAGGAGGGAGAGTCTGGAGGAGAGAGAGACTGGGGGAGGAGAGAGAGACTGGGAGACAGAGAGAGAGAGAGACTGAGGGGGAGAGAGAGAGAAACTGGGGGAAGAGAGAGAGAGACGGGGGAGAGAGAGAGAGAGATTGGGGGGAGGGAGAGGGCTAGAAATTCGGTATCGCCCTGTTTCGAGAGGGAAGGGGAGAGAGAGAGAGAGGGGGAAGGAGAGAGAGAGAGAGGGAAGGAGAGAGAGGGAAGGAGAGAGGAGAGAGAGAGGGAAGGGGGAGAGAGAGAGGGAAGGAGAGAGAGAGAGGGAAGGGGAGAGAGTGAGAGAGGGAAGGAGAGAGAAACAGAGAGAGAGGGAAGGAGAGAGAAACAGAGAGAGAGACAGGGAAGGAGAGAGAGACAGAGAGAGAGGGAAAGGGGGGTGGGGGGGAAAGGGGGTGGGGTGAAGGGGGGGCCTGCTCTTTTTTTCCCTTTTTCTTTCTCCTCTTCCCCCCCCCTTCCCCCCCTCCCCTCCTCCCTCTTCCCCCCTTCCCCCTCTTCCCACCCCTCCCCCCTCCTCTCCCCTCCTCCTTCACCCCCTCCCCCCTCCTTCATCCCCTCCTCCTCCCCCCCTCCTCCTCCCCCCTCCTCGCTCTTCACCCCCTCGCTCTCTCTCTCTCCCTCCCTCCCTCCCCCTCTCTCTCCCTCCCCCTCTCCCTCTCTCTCCCTCCCCCCTCTCCCTCTCTCCTCTACCCCCCTCTCCTCTCCTCTCCCTCCCTCCCCCCCTCCCCTCCCTCCCTCCCCCTCTCCCCTCCCTCTCTCCCCCTCCTCTCCCCTCCCTCTCTCCCCTCTCCCCTCCCTTCCCTCCCTCCCCCTCCCCTCCCTCCCCCTCCCTCTCCCCTCCCTCCCCTCTCCCCTCCCCTCCCCTCCCTCCTTTCCGGTACCAGAACGGAGTCAGTCTGACATTGGGAAAGCCGGGTGCCCATCGCTCCGAAGCGAGCCCGGGGTTGCTCATGGTGAACGCAGCGGGCCTTTGGAACCGGTTGGCCGGGCGGCAGACGAATGCCTTTTGCTGCAGAGAGACGCCGCCACTCACCTGCTCTCTTCCCCTGGACTTTCGGGCTGCGCGGGGAAGAGAGAGAGACGCCGAGGGCCTTCAGCAGGTTCAACAGGTTCCAGGAGAGACGCCACGCTCAGCTGCTCGCTTCCCTCTTCCCCCGGGCTTTCGGGCTGTGCGGGGAAGAGAGTGATACTGGGGGGGGAGAGTGAGACGCCCGCCGCGCACCTGCTCCGCGGAGCTCCGTGCCGCCACCGCCGCACCAGCCTTTACTAAGATGGCGGCGGTAGCGACGCTCGGCTGAGGCCCGCCCCTCCAGCCTTCACAAAGATGGCGGCGATCGGGGGCCGCTTGTTGACTGGGGCCGGGAGGTGCCTAGCTCGGGCGTGGGTGCGGAGGAGAGGCCCAGGCTTCGAGGCCTACAAAAACGGTGAAAGGTAGGAAAATTATAGAGCTTAGAGAAAAGATGTACAAATTAATTAACTTTTTTTAAAAACAATTTGTGTTTTAAAAGCAACTTTTTTTTTGCTGGAAATGTATATTTGAAAAGAAACACGCAGAAAGCGGGAAAAAGAAATGAACAGTTTGGAATCAAGATGGCGGCCGCTCACCTCGGTTCAGAACGATAAGGCCCGCCCACACACGCACCGATTGGTCAACCGTCATGTCACCGAAGCATAGGATTGGTCAATCGTACTGTCGCTCGACTCTAGGAGGGCCCGCACGCGCGACGAACCCGCCCCCCGCCACGCAGCGATTGGTCGACCGTTCGGGTCGCTCGACCGTACGATTGGTCGACCTTAATGTCACTCTATGCTAATGAGCAGATAATGAGCGGAATTTTGAACGTTTTTTGGATACCCGCGGGCGCAACATTTGTCTCGCCGAAACGTAAATACGCTCATGACCGTTCCGGAATCGTAAGCTTTCTTTTGATGTAACGCACGTGTAGGTACGCTCTATAACTTGAGAGTGTATAGCTGGACAGACACACCGAAGGACAGACAGACAGACAGACAGATGTATCCTTTTAATATACTAGCTGGGGGGGCCCTGCGTTGACAGGGCTGTTTTGGGCCGGGCGGTTTAAATCGAGTCCCAGGCTTTCGGGCCTGTCTCTGTGTCCCTCTGTGAATCTGCTGCCGGGCAACATTTCTACCTTTTAATACCTTGAAAGATGAAAGTGAA